>NC_051270.1:35915472-36262972 GCF_015220745.1 Sebastes umbrosus | reverse complement strand
TAAAAATGGGGGAATTAATAACAAGATAAATATATAAAGAAGCTAGTTTAAACAGAAATATCAATGTATTTCAAATTTTATCAATTAATTAATGGCTACATTTATTTTTAATATTATTTTTTGCTACATTTAATGAAATTTATTTATTTATTAATTTATTTATTTTGATTTTGGCAGGTTCCGTCCTCCATACAACAGAACGTGTGCCTTCAGAAAAATAAAATAAATTCTAAAATGAATACATTTTAAATTTAATAAAAAATAAATATATAAATAAATGGAAGGGAAAATCAAACAGAAGTGAATAATAAATAAAGAAGTTAATAAGATCAATTTGTCAGAATTCTGCGCTGTGGAGCCATTCACATCACAATCCCACGATTCCTGGCCCCAACTCTTTATTCACACACACACCCCTCTGTACAGAAGTAGCAGCCATTGCTCCACAAAGAGCCATAATTACAAATTTGATTATCTTTCTCCTCATCCTTGTTATCATCTGCTCACAAATTCGCTGGCTTCCACTGCACATCATCTTATAGATGAAACATGTCTGACAGTGTGCTGCGTGTGACGTCTTTGTGTTTTGCGCATGCGGGTCAGTTCAGGACCGTCAGCAGTTCACACTGGAATTGAACAGTCTGAAAAAAATATACATGATCTGAGCAATTAATCCGAATTTAGCATAAGCCTTGCAGTGTGAACGTAGCCATAGTGATGAACCTACCAAATATGCAGCTCCCCTCGGCTGTACTGAGCTCTACAGTGAGTCTCAGCAGAAAAGAAATAGTGAAGCATGGATATATTTTACTCAGTAGTTGGTAGAGACAAAAAAACAAAACAAAGAAAGATAAAAGACAGTGAATATTGGACTTAAAATCATCGGGCGGACACAAACACGACTCCAAATGAATGCTAATGTTGCTCCGTCACTGCTGGATGTGTAAAAATGCAACTGTTTAACATATCAATTTAAAATGTGATGATATGTCAATGTTGTGGTTCACAACTTGTTTCATAAAACTGTCAAAGATTACAAATCTTACATTTTGTGACTCAGTAATACAGACACATTTTTAGTCTTCAGTACCAGACGATTACTGCGGTTTGATACCTGGCATGAGATTAGAGAAGGAGAGACACAGAGATGCTAAAGCAGAACTGGAAACTCCTGTGACGACAATTTGTCGCCCAAAATAAGATGTATCCTCCTCCTCTTCTGTCCGCCCACCACCACGCATGACTCACTTCCCGTCTACGTGTAACGGGCAGAGCTGTCGCCATGGTAACGAGTGAATCAGCAGGTGGGAGACAGCAGCATTGATCAGAGAAGCAAAGGTTCCTTTACTCATATAGTGATAAAAACATCATTGCTCAGGGCAGTGACTCAGATATAGTGCGAGTGTGTGTGTATTCATTAATTAACTAAGATGTCACCGTGTTCCCAGATATCAGCAGTGAACTTGGTGAGAACGACAATATTAATACTGATAGGAACGATGGCTGAAACAACAGATCAAACTTGTGATAAAGAGGGATTATTTAAAACGAGTATATTTTGGGTTGGAGTGTTTGCGTTGATTGACAGGAGACTCAGCCCATCACTCAGCTAGGATGGTAGTTTCTTGCTCGTCCCACCTCGGCTCCACCCTTTGACCAAATTTGGATTTTCCTCCTGCGGTAACTGAAAGGAGGTGAATGATAAACCCAGACTTAATCTCCCTCCCCTCATCACCCTCATCACCCTCATCTGTTCATTTTCCCAATAAAAGGCTAAACGCCCTGCTGTTATGAATAGCATATGGAGGTTTATCTATACATTTTTTAAAAATTGTTGGCATTGGACGTTTCTGCGAACCATGGATATATTGAATGTCAACATTCTGAACGAAAAAAATGTTTCATAAATACATTTCTTATCAAACTTGTATCACACTTACAGAAATGCCCAATGCCTCGTGGTTAACGTTGTGAAACGATTGGTTAGGTTTAGGCAACAAAACTACTCGGTTAAGGTTAGAAAAAGGATCATGGTTTGTGTTCAAATAATAATGTAACATCATAACAATGTAACATAAGATAACGCAACAAAACCACTATAGTTAGGTTGAAGAAAGAACGACATGGTTTGGCTTAAAACTACGACGTCTGTACAGTGAAAATTACACTGAACGTTATGAACACGGGACATGAACAAACAGCTGATTGTAAGGTGACACACCGGACAGGAACAGCGGTCTCCTGGATGAAAGCCCTGTGTTTGTTGGACCCATCCACCTCCGCTCCGACTCAGTGTGTCTCTTTTCGCTATTTAAACTGCGTCACTTGCTCTGACCGAATGCAAAAAACGTAGACATTCAACGTATCCCTGGTTTGCAGCAACGTCCAATGCCCACATTTTTTTCCCTGGCGACTGGGCTGATTTTTAAAGAAATATAAACCAAGTGTTACTAATTTCTGCCTCTTAGAGCAAGAGAAAGACAGATGAGACTAGGGATGGGTATCGTTTGAAATGATTCAATACTAGTGATGATACCATTTATGAATGTAGGCAATACCAAAACAATATTTTTTTTTCCAGTACATGTACCTTACTTAAATCTATACATTTTTGTATCCACTTAAAGCAGCTATAATCAATATTTTTAAAATAATGTATCAAACGAAAATGCAAAAATAATGTGACTATGTGATAGGGGTCGCTCGTTCACACTGCAGGCATAAATGACCCAAATCTGATTTTTTTTTTTTTGCATATGTGACTACTGTAGGTCAGCTTTTTTAAAATCCGACCTGAACAGTCATATCGGAATTCATGCAACTTTTCTTTTCTGCAAGCGTGATATGAGGCCGATATGAAGCGTGTTAATGAAACGTATTTTTGGTTCAGAAACGTCGTCATTCAACATATCTGTGGTTTGCAGAAACGTCCAATGCCAACATTTCTTTTTTTCTGGCGACTGGGTTGTTAAAAATATATAGATAAACCTCCATATGCTATTCAAAAGGTTACTAATTTATGCCACTTTTTCAACAAATTCTTGATGTTGTCATGTGCATCGCTGTATTTGGTTACAACTCAAATCGTAGTATGTAGGTATAACGTTCAAATCACACACACAAATACACACATGTAGAGTAATTCAACATAAGGAGTTGTGTCGTAGCCAGGTGAGAGATTAGAGTCGGACTCGGATTAAGACGGAGGGATCCCTCCTGAGTTGGAGGTCTGTTTCGGATTTTCTGTCTGAATCATTTTACTCAAGCAGCTTCAGAGGAGACAATCTGTGAAATAAAACCTGCCCCTGTTTCTGCTAAGAGCTCATGAAACTGTACATACAGTCTTCTTTTTTCAAACATTCTGTGGTTTCATTGTTTTTTCTTAAATACTGTGGCTGAAATCATTATATTTACTCCTTCAAAAAGTTAATATTTGTACTTTTTTAATGGCTAAAACGACATGAATCTTTGTCCTTCCTTAAAAAAAGTATTTTAGTGTCTCATGAGGCTTCATAGGATTCTTCACTTTGTAATTCTCTGGCACAAAAATGCTGGCACTCTGCAGATTATTGGATCTATAAATATTGCTTTTCCAAAAGCCTCAGTACGCTAACCTTGATCAGTGTTCAGAGCTGCTTTTGCTCAGCCACAGCACTCTGTCACTCGCTGCCAAATGATGCAGAACTAATTGTATATTTTAGCATTTTTACCGATCCACTGACCTGGAAACAGTCACACAGTGTGCTGTCTCTCTCTCCTCTTACAGTACTGTCTGAGAAAAACTGCCTGGAGATCATCAGCACTCATCTTTTCTCATCTCATTTGAGTTGTGTCGGCGCCGCCTGACTAAAGCTTTCACTGTCAGCCGGAGCTGGTTAGGGCTGTTGTAGTGTTTCACCTATAGGGCTGCTGGAGAAACAAATCTATATGGTTATTTAATAAGTCTTCCAAGTCTGTACTGTGGATTTTTTGCAAAGCAGGTAAAACAGCACTGATAGTGTGAGGTTGAATGGAAAATACACTGTCTTTGCTTTTGTGGGAAATCCATTCAGGAAGAGTAAATAGAGAGGCCAATTTCAACACCCACGGGAGCAAGAAATAGACCAGAATGCATTGCAGATGTATTGTGCAGACCTGTCATCAGGTGTTTGTTTAGTACGATGGCCTCATCAACGTTATTTTCTCCTCACTCAATCTTTTCTTGGCATGAAAAACTTGCTGTGCTGTGTGTACGTCATCTGCAGTAGAGCCACTTTAGGCCCCCCAATCATTGGGGTTGTCTGGTCCTCCAAAATACCTCAACACACATGCATACAGGTGCAGTGGCTAGGCTTATGTTGTCCAAGTGCTTTTCATGATAAAAAAAAAAGGACACTTTTCAAGGACACTTTAAAGTTGCTCTCTGATGTTATCAACACGATTTGTGAGAACATTATTCCATTGTACTGCAGCCGAATAGAGAAATATTTATCAAACTCAACCCTAAAACAGTGTCTCTAATCGAGAATGTCCTTTATACATAGTCAACATATTAATGTAGTTGACCCCCGCCTTTACTGTTAGCCAGTTGCGACTCCCGAATCAAATTCAAAATGTTCACAAAGGTTTCACGGCAGTTTGCAGAGCAAAAGGTTTTCTGACCACCAGGTGGTTCAGCTGTAGCTCCGAGCCTTTGAGCCTGGGAGTGGTATATTCAAGCTAATGATTTATAGATGAAGGTCGTAACACATAGCAAACAGCTAGATCCTCACATTAAAACAGACAAATTCATTACAAACACTAAAACATCATCTATAAATATGGCTAAGCTACACTAGTACAACACATTCTAACTCCCAACTTGTCATATACCGAAGCTTGGTCAGTGGCCTTAAGCTTCAAACTATGACGCTCTAGGTACACCTCTAGGGTCAGTTTTGGACGTGTCTGGGACGCCGTGTCTATATACACGCTTTACATACATAGTGTCTTTTCAAAATAAACATCCATCTTTGCAGGAAGTTAGGTTAAGGCAACAAAAACACTTAGTTAAGGTTTGGATAAGATCGTGGTTGACGTTAACTTGATTGACTAGCGACTCATGTGACTAGCGAGTGACTAAAGACTGACGTGACAAAATAAGTCAATGTTGAATTTTTGTTTCACACGTGACACGTACAGCGGTCTCCTGGGTGAGAGCATAAATTTTAGCCTATTTAAGAAGTGGACGTAGTCACCTGATGTCACCCATTGGTTATTGGACTACCATTTTGGAGCCTCGAGTTTGGCATCTTGGTTTTTTCGAACTAGAAGTGACACGAGATGGTGGAGCTAAGTACAACCGAACACTGAGTGAGACATTTTTAGGCGACCAAAATTTTACAATTAACTTTCAAGAACTGAAAACACACTGTGAAAGGGTTAAAGTTGAAGACGGACAACTCCCAGACCGGACAACGCCCTAAAGCATCCCCTACTTTAAGGTCTATTTGACTCTGAATGGGACCATAATTTACTAAATGAACATCATGCTGTATTGACTTGAAACTAGCGATTGAGACCATAAACTCATGTTTACAATGTTTACTGAGGTAATTAATCAACTGAGAAGTAGGCTCATTTTCTTATAGATTTTATACAATCAGACTTATTTTTGCAACCAGAGAAGTCGCCCCCTATTGGCTATTAGACAGAATGCACATTTAAGGCACTTCAGCATTGCTTCACTTTTCAGAACCGGAGGTTGCCACCTGGGTGAAAGTCCTGTGTTTGTTTGACCCATTCAACCTCCCCTCTCACCTGCCCTAAGCAGACTTCTGTGCACTTTATCAGTTGCTCTGAGCGTCTAATAATGATGCGGGTGGGTTTACATTGAAGTTAGTTGAAAGCCCAGAACATACAGACTCTAAAGGGTGCCTAAGAGTGTCGGTATCAGACTCCGACCAAGCTGCGTTATTTGACGAGTTGAGAGTGAGACCGGATTGACCAGAAGCATTCAAGTCCAGAAATCTGGAAAAGATCTGCTGCTGATGGATGTTACATTTACGAGATATTGCTTCATGTCTTCACAGTTCATGCAAAGGTCGCTTCCAGGAAACCTTCACCCATCTAACACGGAATTATTTCAAATCAGGTTTTGTTTTCTAACTGCTGTATGAAGAGAGTCAACGATGTCCCAGGAGGCAGGAAGACTTCCCAAGAACCAAAAACGTTTCAGAGCAATTATTTCCTTTATAATTTCCAGAACTGACAGATCAAAAACACACACACACACACACACACACACGAACAAAGACACAGCAGCAAGAACAGTAGGCTTGTTTCCACCTCACGGAAACTGAGCAAAGAACAAAGCGCAGACAAATATAGAGCTGCTTGGTTGATCATGTTGACAGCCTGCACTGTGGGGGGGCGGGGATGTGCGTGTATGTTAGAGTCACAGGCAAAGTCACTATACATTATCGTATACAGTACATTGCATAACAAGAATATCACCATACAGGCATTTACATTTGTACAGGTGCATGTGATGTGAAAGGGGTCGCTCACAGTGAAGAACTCACAGAGAATCATCACCAACTCTGCAGCTCTGCAGAGCTTTTTAGCCTCTTTTAGCACATACTTTTGGTTTTTTAAAGCACATTCACTGCATGGTATGCTCTCACTTCTCTCATCAACCTCATTTTCAGCAGCAGCAGCAGGCATTTTGACCTGAGAAGTTCTGATGAACACCACCACCTGCCCAGTTATGAACATAGTGATGCATTTAGCTGCTAGAGAGTCACGTATTTCCATCGGGAGTTAGTGTAGCCCAAGACAAGGCTGAGAGTCAGTATTGGTCTTGCATTCATCAGGTGGACACAAGACTCTAAATGGATGCTAATGTTGCTGTGTGTCTGCTGAATGTGTCTTGTTTGCTGACATATAACAGCTAACAGCTCATATTCTTTGCCATACTCAACTTTGTTGTCGTAATCCAAGCAATTACTTTGGTGAATATAATATTATCAGAGCTGATAGAGGTAGACTTGTAATTAACCCGAATTATTCTTTAGACATATTTCAGACTGATTCTGTTTAGTGGTTTTGTGAGCATGAGGTGTCTTTTGTATGAAGCATCTGGTGACAGGAAAATCAGGTGCTGCTGTTATAGAGCGTCAAAGTCGTTTTTTGGGGGGGCGGATGCACGGATCAATAAAACTTTGTTTGTCTCCCTCCCGTGTCAACATTGACCATGATCGTCCCCTAACTTTAATCACATGTTTATTATTGTCACCATGGCAACAAAGCTCCCTTATAACCTTAAAGGTTATCTGCAGTATATGATATTCAGAGCAGAATGAAATCTCACTCCCTCTGTGTGTGTTGTAATCAAAGCTTCTCTGTGCTTTGTTTACATAGGTAACATGGTTGTGCATGTGAGCGTGCCCCACTGGCTAGCTCATGGCTGTCGCTTTGCACTGCGCTAATATGGTGGCTATACAGTACAGCTGATAACGCCATCTCGACCCACCGCGTCATTGTGAAACCGTAGCGCCTTACCTCTGGTTCCTCCCAAGGTTAACACTGCTAGCCCTGGCAGCACTGTTGCCTTTGTTTGCACTGTCATCGCTGTTAGCCCACGTTACCTACGAGCCGCCGGCTAAGCCGTCGCCATGTTGAGAGCCGTGCGGAGGCAATTGATATGCTCTGAATTTCGTATTGAGCACCTTTAACGAAGCAGTTGTTTTAACTCAGACCATGATTTTCCCCAAAAGTTAACCAAATCACTGTTGTACCTAACCCAAGCCGAGCCTTAACCACATCGGCGTCACATCATGAAGGTGATTTATTTTTCAACAGCAAATTTGTAATGTCACTGACAAATATTGTCATCGTGCAGATCAGGGCGTCACATCAGAAATCGCTTTTGTGTTGTTCTAGAGTCGAGTAACAAACGATATATTTTGTTGTATAATTTGGAGGGACTTGCAACACACAGACACACAGACACACACACACACACCAGTAATGTGTCCATTTAGTGAAGGACAATATAGACCAGAGCTCTGTTGTATGAACAGGAGGTGGACAGACGCACATGAGATCTACATACATTGATCAACATACCTACACTGTCACACATACACAGCCTCACCCAAGCACATATATACTCCTGTTTGTATGTCTATACTTGTGAGGACCCTTATTAATACCGTACATTCTGTAGCTCCGAACCTTAAGCTAAACCTAATTCTAACCCTAAGCCTATAAAAGTAACCCTGAAACAGCCCTTTTGAAGACAAAATGTCTTCCTCCTCGAGGTCTAAAGCTGAAATTGGTCCTCACAAAGATTGAAGTACAAGAACACACACAGTCACGAGCTCTAGCAGCGTTCAAACACAAACCGAGACGGGCACCAAGGGGAAAAAAAAAAAATCTGTGTCTTGACAATTGAGGCTATTGTTCAGTCCAGTAAACACATCCTGTCAGAGAAACAATTGTCGCAAATCCAATGGTGATGTCACGCAGGTTGTTCATTCATATTTACATTTTTTAAATGTCCATATTTGTGTGTGAGGAGGAACCCAGACAGGCAAAGACACGCAGACAGACAGAAACAAATCATCTTCACTGACAGTCCACTCCTCCTGATTTTTGATCAATATTCAATCATCTGCCACAAACTGTGTGTGTGTGTGTGTGTGTGTAGATAAGGTCTCTCTACCTGTGTGCGTGGCACAATCGGGAAGAGGTTAAGGGTCGTGGGTCTCTTGGGCCGGTAGGTATCCATGGTAACAGGTGCTGCAGGGTCCTTGGTGACTGCCGGGGGTGCGATGGCTGACGCCTTCGAGGACTCTTTGTCGCTGCGGTAACCGTCACCGTCGTCGATGAGTTCCAAATGCAGCATCTCTGCCTGGAGCTGGCCGACGGCACCCAGCTCGGCCCTCCCCGACATGCTGTTGGTTCCTCGCCTCACATGGCCCTGCAGGGATTGGAGGAAAACACGCCGTCAGTCGAGGCAGAGAAAGAGAGAGAGAGGCAGACAGAGAGAGAGAGAGTGTGTGCGGATGGGATGAGGAGACTGAGCCGGCCAATTAGAGGCTGCTCTGTCTTCTGCCTGTAACGCTTTCGCTGCCAACACTGAGCTTCTTAAAGCAGAGAGCAGAAACTATTCCCAGCATCTGCTTCTCCACATGACAGCATTTACTTACAGTAATGAAGTGAGAATGAAAACTCCTTCTGCTCTGCTAATTAATGTTAATTTTTTTTAATCTCAGTCTTCTGATGAAGACTGCTGTTGTTAAATTTTGTTTTGTTCCACTGAGCCAGATAATCACAACTGTGTTCACGTATTTTTTTGCCCTAACTAATCATTTGTGACTGGCGTATCCGGCCCATTGACGTCATTTCAAATGACACGGAAGCTGCGGTAGCGGTTTGTTGCTACTGTAGGAGCAGTTAACCAAATGTTTGTGATGTTGATAGAAGGAATATTTAAGAAATCTTAAGATTTGTTATTTCTGTAAGTTGATTTACAAAAATCTGTAGAATCTTATGGTACATGTCCATAGTCTCCGTCCTATCCACGCTTCCCATTCATTGTCTATGTAAGCAGCCGTGCAATGCATTCTGGTAGCGTGGCGGCGCGATTCAAGAGACGGGGCGTCACATTGGCTGCTCCTCATTTGCATTAAGTTGAGGTCTAGGCTACTTTATGCAAATCAGGGGGCATCTGGTGCGACTCTGCGCCTCTGAAAACACCACTGGAAATAAGGACAGATTTAGCAACTGCATGGTTTATTTCTGGCATAAAATGTATTCAGAAACACATTTCTGTGAACTATTTTTGTGATATAAGAGAAGAAAGTTCCCAAACGAGCCGCCATGTTGGTTCCACTTCGAAAGCTGGGAGCAGCAGCCCACGAGTGAAAGCGTCCGTCCAATCCGATGCCTAGTGCCTTGTGGCACTAGGCATCGAGTGGCAGCCCATCAAGCCTCTGATGCTGGGAAGTGGGGCGATCCCCCGTGATAATAAACGCCCCTGTCGACGTGTACCATTATCCATGCGTGTTGCCAAGTTTCTGGCATTTTTAGCCATGCTAGCCCCATGGCTCTAGGGACTGCAATGTTGGTCTTTCGGTCCACCACTTTGGTCCAGACTGAAATATCTTTACACTGTTGATGGATTGCCATGAAATTTTGTACAGACATTTGTAGCCCACAGAAGATGAATCCTACTGACTTTGGTGATCCCTTGACATCTATTTGATGGATTACCATGAAATTTGGCACACATCTTCACATAGTCAGTGAAATACCTAAACATCCACAAGATGGATTGGCACACAACTTTGTACAGGCATTCACAGTCGTAAGACAATGCGTCCTACTGACTTTGGTGTTCCCCTGACCTTTCCTCTAGTGTCACCATGGGGTTGACAATTTTGTTGTTGTTCAACTATTAGATGGATTGCTGAGAAATTAGTTACAGATATGGCCTTGTTATGGATAATAGCTTTGCTCCCCTGACCTTTAATCCAGCATCCGCCATAAGGTCAAAATTTGAATTTGTCCAATACTATAATGACCAAATAACTTAAAAAGTAACGATATTCCCATCAGCTCCGGCTGTACTTTGAGTTTAGTACTAATCAGCAAATGTTAGCATGCTAACAAGCAAAACTACGTTTAGTGAACATGGTAAGCATTATGCCTGCTAAACATCAGCATGCTAGCATTGTCAATGTGAGCATGTTGATGTGAACTTTTAGCTCAAAACATAGTACAGAAAGATGAAGTCCACATTCTCAGTCCTGCCTACAAAGCTCTGCTTGGCTCAGTTGTTTTTGACATATTCCAGAGGCAACTTGTTGGCCAAAAACTCAACCAAATCAGAGCAGCAGAGCAGTTGTTTCATCTTGTAATGACACTCATTTTGACTGTCTTTTACACTGCTGCTGAAATCAAAGCAAGTGACAAGCATCATCTGGGTGACAGAGTAAGTCAGAGGGCACTGGGACAGCACAGTCTGCTTCACTTACCATCACTATATCTGCAGCCACACACACACCCACACACACACACACACACAAAACACATGGTAGCTCCTCCTGCTGGTAGATGTGATGTCCATGCTTTGACATGGACACCAAAGTCACTGTTAAGCCTATTACAGTCCTTAACTCCCTCTTTGCTCCACATCGCAAACGCACAATAATACAGATACAGTAATGCTCACACACATACATAATACTACTAAGTAAAGTACAAGTACCCCAACATTGTTCTCAAGTACAGTACTTGAGTAAATGTACTTAGTCACATTCCACACACAGACTAAGAAGCATGATTCTTCAGTATACTTCAGTTGGTTTATGTGTTTTTTGTGAAGGAAGCGCCATCTCATGGTGCAATTGAATGAATGGGCGTGCTTACAGTTGAATTTAGACACAAACTGTACAGGAAACATAATTATGCATCAGGTTAGAGGCACTTTGACTTAAAAAGCCTCTAAACCTGAAACATATTCAGTGACATGCAGCTTATTATTGTTGGAGAGTCTTTTCCCCCGTGATATGACTTACATTCTGAAAGATTTTTTTTTCTTTTTCGAATTTCACAAAATTTTGGGAAAAAAATGTTCAAGTGTAATCCAACTATACAAAACAAAGATTCACGAAGAATCACATAATTAACTCATATTTATCCAATTTAGACAAATGTTATATTTTTTATAGAATAAAATCATATCATCTTTTCTATATTCTAATCAACCCTGCCAATACATCCCCCAAATATATATATATATATATATATATGTATACTGTATATTTATATATATACAGTATACATATATATAAACCAATCAGCCATAACATTAGGACAGCATGGGCACCCTGACCGGTCTGCGGCTATGCAGCCCCATATGCAACAAACTGTGATGCACTGTGTGTTCTGACACCTTTCTATCAGAACCAGCATTAACTTTTCAGCAATTTGAGCTCCAGTAGCTCTTCTATTGGATCGGACAACACGGGTCAGCCTTCGCTCCCTGCCTGCATCGATGAGCCTGGGGTCTGACCCTGTCGCCAGTTCACCGGTTTTCCTTCCTTGGACCACGTTTGGTAGGTCCTGACCACTGCAGACCGGGAACATCCCACAAGAGCTGCAGTTCTGGAGATGCTCTGACCCAGTCGTCTAGCCAGCACTATTTGGCCCTTGTCAAAGTCGCTCACATCCTTACACTTGACCATTTTTTTCTGCTTCCAACCCAAAGTTCAAAGTTCAAAATGTTCACTTGCTGTCTAATATATCCCCCTCACTGCTAGGTGCCATTGTAACGGGATAATCAATGTTATTCACTTCACCTCTCAGTGGTCATAATGTTATGGCTGATCGGTATATATACTGTATATATATATATATATATATATATATATATATATATATATAGTACATGAATGAAAATAGAATATTTCTTAATAATATATATGTTCTTGAGTCATTGCAATAGATAGATTATAGTCAAATATAGATTGTCGTCATTCATTGTTGTTGTCACAATTTCTTGATATACTAATTTGTCACTAAACAATTACAAGGCTAAATGATAATATTGATTCATTGCTACATATCAGTATAATCCTAATTGGGATGTGATGAACAGGGATCAAAGCACTGTGGGAAAATAAAACTGAAAAGAAAATCGATACACTTCTTAGAGAGCTGTACCAGGTCTGATTCACAGAGAGGACGACAACAGTGTAATAGTTATGTTAACACTCAGCCGCCGTGATAACAACATCCACCACAGTCTGGAATATTCCAGGGGAGAAGACCAGTGAAAGCAGAGCGGTGAGGCGAACTAAACTCCTTTGACGTAACTCATATTTTACATTCATTCAGTGAGCAGCATTCATATCCTGTGTAATAATTATTTCAGGAGGTAAAGTCATGTGCACAGTACTTAATCCTTGGTTATAATAGTGTGTTTATTTAAACCTTCATGCTGGCTGTGTGTTGGTGAACGGCTGTATAATGAAGATTATTACATGCGTTTTCCTTTGTAAATGAAGCAGAGCGGGTATTAACGTGTGTGGCCAAATTCATTGGCTAAGTGTTGCCTTCAGGCACATTTGTATGCAGCCAAACACTGATCACAGCAAACCAGAGGTCTCTCTCTCTCTCTCTCTCTCAATGAAGAAAGAGGCTTTTGAATTGGGACTCAAAGTGTTTGTGCAGCTGCATTCCTATTCAGGGATCGCCTCCTTGAAAATCTCCATTTTTTTAGACTTAATACCAATACAATATAAAACCTGTCCCTTTTCAAATGTTTCGCCAAATGTGGCCTGGAAATACATTTTAATGATGCATTAAGACAGCATTTGTCAAACTGTAGCAGAGAAAGATCACATGGTCAAGTTGTATTTGCCAGTTGTTTTACGCTGATTTGGTCATTAGTCACAGGGAAATACATCATATGATGTTCACCATTGAAAACCCCACAGCAGGGTGTAAATAATGGAAGCCGGGCATAAACACAAATGTTTGTTTGGAATGAAATATAGCAGATAAAAGCTCTCTCAAAAATACAAACGTATCTGTAAGCAAACGTCAATAATTGTTAGGGCAGAAATTATGTCTACATAGAGTTCATAACTACTGATATGGCTGGTCTCCTACCTCTTCAGAGTTTTAGACACCTAATGTTTCTATTAGTTTTTTTTGTTGCTTACTGCCCCACTTTTAAATCATCTGATGTTACACTGAAGGACCAATAGTTGTTAATATTATATTTAATATATATTTAATATATATATATACATATATATATATATACATATAGATATATACATATGTATATATCTATATGTATATATATATATATTTTTTTTATTTTTATTATTTATTTATTTTTAAATAAATTGTCATTGACAATAGTCTTGGGTTTTGTAAAATCTTTTGTGAGGACTTCCTTACACAACCTCTATTGAATTAGTTAGAATTCCCTCCATCCATCTTTCCAAACATCTATCCTGTCCACCCACCGTCCATCCTTCTATGGTCCATCCGTCAAGCATGCATCAATTCTGCCCATCCTATTCATCCATCTGTGCATCCATCCATCCTGCCAGTCCATATATTAATCATCCATCCATCCATCCATCCATCCATCCATCTATCCATCCATCCATCCATCCACCAAGCATCCATCAGTCTATCCATCCAACTGTCCATCTATCTGTCCACTCATCTATCCATCCATCCATTCATCCATCAACATGACCACCACCAAAAACTACACACATTATACAGAGATTTGGATTAACATGGCAGCAACACCTTGCAACCACGCGAAAAGATGATAACAGCCTTCTGAACCAACTAGTAGGTGTAGCAGCATCCATCGGTCTATCCATCCACCTGTCCATCCATCCATCAATCTGTCCACTTATCTATTTAGCGATGCATCTATCCTTTTATCATTCATCCATCCATTCTGCCAGTCCTGTGCATCCATCTGTTCACCTATCTATTCATCCATCCAGCCATCTTGCCATCCATCCTAAGGTACCCATAAATCTCTCCCTGATGAGCTTTCAGAAGTCACTACTGTCACCACTCCTCCTGTATTTTCAGCTCAGTCACATCATGCCACTATCTGTCTGTCTCTGCGCCTGCAATCACACTCTCGTGCCATCATTTTTTCTCCTTTTATCT
Source organism: Sebastes umbrosus (assembly GCF_015220745.1). NCBI lineage: Eukaryota > Metazoa > Chordata > Actinopteri > Perciformes > Sebastidae > Sebastes > Sebastes umbrosus. The sequence continues at coordinate 36,248,290 of NC_051270.1, read as the reverse complement.
CTCCCCTCTCTCTCCCTGTTCACCTTTTCACCTGGTGACAATCGATGCCTACTAATGCAGTGGGCTTCTGCTCTTCCTCTCATGTTTTATTACTTCAAATTATGACTGACCCCTTTAAGAGAGCCCCGGCCCCTGTTGCTAGGAGACAAGGGGCTCAGTGATGATGAGGAGGCTGTGGAGATGTTGCTTCCCTGAAGCTACTGTGTGATGCTCAGCTCTTGTCCAATCAGAGCAGCCCGATCAGGGCAGTCGCACACCAACAGGTCAAACATAACAACACAAGACGGCTGAAAATGCTACATCACCCAAAACCTGCTGCTGAGCCCTATCCAGTGGTAAAAAAAAAAGTAGGAACTAATACAATCAATACAGTGTACAATAAATAAAGAGAAAAGACTATATGTAAAGCCAAGATCTGATGTAGATTTGTTGCAAACGGGACATCAGATACCTTTGTATCAAATGCATGAATCAAAAATACTTCTGAAGGAATAATGAATGATCTGAGGGTAGGCTATATGTGTTAAATTAAATAAATCTAATTTCAAGTTTTGGATTTGCTCTGGTGTAAATTAAATAACTGGACTTCTGCTCCAAAATTGTGTGATATGACTAAAATCTAGAGATTCTTATCTTTGCTTTTTGGGAGACTGTGTTGTTACTTTGAACAAACAACATGGAGACCCACTGCATCTGGAAATATACTCTTAAAGCCGGACCAATCACTACTTTTATTGCAACAGAGGATAAAATGACAATGTGCAATATGGAATGGGCCACTCAAAGGGACAAACCCAGAAGGAATTACAACAAATACGGAGTATTTAGTATTTATTTTCCGGCCCACAAACTCCACCTTCGACGCCGTTGTTTCTAGTAGAGGCAGGTAGCATTGACAAAGCTTTGATAAACCCTCTGTACTAAACGACAGACAGACTAAGTTAACATCTAGCTGGTGAAGAAAGGGAACATGTAGTTGCTAAAGCAAAATATGTCTCTCAGGAGTTGGTGGAGACCAAAGCGGAGCTTAAAGGGGAAAGAACACTGGAATTGAATTCATCAGGTGTACAAAAATATGAGTCTGAATGAATGCTAATGTTGCTATTTTTGACAAATAGGGTTGTAACGTTACTATACCGGTATCAAGTTATACAGTGGAATGAAAGTTGACGGTTATCATCCATATGAGCAGCCTGGCTGCGCTGTCGCTCACATATGTTAATTGTTAATAATCATATAGGACATTATTTTAAAAGCCAACAGCTGATGTTATTTTTCATTTAGTTGTAAATTTAACATGTTATAGTTCTGCTAATATGTAAACCAACATGCTTTAGTCATATGACACAGTTACATGCTATTTATTATCAGGTTTATTCCTTCAAGGGTCATTGTAACTGATACAAATATTAATATTACAGCTTATAATAATAATAATAATAATAATAATAATAATAGTGTAATACCGTATACCGCAATATTTTCTGACATAGTTATTGTACCGTGAAAATCTCATACCATTACAACCTAACACATAACAACTATTCTGGAAGGCGAAATGTTAAAGTGTGTTTAAGTTGTTCCACTGCCTCCGCATGGGAAAAAAATGAACACATGCTAACCACGACAAAGACAGAAGTCCTTTCACTCCAGATCATGTCAATGGAGGGTCAAAGCCGATAACATTACTGCTTATTGACTGATATATGATAATATGATATACTGATATTAACTGATCACTCCCGGTAAACAGGGTGCTGGTGTCCATGGAAATGCATGAATATCAGCAAACAGCTAAATATCAGCAAACAACAACGTATGATGGATGATGCTCTGAACAGAGATACAGAGGGCTTCTCTTGTTTCTGTTTATGTTGATGAGGCAGCTTCATCTCTGCTGTTACCATGTGTGGATGACATGACGTGAGCAGTATCCATGGGGGCAGTGTGTGTATTTGTGTGAGCGCCAACACTGTATTGCATGTATTTTCAGCTCTGACACATGGGGTAGGTGAGAGAAACACTGTTGCCATGGAAATAGGTCTCCTTCTCCTCTTGTAAGTGTTTTGCTCTCTGTCTCTCTCTCTCTCTGTCTCTCTCTCTCTCTCTCTCTCTCTCTCTCTCTCTCTCTCTGTGTGTATATATCTCCCTCCCTCTTCTTATCTAGGTTAATGAGATCTGGTTTTACTGATGTGTATTGATGGAGTTAAGCACTGTTAATAAAGTGCTTTAACGAGTCAAATAATAGCAATCCTCTCTATTGGTTGGAAGGTTTTAGAACAATATTCCCAAAAGCCATGAAGCCATATGGTAAATGGTAAATGGACTTGCGTTTTTTTACAGGATCTAATCTAAATACTCATTCACACACCGATGGCTCAGCCTTTGGGAGCAATTTGGCATTAAATATCTTCCTCAAGGATACTTCAACATGTGACCGGAGGAGCCGGGGATCAAACCGCTGACCTACCTATTGGTGGACGACCTACATCCTATGTAAAAAAAAAAACATCTATATAGGAATATTCATAATAGATTTACGAACACAAAAAGACCCCTACTTCTCAACTCTGAATTCAAATATGATGGCATGCCTGTTAAAACATAAAGTATACATTGCCATATGCATTAGTCCTGATACAATTTCTTAATTGACATGAAGCTCATCTGTACTGACCATATTGTTTTTAACAAGTTTCTACAGATCAAAAAATATAGAAAAAGAAACTTCAGTGTTCAATGTTTATAAACAAGTATGTATATTCTGGGCAATTAATTAAAAAGATTGTTTAATCTTGGAAGTTCAGACTGCACAAGACGGTCGTAATATTATTTTGAATGCATGTTGTAAAACACAGCACTAAATGATGGACTACGTATAAATCAAGTAGAAACAACCTCAGGGAATAAAGCATGGTGTGTTGCATAATTTCTCAGACTGCACAGTCAACGAAAAGTCCTACTGGATTTTATATGTTTATATGTAAGGGATAATGTACAGCGAGCTAGTCATTGTTGTGAAAGAAACCCTTGGTCTCTCATCGCCCTGAAGGGGTTTACTTCGCAACAATGACCCGCTAGCTGTACATTATCCTGCTTATTGCACGCGGCTACTTACTGAAGAAATCAATATTTTACAAAAGAATTGTCCGCCAGAGTTCGACATCAGAACTGCGTCCTTAGCAACGGTCTGTTATACATAGCAACGGTCTGCTATAAAGAAATAACAGACCGTAGAAAGCTGTGATTGACCAATCAGAATCGAGTGTTCAACACAGCCGTGTTATAAAAAAAGACAATAACTTGCTTTTTTGTTTTATTTAAGTTGACCTAACATTTAATTTAACATATATCACTGTCTACAATGTGACAATAGAGGCAGTCTAGACAGAACAATAACAAGTATAATATATGTGTGTGTAGATATAACATAGTGGTCATGTGTGTGTTTCACTTAATGTAATAGCCCATCCCATCTGACCCCACCCCGACATGTGACTTTTTCAACCATTCACACATGACAAATGACTGCTAATCAAATCCATTCACCCCTGCACACATGCATGGAAGCACTCTTCTCTCTCTCTATCACCCACTCACACTCACACACACCCACATGCATGCAGTGGTTGTGATAATGCATGTTGTCATTTCATGTCTCTGAGGAGCAGCAAATCTCTTTATGCTTCATTCTGGACTTGAGCTGCTCCACATTCGCCCCTCATAACAACGGCCATGTGTGCACTAATTCAGATTCATCTTGTTCTCTCTGTTTGGAGCTTCTGTCCACAACAAATGTTCAACCAAGAACTAAACTCTGGAACTAAAAGTCCCTTTACCACATTAATGTTTGTGTTTCCATCACATCTGAGGAGCTGCAATGAGTAAATCAGACTGATCAAGAAGCAACAGCTTTGTTTGAGATGGTAACACCTCTTCTTCTTTTGTAATTTATTGTTGTGTTACTGTGATATCCTAATACATGTTGGACATGGGATTTAAAGAGATGGAACTGGAAATGGAAAATGCCAGAAAGGCGAGATGCATAAGTGTCTGCATAAGTGGCACTGATCCGCTGATCATTCTTGCTCTTTTTAAAGCTTTTTGGAAAGTCTACAACATAACTTTCTTTAATTTCAATAGACATCACGATAAATTCCAATTCCTATTCCTAATGTTGCAGCCCAAATATGACAGTTTGGTCAGCGGCCCTACGCGTAAAACAATGATGCTCTACGTGGCGGGAGTAAAGGAGGAAGTCAGGTGCCAGTTAAAGTCTGCGTAGGGAGGAGGTTGGGGTGGATAAATGGGTCAAACAAACACAGGACTTTCACCCAGGAGACCAGTGTTCATATCCTGTGTGAAACTTATTTTAATTCATTTTATTTTATTTTAACGTTTAAGTTAAGCCTGCTTAAAGCTTCAGTACGTTTTCGGCATCATTGGGTAAAAAGTCCATAGTAACCTTTCAGCATATTGTAATTCAAGTGTTCTGAGAAAAAAAACAGACTTCTGCACCTCCTCATGGCTCTGTTTACAGGTTTTAAAAAATCTAGCCCGTGACGGAAGACTTTGGCCAATCACAGGTCATTTCAGAGGGAGAGCGTTCCTATTGGCTGTGCATCGGCTGGTGGGTGGTGCTTGGTATTTCCTCAACTGATCTCAACATGACTGCCGGGGCACGAACTTTCTCATTTTACTTGACAGCCAACTCATAGACGGCAGGCTCCAGCTCAGCTCTGATTGGTTGTTTTCCTCCGGTCTGTGAAATCTTGCAGATGCCATTAGGAGCACCGGAGGATACAGAGGCACATTATTTTTTTCAGATTACCTGTCTCATGCACTACTGTCAGGATATAGTGGCCATTTTTACCCACTGCAGGCCTACATAACAAACTTACTTATTTGAATCTTTTCCTAAACCTAACCAAATACTTTTGTGGATTTCCTGTGAACATGAAAGATTATTTTGCAAAGACAGGGTATGCACGTAACGAGCGTAAATTGACACGTGCAAAACTGACGCTAGAGGGATACGTATAGAGTATCACATTTGAAGCGTAAAGCCACTGACCAAGCTGCCATATTTGACGGGTTTGGAGTGAAAACGTGTTGAACATTGACACCACTGGAAACCCGTGCTTGCTTTCTTTGTGAATGAATCCTGTTCACAAGCTGTTGTATTATTGGGGTTTGTGTTCGACCAGCCAGTGAAGTTCAGCACTGCTAACTCTGGCCCACATAGGAAAAGAGCAGGCAGTAACTCTTTTTGGGGCTACAAACTAAATTTAAAACCTGCTTCCTCCATTCAAGATGCAGGTTAAGTTCCTCGAGTCCTAAAAAAGCTCCTACAGTGAGAAGGCTATTAGTCAACAATGTTTAGATCTGCAGACTCCTGACTTATAGCTTCCTGTGGATGAAATGGCGGTTAACTTCTTCAGCTCCTAAAAACATTGTCTTGGAAATATTTTTGTTGGTGTTTTCCACCACTGAAAACTTTAACACAGTTAGGAAGTGACAGAATGAAGGATGGCAGTGATGCAGAGGAGAAGAAAAATGAATTGAAATACTCTTGCTGTAAATGTTGTACAAACTATTTATAACACTACAACAATCTGAAAATGCTAATGTGATTGGAACCCAGTTTGACCAGTAACAGCATCTATAAAATGTCTGCATCAGTTTGGACACACCCTCTGACCCCTCCCTATAAACCTCTGGACACACACACACACACACACACACCCGCTGAGACAGACACCAAGCCTGTCTGGGGTGAGTGAAGCTCCCTCCATATGACCGTCCATTATTGATGAGACAAGATGTGCCGCAAACTCCCCTGGGGTGATGAGCTCACTGATGAGGTCACCTCTCTGTTTGTGTGTGTGTACATACAGTGAGGACTGTGCTTAGAGTGCTCAAAACCCCCCCGACGTCCTGCAGCTGTACCGCCTCCTCATACATTTATAAACAGGCCGGGCCTCCATCAAACACTTTTAAATGGAAAGCAAAGATAAAGCCATTTCTGTGATGACAGCTGAAACATGACAGGCGCAAAAAGAACGTCAGTCTGTCTTACTGATTCATTCACTAGTCCTCACCTCTATTTCCCATTTCTAAGCAATCTGAGAGTAACTATGGTTTCATGCATGTCTTGAATTTGCACGAAAAACTAACAACAGAAAGAGAAAAAGACTCAGAAACACAGACCACCTGATGGACGTGTGTTTGTGTCCAACTGGTGAATCTACGTCCAATATTCACTCTACTTTTAGCTCTGGTTTGGTCTCCACCAGCTCGTGAGAAGGTTTCTGACTCGTTAGCTGCAGATGTTCCTCTTTCTACAAAGGCTAATCGCTAGCTTCGCTTTTCTGCCATTTGGTGCTGAACAGAGAGCAAACCGTGCCAGAGGTTGTCTGCTGAAAACAGCTGTAAGACTGAAGCAACTATGTGCAGCCAGAGAACCAAAACTATGAGTTAGAAGAGGCTAAAAGCCATTTACAGCTGCAGAGTGGGCGTAGAGCCGCAGGTGATACTTTTATTTGACGGGGAATTATTTGATTAAATGTTAATATCTAAAATATTGCTTGGTTTAGCAGAAGTTTAAAAAAAAACAAAAAAAAAACAGAATAAAAATAGCAGGAATACTTAAAAAACCTGTGATGCAATTTGTTGTGGCTTTTGACTTTGTCTTTTACTACAAGCTCCTCCATCTGGTGGGGATTAAACGCTAATGAAACAAACAAAGTCATTGAGAGTAGTCTGGGATTTGCTTTCAGCATTATGTTCAACAGTTTATAGTATACTTGCAGATTAAGTGCATCACCACAGGTCAATTTTTTTGTCACTATGAGAGATGATGTATCTTTTTACTAGCACAAATGATTGTCTGAAGATAAAATGACAATGACACACTTTATTACACATTTCCAAGAAGTGTCAGACACACACACACTGTAGGCAGATTACAGTGGGCATGGGAATAAAAATCAATGAATCAATAAAACAGTACTGTTTTCTATCTGTATAATCCTAGTGCAGCCTACTTGAAAACGGTTTTCATCCAGTACATTTTAATAATCAGCTTTTGGTGTGGTCATCTTTTTTGGGATTTGTAATAACTCATTGGATTTGTCGTGTTTTATACATTCACCTATTTTGAATGTTATCGGGCGATTGAATGGCCGCTATCAGCGGTTATCCCTACCGTTGTAATGCTTCGGAAGGGCCAACTTGCACCTGCCGTGTTGTAAAAGTTAAAGTGAAACTTAATGTTGTGAATTCAAACAAAACAACTTCAGGTTTAGGCAACAAACATTTTTGGTTAGGTTTAGGAAAAGATCGTGGTTTGGGTTAAAATAAGTACACAAGTTATGTAACAAAAGTACCGTAAAATAAATCAACATTGACTTTTGGTTTCACACGGGACACGAACAGTGGTCTCCCGGGTGAAAGTCCTGTGTTTGTTTGTATTCTTGTATTGTGTGGTGATCAGCCATGTGAATAGATGATAATGGCCATCTGAACCTACTAGATAACTCTAGGACTGCAACGAATGATTATTTTCACTGTTGATTTATCCGTCAATTATTTTTCTCTAATTATCAATTAGCTGTTTGGTCTACAAGATGTCAGAAAATAGTGAAAGATGGCGATCAGTGTTTCCCAAAAAAGGAGTAAAGAAACCAGAAAATATTCACATTTAAGAAGCTGGAATCAGAGAATTTTGACTTTTTTTCTTAAAAAAAAATACTCAAACCAATTAATCAATTATCAAAATAGTTGGTGATTAATTTAATAGCTGACGACGAATCAATTAATCGATTAATTGTTGCAGCTCTAGAAGCGGGTGATCCAACACCGTTGTCGCAGTTTCACAATGGCCTCCAGTAAAATGCCAACTGCTGTCTTCAACCGTTGTTTAGCTCGTTGCACAGTTGTGCACCTTCAGGCACAGTGAGTGCATGAGACTGAGATACTGTCTGTGGGATGGGCGACAAAACTAACATAGGGAGACAAGCCACACTCAACAAACAGCAAAGCAAAATGACATGAGACTGACAGACACATTATTGAGACCAACCAGCAGAGTCTGCTCTTTCCCCACAAAACAATGTTACAAAAAACCCCTTAGCTGAAATGTTCCCTGTGCACTCTCTCAGAAGCCAGATAGTTTGTTTCATGCCCTGAGAGTGACGTCAAAGACACGTGTGGTTTGTTGTTGTTGATGCCGCTGTCAGAGGGGAACGTCTCAAGGAGCCATTTTGGATTCTGATCTCTGCGAGGCCCCTGCAGGGGGATGAGTCATCAATCCAAAAACACACACACACACACACAACTCCAGCAGATAGCTTTGACGTTCAATAATCTGGACTATAATTAGCTCCCCGGATAGGAAGACAAGAAAAAGCAGAGAGAGAGAGATAAAAGGCTTTTTAACGTTAAAATATTCCCATCACTCTGTAATAGCGAGTTCCTCATCTGTCAGGTCACCGACTCACTTAGACAATCAAATACGAGTCATAGAAGAAACAAATCTCTCATTTGCTCGTATAAATGACACTGACGAAAAAGACCCTCGACCCTCCTGTTGCCTTGGTTACGGTAGCAGAGCTGAATTGAGGAGGAGGAGGTGATGATGAGGGTTTCACTGGGAGGCAGAGGCGGAGAGATCTGACAGAATAATACATTTACCTCTGCTTATTTTCTCCCTCTCCACATCTCCCTCTCTCATAGTAGCACTTCACACACTCGCTCCAGTTTTCATTAATGACCCAATCGTTTCTATGCCAATAAAACTTTAAGAAAACCAGGGTGCTGGTGGGCCCCGTGGCGCCCGAAACTTTCTTCAGCAGAGTTTCAGAGGACTTGAACAAACAAGTAAACAGCTCAGAGTGAATTATTCAGATAACTAGGATGCAACGGGGCAATCGTATGTGATCAGACTCAAGGTTTTTACTGTCGCCGTCTATCAGGCCTCTCTGCCTCTGGCCTCTGCTCTGTTCTCTGCTGGCAGGAAGCTGAATGTAGCAGCTGTTCAGGACAAAATGCCACATAAGATTTTATTAAATGAGAATGAGCATTAAAAATGGAGACGATCTGACTTTTTGTTTTTTATTTTTCTAAAAATCTGGGAAATTATTGTTGTGTATTTTAACAATTAAATAGATGAAATGGGATTTCAGCATCTCGTCTTTGTTTTTTTTGTTTTTTTAATTGACTGATAAAATCAGTAAGAATGGGTTTAAATCGTGTTGTGGACAGGAATTTCTTTGACTCTGAGGAATTGCATGAATGTTATTATGCCAATTTTAACCATTTGACTCCAATTAATTTAAATAGCCTCCGAGAGCAGTATTAAGATATTGTATTTCCTTTTCATTCATGTGGGCCAGCGGTCAGCCCGGCAGAGCCAGACGTAGACACTATGTCTCCATACACGTGCATGAATCAAAACCAGCAGCAGCTTTGTGCTGCTGTGAAATCTTGAGCAAAGACGCTAAACCTTGCAGCAGCTCAACCTGGGCTGTTTGCACCGCTTTGAACAAATCAAGTGCACAGCAATACATTATCAACTACTAGTTAGTAGGGCTGTGTATTGGCAAGAATCTGGTGATACGATACATATCACCATACAGGGGTAACGATTCAAATATATTGCGCTCTATTGCGATACCGTAAGCAAGGCGATATATTACGACTTTTTTCTTACCTTAATTTAGGAGAAATGTCATAGTATAAAGACAACACCATATGTATACAAATTTAAACTTGAGTTGTAATTCCTGCTCATTTTGAAGATTTTTTACCATGTTGCTGGTATACAATTTATTATTTTAATATTAACAATTAAATAAATTCATATCTATATATATCTATTGGTCGCATTTTGTTTTACAAAGTTAGGGAAGCAATGTTTAAGTCAAGCCTGATGTTGATTTACACATAAAGAATGATCCCAGTCACTTCCACACATTGAGGCTTACAGCTTATTAATGAAATACTGGTATTGGATCGGTACTCGATATCGGGACGGAAAAAGTCGGATCGGTGCATCCCTGCATATAACTGCTTGAAAAGTGGAAGACTTCGTTGTGAGAATATATAGCTTATTTAATGAAATCTGGTGAGCACCTCTTTATGGAGGCTGCTTACCTTTATATCCGGACCATTGCAGTTGAGGCTCATCCCGCACTCGTCTGTGATCTCCGTAATCTCCGACAGGTCGTCATCTTCAAACTCATCCAGGCTGATGTCATGGGTCAACCTGGCGGAGGGGGAGGATTAAGGTGAGAAGGGGAAGTGGGGGGGGGAGGGGGGGGGGGGGGGGGGGGGAGATGAGGAAAGAAAATCAATGTTAATCCCTCAGCACTCATCCGTAGCCACAGTTCATCTCAAAATCACTTTTTGACCAAATTATGTGTCTGATATGGTGGCAGCTCCAGGCCAAAGATCCAAGACCGATGACACATCACATCACAACACATGGACGTGCAGTCATAACTGTCACCATAAAAACGTAGCTGACAAAAAATCATTCCACATTTTTCTGTAATTTAAAATAAAGACAAATATACATAAATATTACCAAAAAATGTGCTGTATTAAATCACTGATTTACATAAAAGACATAAAAGGAATTTCAATCCCAAATTTAATGTAGTCATTCCACTGATTATTTTGGTAACATGTTTACTTTAACACACCCTATAGGTATTTAACATAGGTGTAATAAAAAAAATATTAAATGTTTATACTGCCTATTATATAATATAATATAATATAGAAACGTCCTCATAGGAGAAAGTTGTTGATAAATATTGTACATAAAAAAAAAAGCGCAAATCTGCTTACAACTAAATTATAGTGTGTTATAAACATTTATTAAATATTTGCATAGTATTATAAATGCTATATAGGAGCATGGGGGTCAAAGTAAAGTGTTAACATAATTTTGATACGATCTTGCTCTTCACTACTCCACTAACGCTTCCTTCTTTAATGAATGACATCACCGAACTACTGGTATTTTTTTCGGCCATTTCTGTGAATCTTTCCGTTGGCTATGTTTGTAAAAGAAGGTTAAGATTCTCTTCAAGTACAGGAAGGATGACAAAAAAATAAATAAAAGCCACTGGCACCACTTTCTCATCACAAGCAGGAATTAGTGTCCGTGACAACAACAGATATCTGACCGGTGGAGGGTGGGAGGGGGATGTGATGGGAAGCTGACTGTTTATTTGGCTGCTGGCTGAGCTACACACCTACAGTGATGAGAAGACTGAATCATAGTGGTTGTGGGAAATGCATTGTCACAGATGGCAGCTCTATCAATGAGCTTACTGTAACAAAAACAATGACAGGCCGGAGAGCAGACTGAACTTATCAATGACAGAAACACAATGTTTCTGAGTGACTTTTCCAGAGATACAAAGTTTAAAATTAGAGTTCAATATGCAAATTTGCCTGTTGTCATAATTAACAGCATAAAAAAATTGTAAAAGTTATTTAATCCATAATTCAACATGACTAAAAGATGTAGAAAGCAGCGTAAGCAGCATGTAGAGGCCACGATGTTCATTCAGAATACATTGCATGGAATAAATCAATAAGAATACTGTTGATTTTGCTGCATTTATCAGAAACATTATCAAAAGTTGTCCATCCTCTGACGACCATGACTGTGTTCAGCAGTCTTCATAAATAAATACAGTATCTTGTGGGTACATTTTGTCCTAGGGGTGGCTCTAGAGGTAGTAGGGTTGTGCGACTGGACAAATGTACTGTATCGGCTATTGGCGATTGACGGTCGTTTTTTTTGGCCAATGTTTGTCATTTCATTTTGCTAATTTAATGGTCTGCCTCCGAAGAATGAGACTCACTCAGCCGCTGCTCTGCAGGCAGAGAGAGAAAGACAGTGGGGGGAAACAACATGTATCTCCTTCTACCACCTACGCAATATCGGAAAGATCCGACCCTCCCTCACACCCCCTTACTGCCGAGAAGCTCATCCACGCCTTCATCTCCTCCCGCCTCGACTACTGCAACTCTCTCCTCTATGGCATCAGCACCACCTCCATCAACAAACTCCAACTGGTCCAGAATGCAGCTGCCCGACTCCTCACTCACACCAAATCCTGGCATCACATCACCCCAGTCATCAAAGACCTCCACTGGCTCCCTGTCTCCCACCGGATCTCCTACAAAATACTGACCCTCACCTACAAAGCCCTCCACCAACTTGCTCCCCCCTACCTCTCTGACCTCCTCTTCCCCTCCACGGTCCCTCAGATCCACTTCAGCTGGTCTACTTTACACCCCCAAGTCCAACCTCCGCAGCTTTGGGGACAAAGCATTCGCCAGGGCAGCTCCCAGGCTCTGGAACTCCCTCCAAAAACTCATCAGAGACTCGGATTCCCTCACCCTATGCCAGTCCCGCCTCAAGACCCATCTTTTCTCCTCTGCCTACTCCTAGCCCCCCCCTCCCCTTACCCATTTGTCCGTGTGTATGTATGAGAGTGCGCCTGTGTGTCGTTTGTCTGCTGTTTGTTTCCCCCCATAGAGTAAAGCGTCTTTGAGTCCTTGAAAAGCGCTATACAAGTTGAATTTATTATTATTATTATTATTATAGCCGGCATATTTTCCCATCTAACTCAGTGAAATAAGTTTTTTTTTTTACCAAACCAGAGGTGATCGTTGTAAAAGACCAACCGAGACGGTTTTGGTGAGTTTTATTTTGGTTCTGTCGAGAAGGAAGTGTGTTTTACTGCTGGAACAGCTGATCTCCCAGCTAAAACTGTATCACACACACACAGACATGTGAAAATATATCGGCAGTTGCCATCTGGTGGGCTGACGGTTGCTGGTTTACAAATTTGAACATATCGCCCAACCCTAGTAGCATCCAAAATTAGAGCGGTTCATCCTCTGGGGAGCATGACTATGCTCAGTAAATTTGAGGGCGTGATTTGGTTATTTATTTGTGTAAAAGTTGTCATGACAGTGGTGGTGGACAATAGGCCAAGGTGACAAAAAACATTAGGATTCATCACCCGGGGACCAGGAATATCCACTGTAACTCTAATGTCAATCAGGCCTGTTGTTGATATATCTGAAGGACTGATTGACCCCTGGAACAACTTTTAAGTCAACAAAACAGATAATCATATAACTACAAGTAAGGCTGTCCTAAACCAAAGAAATTGTTGAGGTTTTGCCAACTAATCGATTAGTTGATTTAAAAACTTAAAATGTATTACAATCTTTACATACGTACAGGTACATACATGAAATTTGACCTCTACATTTAACCCACTCTTCAGCATTGAGGAGCAGTGGGCTGCTGTAAGGCGCCCGGGGAGCAACTTGGGTGTGCGACTTGTGGTTAAAGGACGACCACTCTACCCACTGAGCTACAGCAGATCTGTAAAACTGAGTTCTTCCACAAAGAATCACACAAAAGCACAACTTTAAATCTTGAGTTTACCACAGATGTGCTCATAAGTATTTTGAAAATGAGTCATTCAGCATCAAAAAAGCATAAAAGAAGTCGACTAAAGGCCCAGACACACCAACCCGACATCAAAGAACTAGCGGCAACGAAGGCCACCAGTTGCGTCGCCTCAACTCGTCTTAGTCTTGGCCAAAAAGTTGCACTCAAACACATTGCAAAGACTACAGCCGACGACCAACTAGCACGTACATTCTGAGCCTGCGTGGGATGAAATAACTCTCGATTTAAAATGCTGAATTGGCCGAAAACAATTCCAACACGGGCACACTAGAGCCGACGACGCGGGACATACTGCAAAAACTAGGCCGATGGACGCACACCAACGGCCCCAAACTGTCCAACGGCTGACCGTTGGCTTGGTGTGCCAGGGCCTTAAGAACAAAATGATCTATTAGTTGACTCAACTAAGAGAGGGCTGCCCTAACTACAAGGTACCCAGTAGCAAACTCCTGTCAAAGATGAACAATCCTCTGCATCGGTTTTCTACCAGCGTATCAACACAGTGTGGCAGTTCTGGCTGTCAAGCGCACACGGAGGCACACAACAACTTCTTAATTTACTGTCCTTGCATCCAAAACGTCCGTGGACATTAAAAGACAACATTTATGTTTTGCAGGGGAAGAACATGACTGACTGTTCTTGCAGCAACCCTGGACATCACTCCGGTGTGAGCCAGGGAAATGCACCGTCCTGCCGTCTGTGGCGGGATTCAATTAGCTTCCAGTAAACAATGCTTCACTTTTCCCCGTCTGTAATTATGTCTGTCCGCCTGTTATCTCTTTACGCTGCAGCCTCCTGGGCGTAACAGAGAGCAGGGAAATGTTATTAGAGGGAGGAAAGAGAAGATGGCAGTGATCACAAGGAGCATCAAGCAAGCTGTCATATAGAACCCTGGTGAACTTGCAGAGCTATGATCCCCCCCTGTTGTTGCATGATGCTAATGCCATTTTCTGGCTACGTCGACACTGCAGCTGTCTCCTGTTGCAAAATTACACGCAGCTGCAGCCGTCTTTAGCCGTCACGTGTTGGAATATGGGTCTGGGAGTTAAATAGCCTGGGTAGAAGCATCTGTTTACATCAGTAATGAGGCCCTCAAGGAGGCAGGAGACAAGGGCTGAAGGATGGGAAGAGAAACAATCTATTGGTAGCGATATAAAAGATCTCATATGAGAGTACACCTGGCAGAAAGAAAGGAACAGAAGGAGAATGAGACATTAACAGATCACCCAGTGGAATCCTCCACCTTCACTGAACAATCCTCCCACTGTCAAAGCTGCATTTGTCATTCATGGTTGATTTCCTAAAATGGCACCTAAATGCAAAGTTGTGTAGCGTCTGACTTGCAAGGTGGAAAAACTCTGACTGCATTTGCTCCTGTAACTGGAATTAAATGGCTTTAAGCTAGAGTTTCAAGAAAGGATAAGGCCACTGATGTTCTATATTTTTCTTACTGTCAACAAATCCCATAAAAAGACAACAATGAATTAAGTATCATCTGTGTTGCCAAAGCCTGGTACAGCTAAATTATCCTAGACCTCAATTGTTGACCAAAAGACTACTAAAATAGATCAATGAGCCACATGTTTGCACTACAGTAGGTCACATTTTCCTTCACTGCCATGAACACAGCTACTGTAGTTTATTTTGGGTCAACCATACCTACTGTACACCATCCTGCTGCTGTATACAGCAGATTTGTAAGCTGTTTAAGATTTATGTCTTCTCTAGGTATAGCCTTAGGGCAGAGTGTCTAAAAATGACGTTACCATACAACAAACTGCATTGTCAATTACGTTTTAAGGGGAAAACTATTTTCTCCCAGATTACGTTTGTTTTTGATGTATCACACATACATTTTCAATGAGTCTGCATAGTTCAAACAAACACAGGCCTTTCTCCCAGAAGACCGCTGTCCGTGTCCCGTGTGAAACCACAAGTCAATGTTGACTAATTTCAATTTACGTCTGTAACTTAAATAACATAACAAACTTATTTATTTTAAGCCAAACTACAATGTTTTACTAAACCTATCCAGGTAGTTTTGTTGCATTTTTGTTTTCAATTTACAACGTTAACCAGGTGTTTAAAACAAAATACATTTCCCTCAAAACGTAAATAAGAATGCATTTTAGTTGTATGGGAAGTGATAACGTGTAAACGCAAATCCGTTTTAACGCCACTAATTTCTTTAACACATTAACGCAAATTGCTATTTTTAGGTTGTACTAGGCTTGGTTTCAAAGCTAGTGTTACTGGTATCATATGAAACTAGAAAACCTTAAGGAATCCATTGGTACCAACCATGCCATACTAGCTTGTCATGAAGGAGGCTAAACGCTCCAAACTTACACTAATTTTTATCAAAGAAAAACTGGCATGCATTTTCAAAGAGGACCCTTGACCTCTGACCTCCAGATATGTGAATGAAAATGGGTTCTATGGGTACCCACGAGTCTCCCCTTTACAGACATGCCCACTTTATGATAATCACATGCAGTTTGGGGCAAATCATAGTCAAGTCAGCACACTGACACACTGACAGCTGGTGTTGCCTGTTGGGCTGCAGTTTGCCATGTTATGATGTGAGCATATTTTTAATACCTGTGAGGGTTTCTGGACAATATTTGTCATTGTTTTGTGTTGGTAATTGACTTCCAATAATGAATATATCAATACATTTGCAGAAAGAAGCATATTTGCCCACTCTCATGTTGATAAGAGTATTAAATGCTTGACAAATCTCCCTTTAAGGTACATTTTGAACAGATAAAAACGTGTGATAAATTTGCGATTAATTGTG
Source organism: Sebastes umbrosus (assembly GCF_015220745.1). Lineage (NCBI taxonomy): Eukaryota > Metazoa > Chordata > Actinopteri > Perciformes > Sebastidae > Sebastes > Sebastes umbrosus. The sequence goes on along the minus strand of NC_051270.1, from coordinate 36,231,977 downwards.
ATTAATCATGGACGTCCATGATAAAAAATTGCGATATTTTAATCGATTGACAGCCCTAGTCTGTAACTTAAATAATATAACAAATTTACTTATTTTAAACCAACTGATGATGTTTTACTAAACCTAACCAGGTACTTTTGTTGCATTTTTGTTTTGTTTTGTTTCAATTTACAACGTTAACCACGTGTTTAAAACTGTGACTGTAATCCTGGAGTAAATACGTTTCCCTCGAAACGTAAATAAGAATGCATTTAAGTTATATGGTAATATTCTAAGAGACAGGGTTGAGCACAGACAGGTTAAGGAAGCCAAACAAATTGCGAAGCAGACTAATTGGCATTGTTGGTTTCGGCCATTGTTTCAGATTCGTTGACAGGCAAAATATAGAATGAAAGAAGCATTCACAGACAGAGACATTGGGGCTCTTTATTCCAGTGAATGATTGGAAAATATTAGTAAAGCGAGTAGTAGCTTTCCTATAATACTCAATGAGATGTGCACAAATGCCTCACATTGAATTATAGCATGGTGGCTGTCACTCAAGTAAATCCGTTCTGCCAATATGTCTCCAGCTCATCTCGTCTTTACCCAGCAGACATGATCAGCTCTGAGTAACAACATGTGGCTTAAGGCGCCGTCTGAACTTTTTTTGTTTTGTCCCAACTGAAATGCATTGACCGGCTTTGTGTCTGGGGACACTGCTCTGTTTTGGAATAACAAAAACTGTAAGCTTATCAGTTCACTACAAATGTAATTTATTAGGCTACAACACAGACAGATGCTTGTGAGAGGAACAAAATCAATATGCTCCTGCGCATCCCCGTTATCAGCATCGCTTACAGGAAGGAGGCGAAAGGTGGAGCAGAAGAGAGGAGAGTAAAAAGGAGAGCAAAGGAAAGAATAGAAAAGGAAATACTGCATGCCAATCAGAGCCAATCAACCATAAGTATGTCATCTATTTTGACCCTGAATTGCAGGTTTTGACCTATAATTGGGGCTTTACAAGGACAAAAGGAGGAGGGGAGTCTAAAGAGTGGGTGAAGAAGAGGTGAGAGGATGATGTCGTGATTGTAGATCAAACCCAGAGGAAAGTGCAAATAGAGGCAGCGGACAGTGAGAGGATGGAGGGAGTCATGGGGACTGGAGGAGGGAGGGAGGGAGGAGAAAATTAAGTGCCGGGAGATAAACCACCTGGACGGGACAGGGTGACCTCTTTGCTGCAGTGAATTGTGGGTAAAGAGGGATGCAGACACCAGTGAAAACCAACAGGGTGTACAGCACAGAGTAAATTACGTTGTCACACATCAAGGCTGAGACATTACAGGGTAGCAGGGATATATCCTACCAGAAATCTTGGTGATTTTTTTTTTCAATTCACATAAATGATAACAGGGTTCCTCTCTGGGTCCAGAATAGAAAACATCCCACACAGTAACAAAAGACGTGTTCATTTGTAAGAATCTGAAACATGCAAACTTGACATTATAAACAAAGCTTTTTTTTTCATCCTGCAGATCCCATCCTCCTCCATACAGTCACCTTTTGGCCTGTAGAGCCCATAGTGCAGCCACAAGGTCATGATCCCTCACCTACCTCCCACCCACAACAACACTGGAAGCACTGCAGCTGTGGACTGAACACAGCTTATGAGCATTTTTGGGCAGTCCCACATCCCCTTTTCACAGCAGCCATGTTGACATGTTACAGCAGGGTAAACACAGGTGTAATTGATACAATTAATTATGGTCTTATTACACGGCTTTGTTGGATACTTGATTCTGATTGGTCGATCGCGGCGTTCTACGGTCTATTATTTCTTCATAGCTGACCGTTTCTATGTATAACGGAGCGTTGATATGGACTCAGTTCTGATCTCGGACTCTGGAGGACCGTTTTAGTGTAAAATTATCGATTTCTTAAGTAAGTAGCCGTGTAATAAGCAGGATAATGTACAGGGGTCCACCACAGGCATCCGTTTCTTTCACAACAATGACCGGCTCGCTGTACATTATCCCTTACTTAGTGTGTCACAGCTATTCCAGTGAGCCAGCATGCACAAAACATAGACTGTATATAAAGATGGATGACGTGTCTCCTCTTCCTCCCGCTGTGCAGAAGTCAGAAGCCAAAATATCCCGGATACGGGAGCTGCCAACTTGAGATTTTGATGTCATTTGGAGTCAGAGTCTGCGCAGTAGTGATCGGGCAGTGGAGAGACGCGGTACCGAGGTCACCTGACCGGACCAATCGCGAGCCGAGCAAAGCCGCACCTTGTCAGCGAGAGAGGCTCTCAGCTGCCAATCATAACGTCTGACCCCCTTTTTATAGCATCAAATAACTAATTAAAACCAAACTTATCAGAAAAATGAATACTTGAAAAAACATCAGCGTGATTAGAACTACCTACAATGACAGAAACCATCTTTGGAAAAAAATTATTTGACGTGTACTTAGATTTTTTTAGTTTGGCCCATGTCCTATCCGCTAACATGGAGAGGGCGGGATTTATGACCTATAACTGTAGCCAGCCACCAGGGGGCGATCCAGATGTTTTGACTTCACTTTTGGGGAGCTGTCATGTCGTCCATCTTTATATACAGTCTATGGCTATATACCAGGGCCTTGGCCCACCTAAATGGAACAGGGCCACAAATAATGTTATTAATTACACCTGTGTTTACCCTGCAATGAAAAGGGACTATTCTACATTGAATTCCTCCAGTACATCCTATATGAATACACTCAGTTGCCAGTTTATTAGGTACACATAGACCTACACATAATACAATCTAATACAACAATCCAGCAATAAACCTACTTTCATGAAGGTATATAATGTTCATTGTTTGTTAAAAATCGTGTTAGAGATGCGTTGATTCTTGTTGAGCTGCATGATCATTTTGGAGAAAGTAGTATGTGGTGCTCTTGAACTTTATTGTATTATACAGAGCGGTGTTTTTATATCATTTAGCTTGCCCTCACTGATCTAAACTGGGTGGAAAAACAATAAATACTGTACAGAGATGCTTTTGTAAACCTCACCTGAGTTCAACAGAACTCCCCAAACACGAAAAACAGCCTCAGGTAAGGAATAGGCCTTTTTAACAGAAGACATTTGGACTTGTCACAGTAGGAAAAGCACAGGTGTAAATAATTAAATGAATGATGGAACAAAATTCCATTTAGCTGCTTTGATTTCATGTTCCTGGTATCGCACTTGCTGGCTCACTGACACTCAACACTTAAATAGAACAGAGACGACCGTTAGTGTTAGTAGTAACACCTGTGCTTTTCCTACTATGACCAGTTAAATTGTCTGATGTGAGAAAGACCTACATTTCTTTGGAGACTTTACCACTGCAAGGGTGTCCTCCTAAAACGCTTCCACTTACTTTTACAACGGCTTGGGGAGACGGGGGGGATGACATCCAACAAAAGTCCATTGCACTTACATGATACACCTGACCCTATAGGCCACGAGACACTCCAGATCTCTCACACTTTTGCATACACTTAAGCAGACAAGCACCCCACATACAGTACATACGCACACACCTAATTCTTCAAAGAAAAAACATCCCACCACCCTAATTTTCCTGAATGAACACTAAATGGACCTAGCCTAGAAAATCCAGAACCCTAAATATCCTTGGTAGTCTCCTCTGGGATTGTATTCCTGTACGATGTGCACCCATCATCACCCTTGGTGATCAATGCAGGCTGACTCAGCAGTCTGGCTGGGCTGTCCAGGTCAGAGAGTCCTGTGACACATTTACTATGTCACCATCACTGAAAGTGACACGCAGCAAATCATTTGGACCGTAGCAACAACAGGCTGACACCGATATCATCACTGTGACACTGTTGCCACCTCATAGAGCCCTAAAGAGCATCCAGGCACCTCAAGTAGTAGTAGTAGTAGTAGTAGTAGTAGTAGTAGTAACTAGTTATTACATTAGCATCCCTGATACAGTTTTTGCCTCTGCCATATAAGTTGAGAGCAGCTGATATTTTCAAGTGTTAAACAGCAGTGGGGAAAAATGGAGCAAATATGATTAAAAGAAGTTATTTTTTTAAACTGGTCGCTATATCCTGACAGTAGTGCATGAGACAGGTAATCTGAAAAAAATCATGTGCCTCTGTGTCCTCCGTTGTCTTCCGATGCTCCTAACGGCATCTGCAAGATTTCACAGACCGGAGGAAAACAAGCAGTCAGAGCTGATCTGGAGTCTGCCATCCAACTGCAGACTATGAATCAATATTCTGTTACGTTTATGCCTATTTGTCGCATAAAATGTTTTCAGAATCATCTTGTAGTGTACTGTTTAGCTGTAATGAGAAAGTTTGTGACCCGGCAGCCATTTTGAGATCTGTTGATAAAATACCAAGCACCGCCCACCAGCCGGAGCACAGCCAATAGGAACGCTCTCTCTCTGAAATGACCTGTGATTGGTCAAAGTCTCCCGTCACAGGTTAGATATTTTAAAGCCTGAAAACAGAGCCATGAGGAGGTGCAGAAGTCTAGTTTTCTCTCATAACATTTAAATTACAATATGCTGAAAGGTTATTATGGATTTTTTTCCCAATGATGCCAAAAACATTCTGCCTACTGCAAGTTTAAGATGTCAAGAATTGTGAAATCTGTCGGACCAGCCCTGTCTCCTACAGCATACATCTTTACATCATTAATTTGCTCTGCCAAGAAAATTCTAGAGGGAAGTTATGTTCGCTGGTAACTTTGTTTCCAATTAAGGAGGTGTGCCGTTCTTAAGGCCTTAACACACCGGGGGGCGTTATTTTTTTTTTTTTTTAAAGTTATTTTTTTGGGGGCATTTTCCATTTTTATTGACAGGACAGTGGATAGAGTCTTGAAAGGGGGGAGAGAGAGAGTGGATGCGGAAAGGGCCACAGGCCGGATTCGAACCCGGGCCGCCGCGGTCAGGACCAAGCCTTAATACATGGACGCCCGCTCTACCAACTGAGCTAACCCAGGCGCCCCAGTGGGGGCGTTATTTTTCGTACGATTAATTCACACGTCAATGTATTATTTTACATTGTTGTTTTTTTTACTGTTCCTGTGCATTGCCTGGACAACCTGCTGCTGTAACACAATAATTAACCAATTTGGGATCAATAAAGTAAATATATCTATCTATCTATCTATCTATCGATCTATTTATCGATCTATCTATTATCTAAAAATCAATACTGAAGCAGCTGAAGACGCACACTTCAGATTTAGTTTCTCCAATAGACACTCAATACCAGCTCCAGGAAATCTAAGTCATCCGAGAAGACCCCGAACATTCCTTAAGATATATATTCTTTTCCTCGAGATGTCAGAGTCTCATTCCCTAACTTTACTTCTAATGTTTCTTAAGCCTCGAGTTCACCTCTCCAGGGAAGATTTGAATATTTAATGTGCTAGATCCCATTCTCAGCATGTATGATCTTTCTCCTACTAACCCAGTATTAGTAACGGTAAATATGATATTCATTTGGGCTCTGTGAGTTGCAGGTTTCGAATGTCCCTGAAATGTCCACAGTTTATGTTGTGAAATGACATCAGAGGGCAACAGCGCTGCAGGACGGATGTTTCAGTTTGTTGCGCTGAGGATTTGGGATAAACTCCTGCGTTTTTCTGACAGTGGGGGGGTGACGGGGCAGCCTGTTTGTGCCTCCTCGGCCTGCCTCTCTGCTTGTGTTAATGAAGGACAGCATGACCTCGCGCTCAGGCCTTGATGGGCCCGGGCAGCTCATTAGTCTTTATCTGAGTCCAGCTATGACCCAACAGCACCGTATTTACCTGCTGCTTGCTTGCTTGCAAATGTTGATGCAGTTTTTGTTCACAAGTAGCACGCAAGGTCAAACACAGATAAGGGTCAACAGATTTTTTTTCTTCAGTTAATACTGATTTTCACCAGAATTTTATGTCCCTGCAGATCCAGAAGTTTTCCTGCTGCAAAAAAACGACACAGTTTTTGCAGTTTACAGTGTAAAAAGGTCATGCTGTGCTGAAGACAGACCAGAAAGATGCTTCCGGTATTAGAAAGTGAAGAGAAAAATGCAAAGGAGCTGCTAATTATAGACCAAAATCCCCCTATAGGTAAAATTCATAAAAGCTGAGTGAAATGTGAAAAACTGAATCTGATTTCCACCCACATGTTTGTATTATTTATTGCAATATTTGTTTCAGTGGAGGCAGGACAGTCCTGTTACCAATACAACTATGGATATCTTACACTTGCATATCTCTTGCCATGTTGTGTTGTTATGATTCAATCGCCTCACACACTATACACATGAAGCCCAGCGTTTAGTCGTCACAGATGCATGTAAACCCTCGCCTGTCTGTTTCCCCCCCCCATATCTCCCCAATAATTCACACGTTTATGATCCCACTGAGAGATTACAAGGCTGCACGCAGTCGCTCATTCATCAGATTCGTCCTCCTGCAAGGACAGGACCAAGACAATGATCAGGTCCAGGACCGTCCCATCAACACCCTTTCCCCCCAACCTCCTTTTTCATCCGCTGTATGAAAACAAACTCTGCCAAACAGTACATCTCCATCAGCGTTGGTGTCACAACACACACACACAAACCCAACACAAACTGTGATGTGTTCTCCTCTGGTCCTATTTTTTGGTCAACATAAACCAGCAACCTCTCTTCTTTAGATACACAAACACGGCCATATGCATCCGCTCTCCCTTCAAGGGCATGCCTGTCCTGAGCTTTAAAGATGCAAGGAGGCGACATATAGCGAGAAAAAAACGGCATGTTAGCAGCAGTTCCGCGCTCACAAGGTCACGCACAGCCATGTTGCTGCATGCCGGTAAAAATAAAACACACAGGGTTGGGAAGAATGAGAGAGATGCCCCTACCATTTCTCCCACTGGTCCTCCATCCAACCCTCTTCTCCTTCCCCTCCCGAGTCCATACTGTAAGTGAGGAGGGCATCCACAGCTGAGAGGAGAGGAGGAGGAGGAGGAGGAGGAGGAGGATGATGAGGAGGAGGAGGAGGAGGAGAAGGAACAAGAAGGGTTAGAAAGTGAAGGAAGGAGGGAGGGTGGGAGAGAGGGGAGGAGCGAGCCGGAGGAGAGGGAGGAGGGGTGCAGCTCCTCCGGGTCGATGAAAGAAGCGTCCGACTCAGAGCCCTGCTGCTGCTGCTACTGCTGCTGCTGCTGCTACTGCTGCCGCTCATCCAGAGATAGAAGGGGGAATTATTTAAAGCAGAGGAGTTGAATCTGCCACAGGAGTAGTGTTATATAATCTACTCCTCTCTCTCTTTCTCTCTCTCTCTCTCTCTGATGTTTACTCTGTCCTGCGTGCATCAGATTTACTACGCCACTGCAGGAAAGTGCTGGTGTTTGCAGGACATCCAACGCCGCGGCAAGACCGAATAGGAAAAAACATCAGCACAAGAGGACACTCCTTTCTATCTCTCTCTCTCTCTCTCTCTCTCTCTCTCTCTCTCTCTGTCTCTCTCTCTCTGCAAAACACAGTCGTGCTCAATTATTCATGAGGCCCCATTGATCATAAGACTCCTAATTTTCCCTTCTCTCTCTTTCTCTCCATTCATCCTCTTAAAGGAAAACTCACAACTTGGCTCTTATCTTTTTGGCCCCTTATCTGTGTCAGTTTAGATAGTATTGCACTCTCCCAAAGTAATTGCAAAGGTCTGGCAACACAGCGACATTGATAAAATAAAAAGATGCCTGACAGGACATAAAACACAAGTAGTCAGAAGACCAGGTAGGTTGTAAACAAGCCAACATTTTAACCACACTATCTATACCACTTATTTTGAGGTAAAATGCAATAACTCCTCATTATGCAGGGGAATTGAAAGCTCACCACTATACGGTTAATTACGGTGGGTCAAAGTTGAACCAGGAAGTGGATCTGTAAACTGTGGCGAATGTTTACAACATACATTGTGGGGCTAACCCCAATGTTTCGTAGCTTCGACCGTTGCCATGGTGACCTCCAAATCAGTATTGGAATGCATTTATATCATTTCTATATATATATATATATATATATATATAAGTATGTAAAAATAAAGTATAAATCCCCAAATAGCCCATGAAATAAATAGTCAACATTAATTAATATGAGATATTCCCAGATGGGTATTGCTGTTTGTTTTGTTCAACATGTTCTCAATCCCAACTCGTCAAAATACCGAGGCTTGGTCAGTGGCCCTGAGCTTCAAACCGTGACGCTCTATAGGTACCCCTCTAGAGTCAGTTTTGGACGTGTCAGGGACGGCGTGTCAGTATACTCTCGATACATTCATAGTTTCTTTTCAAAATAAACTTCCAGGAAGTTAGGTTTAGGCAACAAAATCACTTAGTAATGCTTGATTGATACTACTGTGACTGTGCACCTATGTGTTCTGCGTGTTCTCGCACACACCAGGCTGACATAATACTGCAGCGGATTGCGCGTAGCATGTAATTTCTTTTTGATTTGGCCCCGCAGTTATCAAATTCTTTGTCAGGCAGTCTTTGATTTATTTGACAGACGTGATTCAATAGTTCCATATAAGTTTGGCCCAACACAACTCCATGGCTGTAAAATAAAATATGGAAGAGTTGAATGATGCTCCTGTGCCTATAATTAATAAGGTTGCTGTTGTAACGGTTGTTAGGTACTTGTTGGTAAATCCCACCTGCGACGTCCGCAGTGCCTGACGCGTGGTCAGTATAAATTTTGCATTGTAGGCTGGTCGTGGTAGTCGGTAATACTGGTTTCATTACCGTCACATCCCTAACGCATTCGGATCAGGAAAAGATTGTGGTTGACGTTAACTTGACTGACTAACGATTCACGTGACCACCAAGTGACTAAAGACTCACAAAACTAGTGGGTGCAAAACAATTCATGTGACTAACGAATGAGTAACGGGTCACGTGACTAAGGACTGACGTGATAAGTAAACGTTACTTTTAGTTTTACACGGGACACAGTGGTAACAGTGTTCTCCTGTGTGAAAGTCCTGTGTTTGTTGGATCCTTCCACCACCCATCGTAAGCAAACTATCGTGCACTTTATACTACAGTTACTGTGAGCATCTAATGATGAGACAGATGGGTTTACATTGGAGTTAGTTAAAACCCTGGTGCGTTGCATACAGATGCTAAAGGGTGCCTCTGTATCATATGCTGGGCTTTAATGAGACTGTTAAAGTTGCACTAATCAATATATTTTTCTATAATATAATATAATTATTATAATAAAATGATCAGCCAACTCCGCAGTTCAGCTTGATGGAGCATTTTACCGTCCTGTAGGTCTACCTGTCCAGCACTAAATGGAAGACAAAGTTAGTCACTAGCTTGTAAAGGGCCAGATGTTTAGATCCAGGAGTTGGAGAAGACCAAACCAGAGCTAAAACAGAGAGGATATTGGACTTACATTCATCCGGTGCACAAAAAAATGACTCTAATGTGTTGGTTACATTTACTCTCTGTCTGCTGGACATGTAAACAGGTAACTGTTTGCCACAATGTCAGCTATAACAACTTTATGACATGCCGGTGTATCGGCGGTCTGTCAACTGATGTTCCTCTGCCCCCCAGTGGCCAGAAATCAATGAATGCAGCTCAAAATAACAGCAAAAGCATTTAATTCAGCCATGCGTTCATATTTGAAACATCCATTACAACTTCACACAGGTGCACAGGCAATTGGTGCTTTATAAAACCAAATCCCAGGTTTCAAAAATTCCTTCAGAGAGGTCAAGTCCTTGTTTTTCCAGACTCTGAGCTGCCAACACACAGCCATATGGCCATACAGCACGGCCTCGGCAACTGGCCAGAACCTATGGAGCGCACACACAAACACCACCAGAAGAGCTTCGACATTTCCCCCAACACATGTAGAACAAGAAAAAATGCAATCGAACACGCAGAACGCACGCTCTGTATCTGAGAAAGAGGAGAAAGAAGAAATGATCGTGTTTGTATTGAGAGACCTAAATCAAGAAAGAGTGAGAGAGAGGTATCCCAGGATTGTGTGACGTTTAATCCCTGTTCAGCTCATCAACAGAGGGAAATTAACACTGTAATGGCCATGAGAGCCGAGGCATCAAGCTGGATTCAGCTAAAGTGTTGAAACAATTAGTTCATTTGTCCATTGGTCAAAAAAAAATAATTAAAAAATATAGTCATGGAGTCCAATATGCAACTGGAAGGTGACGCCTTAGAAACATGTGTCCTCAGATTATGACACTTTATGATTACTGAAAAAACACTACAGATTTTGAAAATAATAATTGGTTGCAGAACTAACACATTATCACTCCCAACTCGTCAAATACCGAAGCTTGGTCAGTGGCCCTCAGCTTCAAACTGTGACATAGATGGGGAACCTAAAGGTCCCCATCTATTTTGGACTCAGGGACGATACGTCAATTTCCGCTTGTCTTTCCGCGTGTCTTCTCAAAATAAACTTCCAATGTAGGTTTACTTAGGCCACAAAACTACATTGTTAGTAGGCTTTGCACAGTAGTCGGTGTTACCGGTGTTACACGGTGGTCGGGCACACACCGATTACATTACGTACCCACCGCCCCCACCGCCGTTTTGCTTTTTTTACAGAAATAAAACCCATTGGGTTAATTTTTTGCGTATCAGCGCAGTGTTATCATACATAGTCGAACGATGGACGCTACAAACTGAAAGCAAAAGTATCTGCTCCGTACATAGTCTCAGCACAGAGTTGCAGGAGTCAGCTTTCACACACGGGACGAGTAATAACTACGCTTGTTTCGCACTAAAGTCCAGAAGTTACGTAACAAAACTACGGTAAAATAACTCAACGTTGACTTGGTTTCACACGGGACACCGATAGTGGCCTCTTGGGTGAAAGTCCTGTGTTTGTTCTAACATGGTCTCATCCCAACTCGTCACATACCTCCACTTTGTCACTTGGCGTCACTTTATGTTCTGCATTAAAAACACTATAATTAGTTTTAGGAAAGAACTACGCGGTTGGGCTTAAAACTACTACGTTTGTGCAGTTCTACAGTTTCGTTTCGCTCTTTAAAACTACATCACCACACTCCCGGCGCACTTTCCTGGAGCTTTTACTGTTGCTGCGGATGGGTTTACATTGTAGTTAATGGAATGCCAGGTGCGTCTCATAATGGTGCTAAAGGGTTCGGCGGTATCGAACGCGGACGGCCGTGAGAAAGCCTCGGTATTTGACGCCCTTGGAATGACAACGGGCTGGTTTGTTTGACCCATCCAACCTCACCCTTTTCTGTTGATGCAATCTCAATACTTCCTCCATGTTTACCTCTTGTCTTAATAAAATGAGCTTAATGTGCATTTCCACGGCACAAATTTAATTTGCTGGTAAGCTACTGGCAATGTAACTTAACATTTCCTGAACAGATGGTTCACATTAATAGCCTTCCAGCAGCTGGTAGGGCATGTTTCCTCCCTTTCCTGGTCGGCTTTTAATGTGAAACATCTGCAGGAAGTGTTGAGTCTCACTAATTGCAGCTTAACACTAATTGAAAAAAAAAAGATCCACAGAAATTGGCAGCATATCTCCTAGCAAAACCGGCAACATACTTCTGCATGAATAAACAGTAGTATGTATCTTTTTCGGACACACCAAGCAGTAATTTACGTCATCACTTCTTGAGAGCCTCCTTGCCGGTTGGAGAAGTGTAACCATGGTGACCCGTGTCAACCTCACAAAACGACGGTTTGTGAGAATCAAATTCTGAATAAATTTAAAATGTATAATACGCCTAGCAAAGTTATGTCTTACACTTAAATTGAAGTGTTATTGACATTACAGAGCTGTCCGTCAACGTACGTTATGAACGTTTTTGTCCCTGCCGCATTGCATTGTGGGATATTTATGCCGCTGTAGTGTCCAGCGTTGCATACTGATATATATTACCGGAAATAGTATGCAATTTGCGTACTGTTGATTTCATACTAAGAAGGTTTCAGACATACAAAAAAATCTCACATACTGTTTTAGCGTACTAAATAGCATTTTAGTGTGGAATTTCGGACGCAACCCTGCTCCGAGGGTCCATGCTTACTGTACATGCTGTTTCCACAAATATGTCGATAAAAATGTTTATTTTCTTTTGAATTTTCTTTTTTAAAATATGCTCTGTCAATTTTATATCCCTACACAAAATGTGACTCTCTGTAACTGGGAAATTAAAATGAGAGTAGATCTGAATACTGGGAGGTGTCCTACTAAAATATGATAAAAAATATATTATATTAAGAAAATACTTGTAAAAACAAGAAAAATACGAATAAAGGCCTGTCGTTATTAGAGAGAAAGAAAGAGAGAGAGAGAGAGAGAGAGAGAGAGAGAGGACAGTATAAGCAGAGGGGAGGTGCCATCAGGTGGAACGTGCCGTGTCAGCAGAATTGAGCGACAGCAGTAAATAATGAGCGTGGGGGGGGAACTGCAACCAGAGCAATAACTGTCCACTCGGTCAGCTTCTACTGGGGGTGGAATTCAAATCAGCTCGATTTAAACGCTCTCTCTCTCTCTCTATCTCTCTCTCTCTCTCTCTCTCTCTCTCTCTGAGGATAAAACGCAGCTGAAATAACTACAAGCTAATTCTGTTGAAAAACCCTGATATCAAGCTTTTTTGTCCCCCCTCCTGAAAACATCAAAGTCCACGAAAGACGGATGCAGTGAATCAGGGAAACTAACACTTCAAAACCTGCTTAACCTCCGCCTTCTCTCTCTCTCTCTCTCTCTCTCTCTCTCTTGCTCTCTCCCCCCTTCATCACTCACATCCTTTTCACATCCCACACCCTGTGAATCCATCTGCCTGAGCAGATCTTGTCAGCAGAGTCACGTCAGTTTGGAAGCTGCAGTGAAAAGATGAAAGAAGAGAGAGAGAGAGAGCGGGTATGCCGATGAATTAGTGAGTGTAAGAGAGGGAGAGATCACAGACGCTTCTGCGCTTTCAAGTTGATCATTCAGTGATCTGTACATTTTAAAACGGTTGCCTATTAACTCTGATTTATTTTCCATTTTCTGAATATAGGAACAACAATACTAAATGCACAGTGTGTTCAAAATAACAGAAAATAAGATAAATATTGAACTGCATATGAGAGGAATACGTTTAGCCCCAAGAAGGATCTTTGGTTTCACGAGTTCCCCATTTTTTCCCCCATGATGCACCACAGAATGGACTGCAATCCTACACCGTCTTGTCTCTCTATACATGCTGTATTGCACACACATACAGATCTAAATACTGTGTTAAGAATGTGAAGGAATCTCCTGTTACGCCATCTCGTGCCACAGATGATCAATGCAGTGGAGGAAAATTTAAAGGTATAGTTCACCTAAATATATGATATGAAATATGAAAAGTCAGTACAGCTTAACGCCACTGAAATTAGCTAAACTGGTAACACTTCATGGTAATTAAGTGATAATTAGCAAGTAACCTATTTGAAATTTCTTTGGAATGACTTTATTATAAACATGATTTAATAATGATATGCTAAAATAGCATATAATGGTTCAAATAGGGCCCTTAGGCTTGAGAAGCAGGTGTGCGCTGCTCTTTATCGGAGGTGGAAGACTAAAAATAATAGAAGACGCTTCTGATTGGGTACAAATCTCACAATTGTGGGACTTATTGTCTACACAAATGTAACCTGGTAGCTAATGTAATGATTCAGGGAGTTTTTTAAGAAAATGTAAAATAAGTTATTTGATAATTATCTATTTATAGAGCAGACATGGAAATAATTCCTGGAAAAGTATTAAATAAATTACCAGCTATTGGGAAATAGCAGAATATAATTATTAAATAATGTTTATAATAAAGTAATTTTCAATACATTTTGAGGTAAATATTGGGGAATTTTGGCAGTAATTCCAAAGAAATTTCAAAAGGTAACTTGCTAATTATCACCTAATTACCATGAAATATGCGGACCTGTAAAATGAAGTGTTACCGCAAAACTACCATTTCTTGATCTCATATTAAATATTGTAGGATATCTGCACAGTACACCCAGTTTAGTAAAAATAAGAAATGGTGAAGCTGATCAGTAAAATACAGCCTGCATCACAGCCTTCTTTCGTGATTCTGTATGCTAAATTGTGTGCCATCCTTCAGTGTTTTATTCAATATCTGTGAGGAAATGATCGTCAGTGTGGATCTGTTATTCTCTGAAGGTTTGAACAGTCTCTCTCTTCATCTCCAGCATGTTCATGATAATGTTCAAAAGCAGTTTTCAGCCGACAACAGCTTTTTACAGGTGTGAACTTGAGAAATGCCACTAAAACACTATTTTTAACTCTGCTGTCATCGCTCACAGTCAGTGTGAATATCGTTAAATTCACACGCCGGCTGCTGCCGATCTGTTTGTGCCGCTGTGTGTGCATGTTCTATCAATGCTGCTTAACAGGAAAAGGTTACAGCGTCTAACAGAGTGCAATGAGTTCAATGATTAAAGTCCTCAAAGACCTCGTCTATTCAAGAATATTTTTGGATCACTTGGATGTTTGGCTTTGACACAAGAGGGAAATGTTACGCTGAGCTCCCCTTAAAGTGATAGTTTGGGTGTTTTGAAGTGGGGTTGTATGAGGTACCAACGCAGTCTCACGGCCGTTTGTGAAATAGTCGCGAAATTTAATCAATTTGACTCATGTGCATACACACAAATTTCCCTTTATTTTTTTCTTTTATTTTTTCCGTGACGCTCAGCACGAATTTCAACAACATAATTTTCGGGTGTTTTCCTACGGATGTCCAGCAATGCACGTGTTACACTCCAGTCTTTTCAAATTAAAACTACTTGGTTAGGTTTAGGAAAAGATCGCTGTTTGGGTTAAAATAACTCCAGAAGTGCTGTAATTTAAGTACGGAAGTTACGTGACAAATAAATCAACTTTGACTTATTGTGTTTTTTGACCTACCCATCCACCCCGACCGCCTCCCTACGTGGCGTTCGCCACTCTCTATTCTGACGGCAAGATAAAGCAGTTAAAGTATAGTAAATATAGCGAACACTTAAACGGATAACGTTTTTTTTTAGGTGAGTCTTTCTTTTAGGTGGATTAAATATGTTTTGTAGCTGCCCCCATCCACAGCACTGTATCGCTTTGCTCTGGTGTGGGTACTCCTGTCTGCCTCTCCAAACTGCGGGCACACGATACGTCATAAGAAGAAGAAAAACAACAGCGATATTGTCTCTCTATATATTTTTGTTATAATTTTGGAACCTCAGCACTTCTTGCTAAAAAAAAAAAAACCTCCATAGAAATCTGCTAAAACATAATAGATGTCTTTCTTTTAGATTTAACTCATCTATTATCCTTTCCGTAAAATCTATTTGTTGTTACGTTCACACTGCTGAAAACAACACAGAAATATGTTGTACTCAATCTCATATGACAACTTGTTAACTCCCTACTGACGAGTCATGAAAATTTTAGGAGCCTCTGAAATGAGGTCACTGGCATGAAAAGCAAAAGAAACCGATGACTGAATCTAGTATCTCAGTCAACGAATATCTCCACACATGGAGCTGCACAGACGGCAGCAAATCAGCGGTCTGTTCTCTAACAGCAGCAGATTGTGGAGAGACGGAGGATTCTACCACAGTGAGTGGAGGCAGGGAGGGAGACGGAGGAAAACATTCCAACATATGGCTGCTATGGGACTGGGCCAGGTTGTGGATTATCTGGCTTCCTTCTCTAGCCGAGTACAACTCTGAAACATCAATCAATACAGTTCACTATTCTGATTTAATTTGAAGCGAAAAATTTATTATTTTACTAATGTCTTTTTAGCCGCTGATATAATTTCGTATAGTTTTTTTTTATTGCTTTTATAATCAATTTTTTTTTATTGTCTTATTTTGAATTTTGCATTTTTATTTATTGTTTGGCCTTGTACGTTGGAGAAGTATTTACTAGGGCTGTCAATTGATTAAAATAATTAATCGCCAATAATCGCATGATTGTCGGTAGTTAATTGCGATTAATCGCAAATTAATCGCACATTTTTTATCTGATCCAAATGTAGCGTAAAGGAACAGTGTGTAGGATCTAGCGGTATCTAGCGGTGAAGTGTGGAGATTACAACCAACTGAAGCCTCTCCCGTATCCCAGGTGTGTTGGAGAGCTACGGTGGCCGACGTGAAAACACTACACTAGAGCCATCTGGAGCAGAGCCAGTGCGTAGAGTGTGTGTTTGTACGTGGCAAGTGAGTGGTGAAGCAAGAGAGAGAGAGAGAGCGTCGGCGATGGGAGCAAGTAAAATTGTCGGCATTTAAAAGTTTAAAAAGTATGTTTTTTTCCATGCTACTCCAAGAGGAGGACCCGCTCACTATGTAGATATAAATGGCTCATTTTAAGGTAACGAAAACACAACGACTCTTATTATCAGGTGATTATACACTAAAGAAAAACATACTTATCATAGATCCCCCTAATTGTTACACACTCCTTTAAAGGGAGATTTGTCAATATTTAATATTCTCATCAACATGGGAGTGGACAAATATGTTTGATTTATGCACATGTGTGCAAATATTTAACAATTAACAACACAAAACTATGACAAATATTGTCCAGAAACCCTCACAGGTACTGCTTTTAGTATAAAAAAATATGTTCAAATCATAACATGGTAAACTGCATCCCAACAGGCAACAACAGCTGTCAGTGTGTCAGTGTGCTGACTTGACTATGACTTGCCCCCAAACTGCATGTGATTATCATAAAGTGGGCATGTCTGTAAAGGGGAGACTCGTGGGTACCCATAGAACCCATTTACATTCACATATCTTGAGGTCAGAGGTCAAGGGACCCCTTTGAAAATGGCCATGACAGTTTGTCCTCGCCAAAATTTAGCGTTATTTAGCCTCTTTCCCGACAACTAGTATGACATGGTTGGTACCAATGGATTCTTTAGGTTTTCTAGTTTCATATGATGCCAGTATCTTCACTCTAGCTTTAAACACATTATTATCACATTGACTTTGGCAGCCTTAGTATTTACATAAATAAATTAAAAGTTTGACTTGCAGCTAATCATTTACAATATTAATGAATGTGATTAAATAGCCCTAGCTGTTTACTGTTTAGTGTCTTTTATTTAAACGCTTTAGTTTACATGTGGATCATAGATGTGTCTTAAGTTGGTGTTAAATTGCTCATGCTACTGAGACTGTACTGCTTCTATTGTTTGTTTTCTCCTGATGGTTTGATGTTTTTTTTTTTCTGTCTAACTTTGAGACGCTTCAAAAAAAAAAAAAAAATTATAATCATAGTTTTTTCTGTCAGACAAATCAAACACCGCTGGAGCGACTCTGATGCCACTGCGATGAAGAAAGATGCTTGTGGATCGGAGTGTTTGCAGCTCAGCTAATAAGACAGGGACAGACTGAGTCTGAGGGTGGTGGGGGGGTGGGAGGGGGGTGTTGCTGTCTCACTGGGGTATATTGATCACAGGCCTCCATCTACTCAACCATGCTACTGAAGAATCACAGCTTCTCCTCAGGCAACATTGTATGAGTCTCTGTGTGTGTGTGTGTGTGTGTGTGTGTGTGTGTGTGTGTGTGTGTGTGTGTGTGTGTGTGTGTGTGTGTGTGTGCGTGCGTGCGTGCGTGCGTGCGTGCGTGCGTGCGTGCGTGCGTGCGTGCGTGCGTGCGTGTGTGTGACACACAGTGTAAAAGCACGTCAACAGCATGCAGCTAATCCCTCGCCCGGCTCAGCTCTCCAACATGTTGATCTGACCCCTGTTGAATTAGCTCCTACTGATCACCTACCTGATGATGAACTCTGGGCCGTCTCTCTTTACTAAAGCTCTTGAAGCAACACTATTTTCATTATCGACCGACCTATTAATTATGTTCCTACGCAACTCATTACTAATTAATAATGTGCACTAAAATGCCCATCACAACAAGTTCCCAGAGCACACAGTCATTCTTCTCTCAGTCTGGACAACAGTCCAAGAAGCAAAACAGATTTACATTAGACTAATATGAAACAGGTAAAAGCATAAACTATAATCAGACAATGTTTGATATTTTACTGAATAAATTACTTAACAGGAACTGGTTGTGAAAATAGTCATGAGTTAATTCTGTGGCAGGGAATGGGGACTATGAACTGTATATGAAGTAAATTATAAAAGCATTAATTTATTAGACAAAATATGAAATTTCTATTGTACAAAAAAGATAGAACAGCAGCCAGGACATTTTTTTTGTTTGTTTGTTTTGTTTCCAAACATTCAGGTTTAAGTTGCCATTTTAAAAAAAAAAGAAAAACAAAGGAACTGCAGTTTTGGCTATGATAGTAGGCCTATTATAAAATAATTATTGCACCAGATTACAACAGCCTAATCGGCTGTTTCCATGTGAATAAAGTTTATTGTAAATAGGCCAAATCCAAACAAAACACCCCATATCAGAAAAAATAGACTGATGATATACTACAGTACTAGGTTGCTGTAAACTAACATATGAGTTGAGTATGAGTCCTGTACACACAATATGAGTTCCTCTAATAACTTGTAGTGATAGGAGATTAATATGCTGGTAGTGTACTGTTAATCACATAATTATTGTGCACTATAAACACAAGTCACAACTATATGATGTCACAACAACAAGACTGTACTTTTGTGACAAATCAAGCTCACAAATGTTTTGAAACTCTTCTTCAGTAAAAGCATATTGATGTAAGGAAGAAACTGGCTACCATAAAGCAGGCAATATAAAAAAATATATTTGAAGCAGCAACTCGTAAACAGGCTGCACATCAGTTCTTACAGGGATTCCTGTTTTGGAGCATCTATAACCAGAAAGTATGCGACATATTTCAGATGTCTCTGGTTGTGTTAGATGCAGGGAGAACACATCAGCTCAGTCTGGATCCTCCGGAGAGCAGACACGCCCAAACACTAAAACATGCGGCTCAACAACACATTGCGACTTCCATCCGCAGAGCTGAGCGGTGCCAGACGCAGCTGCAGCGGCTCCTCAGCAGCAGCAGCAGCATCAGCAGCTCCGGAGCTCTGCGGAGCCGCGCTGGAGCTTCATGCAGCCCAGCCTCTAACCTGCCGGCGGGAGAGCAACCCGCCCCGGGGCGCTTCTTACCTGAAGCTGGCCGGGGAGTTCACCTGGATGTTGCGGTCAGACGGCGGGCTGGCTTTCCTCTTCTCTCGGTCCGCCATGCCGTCCCGTTATCCTGATTGGTCCATTGGCTGCGCGCTGTGCGGCCGCGCGGCAGAGACACCTGAGAGGTCCGGCGATGCTGCGATACGGTGCTGCCTTCGCGGGCTGTGGGGAAAATAGCAACTCAGCTCAACTGTGCAAGAGTGACTAAATAATATTGGTAACTTTTGCAGGATTTGGAAGATGTGTTGTTTTTTTTAGTCCCCCTCGCATGTAATGTATTGGTCCATTTTTTAAAACAGCTCAGATGTTTTGATTAGCCTACAATAAAAAGACGAATAAATTAGAAATACATACATAAATAAATTAATCAATGAATTAATTAATGAATAAATAAATAAATGATAAAATGGTTAAACATTGCTAAAAGAGCGAAGTAGTCTCTGATATTCATCTTCTATATATTCACTTAGTCCCATATGCATATAGCCCTATGTACATAACCTCTCTGTGTATAGATACATATAAGATACAATATAACTCCCCCTGTATATCATTTATTCTTTATAATACTCTTATACAATATTTGTTATACAATATCTCATCAGTATGCAACTTATAGTTAAGCTCTTATTCATCAGAATATAACACATGTCTATCCTTTGCACCTTAACTACAATCTGTATATATGTACTGATATGCCTATGTAAATACCCCACATATATCCTCATTTGTATTGTCTTAATCAGCACTTTACTAGTTTGCACTCTGGTTAGATGCAAAACTACATTTTGTTGTAATTGTACCTGTACTATGTGCAATGACAATAAAGTTGAATCATCTGTTCAGCAGCAGATCATGTGTACAAATGTTTAAATGGCAAAGCAATAGGTTATTTACAATGTTTGAATGTTAAGACCAGCATAAAGACAGCATAGTTTAAGTAGAAATACAAAATACACTCATCATGTTAGCTGTGCCTTGTTATTTATAAGGTCTCTGGCTAATAACACTTATCCCAAATAACTGTAATTCAACCATTTAATTGAATTTTATCTTCTTAACGGAGACATGGCTTAGAACTGAATTATTCAACTCCCGTATAGACTCAATGGTAGGGAAGGTGGACTTGCAGTTGTCTATAAAACAGATTTAAACTGTACCTCATCTTAGTGGAGAAACCTCCCAGCTTTGAAGTACTAAGGCGCTATAGAAATAAAGTTTATTATTAAAGGTTAGGCCTATATACAGGGACACAATTCAGTCAAAATTCATAAATGGTTCGTTTGGATTTAAATCATTTCACTGTGTGGGGTCACAAGATGACATGAGATACTGCACACTAAAGGAAAAAGAAAGAGGATGTGGAAATGGGTTAATGTATTTAGTATTTTTTCTACTATTTGTATAATGAGTAATATCTCAATTAAATCTGCATTGTAATGTGGCGAGGACTGTGTCTTTGTTGTTATCATGATTGTGTTATAAAGTTATAAAAACTTGTGTTTTTATCCTATGATGCTTCACTTTTATGCATAACACACCTTGTTTGTACTGCCTGCTATTTATAGTTGCTTGAATTGTATTTATCTTTTTCTTTTTATGTATGTATATAAACTGGAAAAACAAAGTTCGGAAACTTGTGTTAGGTCGATTATTTCTCTGTTATTACAATGCTAATTGGCATTGTATTTTACATCGTTGGAAAGCCTGTTTATTTACCTTTGCAATGATGTGCAACTTGTAAGGATCATGCATTTGTGGGATGAGCAGCACAGCTGATTATGTGGGTAGCGCCCAAGAAAAATTTGCCAAAATGCTCTGTCAATGGTAAACAGTGTATTCTCCTGTTGGTATTGACTCTTGTTTTGAGTTGTTTGGTGGATTGGATGATTGAACTCTCTATCAGTAACAAGGAACAAACAAGACATTTTGGCAATTTTTATACTTTATTCATGTAATACACCGTCAGGAGCCTCAGTGGCGGTGGAAGATCCATACGCAGCCACAACAGCCTGGCACCTCCTCCTCATGCTGGTCACCAACCTGGTCACACGTTGCTGTGGGATGGCGTTCCATTCCTCAACCAGGATTCGTTGCAGGTCAGCCAACGAGGTTGTGTTGGTCACTCTAACACGTACAGCACGCCCAAGCTGATCCCACAAGTGTTGAATTGGGTTGAGGTCTGGACTCTTGGCAGGCCGTTCCATTCTCTCTACTCCCACATTGTGGAGGTAGTCTGTGATAACCCTGGCTCTGTGGGGGTGAGCATTGTTTCTTGGAGGATGAAGTTAGGTGCCAGACTGTGGAGATATGGGATCGCCACTGGCTGCAGAATCTCATCCTGATATCTCACTGCATTGAGATGGCCTTCAATGATGACAAGCCTTGTTTTGCCAGTCAGGGAGATGCAGCCCCACATCGTGACACTGCCCCCACCAAAAGCTGTTACTCCATCGGTTCAACAATCAGCATAGCGTTCTCCACGTCGTCTCCATACTTTGACCCTGCCATCCAACTTTGGCAGACAGAACCTGGACTCATCACTGAACATGACATTCCCCCACATGTTCAGGTTCCATTGTCTGTGTTGTCGACACCAGCGCAAATGGGCCTGACGGTGAAGGGCAGTCATTGCAGGCTTCCTGGTAGCCTTATGAGAATACACTGTTTACCATTGGCAGAGCATTTTGGCAAATTTTTCTTGGGCGCTACCCACATAATCAGCTGTGCTGCTCATCCCACAAATGCATGATCCTTATAAGTTGGACATCATTGCGAAGGTAAATAAACAGGCTTTTCAACCATGTAAAATACAATGACCATTAGCATTGTAACAACAGAGAAATAATCCACCAAACACAAGTTTCCGAACTTTGTTTTTCCAGTATATATATATATATATATTTGTCCTTTATATATAATAATTTATAAGATGTTTGTGTCATTTTTGGAAATCTTGGAGATTTCCAGTATCATTTAAAAAAAACAGTTATGAGGTTTGAACAAGTTTCAGCAGCACATCATGAGTTTAACTGATGCTGATGTAAAGTGAGTGACATTTAAAATGAATAGGAGACTTTAGTTTTTGTTTTTTTTCCTTAAGAACTTATCTTCCAACTTTCATCTTTAATAGGGTTTTCCATCATTCCTATTGGTTATGATTGTTTATCATAACATCTCACTTGCCAATGTTTTGGTGTTTAGAGATGTAGGGATGCCGAGACATCAAAACATAGACATTGGAGTCCATTAGGTTAAACAACATGAGTGGTAAGATAATCAGAATAGTTGGAAACAAACAATTTTGGAAGTGAAAACAAATGTGAGGGCACCTGAAATCTCCACTGCATCATTCGATAAGTGCAGTAGCTTAATCTGTACCAGCAAATGTAGCTGTAAAATAGTTTGGTATGAAAAATTGTGTTTTAACTTCTACATAAAATGTGATTCCGGTCATTATCAAATCTCAAATCACAGGGAGCTAGTCTTGATATTATCACACTGATCAATCTTTATTTCACACCACCAAATACCAATTATATGTAACTGCAGAGATGCATTTATTATTTACCATTGCTCTTACCCATTCTAGCACTTCTTGGTCTGGAAAAAAAGGACCCCAAGCACAGGACAAGGCTGTCTTTTTAACTGCCTTAGTGGGACACCAGGTTTAAGTAACCATACCTCACCTGTTTTTCAGCCTAATTAACAGTTATTAGATAGAACATAATAAAACTTTTGAAAACCCATCATATTATCTCAAAAATAGACTTTTCTCCACAATGGGTACTGTTTGTTACTGTGTCTTATTAATAATGTGTTATTTCCTCCGATTAAAAGCACTTGAAAAAACACATCACATTGCGTGCATGACTATTACCTCCAACAGTTGGAGTTTACGAGGAGACCATGAAGGCAGCAGTGAGCTCCCACAGAGAGGAGAGGGCTGGAGGAAAAACAGACAGAAAAACAGAGGTGCATACCAGCTATAGGGGGATATCAGCAGGCTATCAGTATCAGATTGGACTAATATCTAAAATGTCTGACCCAATATGTTTATCAACTGTGTGTGACCGGTCTGCATGTAACAGGTGTCATTTCAGATCTACATAATAACAGTAGTTTATTAATCCAGAAAGAAAATCCCTGACAGCTTTGAGAATGAAAGCTGTTAGATTTGTCCTTACAATGTGAAACAAACAAACAAAACAGTTACATTAGAGAACATGTTGACATGTTCCCAAACAAGAACTGAAACCATTAAAGAGTCATGTCAGAGATAAACCAGCAGAGGGTGACACTATACACAGGAACACTATGAGTAGTGATGATACTGACAGTATAACATACATTTTTTTTTTTTTAAATCAAGGATTCTTCCATCTGTCTTCCTGCTTTCCCCCCTTTTCTTTTCTTTCTTCAAATCTTTACTTTTTTTCTTACATTCTAATATATCCCATTGTCTTTGCATCTTTCTACCCCTCCCTGCCTCAGGGTGAGTGAAGAGCCGGGGTTGAAATTGTGCAGGGCTGCTGAGTTGATGTATTGCAGGTGTGTGTCTTGCAGCAGGTGAAACAGCTCGGCAGCAATCGGGAGACTGAATGGAGCAGCCAAGCTGTCGGCAACACACAGAGACAAACAACAGCAAAGCATCACATACCTACATTTTCCTTCCCTATAAATTGATTGTTCAGGCATCTGAGCTCATTCACTTACATTCACATTTTAAAGTAAACGTAAATCCTACTGTAACTGCTACAAATGCAGTACTGCTACTCACCCTGTCACTGTCTCCTTCTGGCCCACCACTGAAATGTTTTCACAGTAAAAGACATAAGACACAAATTTCTTCCCAAATTGTAATTTTTTCTGTCACTCCGGCCAATCACAAGGCCCGTTCCAGACGAGCCAGGCCTGCACAGAATCGATCACCAGCGATCACCGCGCAACGCATGACGGTTCGATTTTTGTCCGACTTGATCCCGACTTGCTCTGACATCATGCACACGTGGCCAACGATAACCTCACGAGATCGAGCCGGCCACAATTTTTGGAGCCAGGTGCCACAGATGCTCTCCACGGACTGCAAGACCCAGGGCATTATGTTAGTTTTGACAGCAAACACCACATGTTGTATAAAGTCCGAACCTTCTGTGTAATTATAATATTTAACGCTAGATTGTAGGATATTAAGTCTCATGTTGTGCAATGAAGGTTTCACCTGTTAACAAACATATCTTGTGTGGTTGATAATAATAATAATAATAATATGCACATTACAAAGTGCATTTTGAGGCGGACATACAAATAATAAAGGATAGAATCCAATGCCAGATACACGTACATTTCCACATATATTTACAAACAAATATAAATAAATCACAACGTGGTCTGCAAACTACAAGTAGTCTACAGATCAGATCTAACAGGATGTAACTATTCCTGTGACTTCCTGTAAATTCTTTGAAGTCTGCTGGAAACGGCTGGAAACTGTCCGACTTGACCGCGGCTTTTTGTCTCCGCCCCCTGCTGCTGCCGCCTGATCTCGTCTACTTTCCAGGCGAGATGCAGTTCATCTCCTATGAGCCTAGTGTAATCTTTGCAATTCTGCAACACAACTCCTTGGCTTATTTGATTTGCCGGTTGATTCAGTACCCCTGCATGCAAATTACCTTAAAGGTCCAGTGAGTGGGATCTGGCGGTATCTAGCGGCGAGGTGAGGAGATTACAACCAACTGAAGCCTCTACAGTGGGTCAAGCATGTTGGAAAACGCGAATGCCCATCTCTAGAGCCATCTGGAGCAGAGCCAGAGGGCAGAATGTGTGTGTACATGGGAAGTGAGTGGTGAAGCAAGAGAGAGAAGCGAGAGAGGGCGGGAGAAGTTTGGTTTGTCCATTCTGGGCTACTGTAGAAACATGGCAGAGAGGTAGGTAACGAAAGCACAACAATTCTTATTTTCAGGTGATTATACATTAAAGAAAACATACTTATTAATATTATATTCCATTTCTGCACAATAGATCCCCCTTAATGCTACACACTGTTCCTTTAAATGTTTCCTCATTTCTCTTACTTATGCCCCCCCCCCTCCCTAAGGTACAAGGAAGAGAAGCAAAGAAGAAGAAATGAAGGAAACATATTTTTGGGTAATGTGACATCCTGGCCTCAGAAGTGACGTCTCCATCAGTTGATGAGTTGACATGTAGTCAACATGTAATAGGGATATTTTTGACAGCATTTGAAAGCAACGTTAAGACAAAACGGGTACAGGACACCTGGGATTCGCTGAGCCGATGATAAAAGAATATCTGGCATCCCAGGATGTTGTGAATTCTTGACATCTGTTACAACAACACATGTTTTTATGATAATCATATCAGTGGTGCAATGAAATACAAGCAGCATTTTCTGCAACACCAAATCGACTACAAGACAAAAAATCAAGCTGCCACATAAACTTTTAACATATTTATTTATTTTCACAAGAATGACAAAATTAAGTCTGTCATAGTTGTTGCCATTGCAGAATTATGTGGTCACGTGACGTTTCTCATTTGGAGTCATCTTCGTTGGGCTGTGTCATCAAACGCCTCACTGCAACATGGGAATTGACGTGAGAACACATTGTCAATTAATTCGAAATAAAACTTTCGCCTTAACCTCACATATTGACGCAGATATTTCTTTACCTCTTGGAAAAATCAGCTCCGTCCGTCGTGTGTGGCCTCCCTGGCAAACTAGTTTCTCCTCCTTCACACTATTAAAACAGATAAAGTATGAAAGGTGGGACCATGTTGCCTTTGCTTGAGACACAAGTCAACCTGAGTCATAAATGCTACCTGTCAGCAGCTAACAAACAGTAAATTCTCAACAGTTAGCATTGAAGCCTTTAACCAAATCCTATTTGTATTGCTGACAACGGAAACAGAAGGGCATGATAGAGTCAACATTTGGTGTCTGACTGAATCAAAACACAATACATTAAATAAGCAATGAAAGTGGGAGTTAGAGGCCCCAGACAGTTGGATTCTTAACATTGCTGGCAGATGGAAATATATTTGACAATTGTCATAAAAAGTTTTTCACAAAACCTTGGATATCTTTTCAGCATTTTAAAATGTATCCCCTTTGGAAACTTTTTTTGAAAAGCTCTAGTTTCTGCCTCTTATCTATTATCATTACATTCAAGTCACAGAGCTAAGCCTTCACTTTTCTAAGATATATATTCTTGCCATCTTTCAAAAACCCAGTTTTGAAGGTATAATCCAGAATGCCATCTGGATCAAAAACATTGCATTCTCTTCACAATCAAAAACATTTTCAACCGACCTGGTTGTGACTCCTCTTTATCTAAAGATCGAAGCCAGAACTGACGTCAGTGCATCAACAAAATTATCAGGCACATTTATCTATACTTATTGTTATTTTCTATTCCCATACAGAATAAACATGTTCATATTTTTTCTTGTGTGATACAAAATAAGCATGTTGATGTGTCACGTTTAATTTTAAAGGTTCAATGTTCATTTATTGTCATTCTACAACCCAGCAATGCAAAACGAAATGCAACTTGTAGTCCCTACATGCTATACAAGAAAAAAAAACAAAACAAAACAATTTTATGGTGGAGTATAGAGGATAAGTAGATGAAGAAGCTGCTCTGTTGTCTCGTGGTACGACAGCGGATACTTCTGTATCTGTGCCAGGCGGCAGCAGCAGGGTGAACAGGCTTTTTCTGGGGTGGTTATTGTCTTTAAATATCCTTTGGGCTCTGTGCAGGCACCTCACCTCACTGATATCACTGATACTCTGTAAATGGGTACAAACAGCCCATTCTTATTCCCAGGGCATCAAATACCGGCGCTTTGTCACAACCATTGGCGTTCGACACGCGAAAGGGTGCCTTTTACAGCGGTAGGAGACGAACCGAGCTTTCCATTATCTACCATGTATACCCATCCGCGGCAACAGTAAACACACAGTGGTAATGTAGTTTAAAAAGAGAAAGAGACACACAGGGCGGGAGGGGAGGTGAATGGGTCCAACAACACAAGGCCTTCATGCAGGAGACCGCTGTTCGTGTCCCGTGACTTACGTTCCACTTTCACTTTACATTCAGCTGTTTGTTTGTGTCCCGTGTTCACAACGTCCAGTCACATTTTCACTGTAAAACATAGTAGTTTTAAGCCCAACCATGTTGTTTTTGCCTAAACCTAACTATAATGGCTAAGCAAGTGTTTTTGTTAAATTCACAACATTAAGCATGTGTTTACTGCGACCGTAAAGTGACGCAGAGGGGTCTGACAAAGCGTCAGTATGTGACGAGTTGGGATGAGAACATGTTGGGTGGTATGGCCAAAGATACTGTTCTAAATAATGTTCTGGGTTTTTGAAAGAATACCAGGGAAACGGGCATACTGTAGCTTACCCTACCTGAGGAACACTTACATGTTGTAGAAGTCAGCGTTGTGGAGCTCCTGCCAGTCCCTCCAGGTGAAGTAGTGTGGACAGCCTCTCTCTGGACAGGGTGTGTGCACCTGCTGAGTCAGTCCTGGCCACTGCCTGGACAGCACAAACAACTTGGACATCACCGCCAAGATCAGATCCCACAACTGACGAAACTCTGAGGAGAGAAAACAACGTTCTGTGCTGTGCAGAGCATTTGGACTCTTTATTATGAAAGAGTGATCGTAGATTTTTTACCCTCATCCTTCTCTGGTCTCCTGCAGCGTATCTCTATGAACGGATCTTCATCTTCATTCTTCTGTCTCACCAGAGCCAGTCTGTTTCCACAGCAGAGAAGACACTGTTCTCTCCCCACCCAGTGAGCCGGGTACAGGGAGCACGTCTTGATGATCACTCTGATGGTACATACAATAGATACAGGCAGCATATGGAAGTTTATTGGTGACAAAAGTATTGAAAAAAATAAGCAAAATTTAAATTGTTTGTTTGTATTGTACATTTATGCCTTTTTTCAACCATGGGATATGTTGAATGACGACGTTTCAACCAAAGTATATTCCATAAACACATTTCATATCAGCTCGTATCATGCTTGCAGAAACACATAATGCCACGTGGTTAACGTTGTGAAATGATTGGTTAGATTCAGACAGCAAAACTACTTAGTTAAAGTCATAACGAAACAACGTTGTGTAACAACTGTAACTACCGTAAATAAATAGCAATCTTTAGTGGACTTCCTTACGTAACAAGTACAACAACATCACGTAATAATTGTAAACTCAATGTTTATTTTTGGTTTCATACGGGACACAATCAATAGAATCCTTGGTGAAAGTCCTGTGTTTGTTTGGCTCATCCACCACCTGTCCCACCCTTAGAGGACTTTCTCGCTCTTTATACTCGTTATTACACCATGTAACTTTCAACAACGGTCGCTCCATATATTACATCACATGCTCTGCACGTCGCTTGTTGTAAAACTTCTCTGGCTCTGACCGAAAGTAAAAATGCCCATATAAAAAAAAAAAAAAAAACGTCCACATTCAACGTATCGGTTGGTGGTTTGCAGAAACGTACAATACCAAACTGTTTTCCTGGTGACTGGGCTATTGTTCCTTTACAAAAGTCTGAACTAAAGTTCAGCTGTAAGTCACGTCATGTCAATTCCAAGAGTCACATTCTCCCAGTTCAGGACATTCAGTATTTGGATCAAGAAGAAAAAAATGGGATGTGTCAGATAAAATAGGCTGCAGCTGTCATTTCAACGCGTCAGACACATATTTAATCAACATTTGCGTAAATATAAGTATTGGATCAGCTCTGTATCAACAGATACCCAATATCAAAATACTAGGATCAGGTGCGGGGCCATAAAAACTTGATTGGGACATCCCTTCTTCAGCATGTGTTAGGCCTCAAGGATATACAATACATTTTGGTGAGAAACACAGAATGTACACAAACATACACAATGTCAAATGATGAAAAGAAAGAAAGCTCTGCTACCTGTGGAAGAAGCCATGAGGAATCTCAGGAAGGAAGTACACGTGGACACTGAGGTCATCTTGCTTGTCCTCACCCCACTTGTGGCAGACTACGAGGTCGTCCTTCAGGTAGATGGGGAAGAGACAGGCTCCATCTGGATCTCTCTTGGCCTCCCCGGCAGACTCCCACTGCTTTCCGCCAGGGACGAACTCTGGTGCTTGGGGGTTCAGGTAGTTCCCGACAAAAGCGGGGAGGCAGACCTCAAAATGCTGCAGTAGGGTGAGTATTATGCCTTCCTCCCTTTTGGTCCCCACCACCTCTCCGACCAAGTCATCGTCATCCACATCCAGTTTCTCTAACTCTCGGCGCATCAAGATGCGCATGGCTGCATTGTGTAGGGTGCCTCTGCACC
Organism: Sebastes umbrosus; assembly: GCF_015220745.1. NCBI lineage: Eukaryota > Metazoa > Chordata > Actinopteri > Perciformes > Sebastidae > Sebastes > Sebastes umbrosus. The sequence goes on along the minus strand of NC_051270.1, from coordinate 36,202,447 downwards.
TCAAGTCATCCACCCAGGTGAACTTCTGTTTCACCAGAGCCCCCTCCTGCATGAGAAGGTCTCTGGAGACCCCCTCCAGCTGCTGCACCAGGTCATGTCGCACGATAGTCTGCATTCACGGAAAGAGGCGAGGAGAGTGAAAATATGGTTTGTGAACCATGTAAACATACTTACTGTAGGTAAAGGGATAAAAAGAGTTTACACATGATGGATTACCAAGATGGTTTGACTTTTTTGAGTTAAAGGGTTGTTAAAACAGGGTAGTGTATATTTGGGATCTGAAATTATATGGGTATATTTATCTAATGAAACGGAAAGCCGGTGCTGACCTTGAACATTGAGATGAGGAAGGAAGGCTGAATAAAAACTCTGTCACTGAGTACACTGATGTCTTCGTACCAAACGATCACCCCAATCCGATGCAGATATCTCAAGAGGAATTGCAAGATGGAGTGGAGACTCTCTCTGCTCATTTCAACATGGTTTAGAATTAAATCACCCAGTTCTTCAAGTAGAATAATACCTGAAAAATCAATCAATAAGAAGTTTCTTTACTGTAAATAAAGCATATCGCCCTTGGGAGTTCAAAATTGACGTACCATGTTGGGGAATTTCTTCTTGCGCCACAAGTGTATGAATGGCTTGCTCCACCGCTTCATAGCTTTTTGGTAAGATGCTCTCAGAGCACAGAAACACACTCTCTGATTGAATGCACGTCAAAATGTGACTTCTGAGTTTTGCAATATCCTCAGCCCTTGTGCAGTCAAGGGTTACAAGATCTAGAACCTAAAAGGAAGTTTAAGGGCAGCTGTGAAGGCAAGAAAACCTATACAGTGTCACAATTCATCCACTAAGGGAGTCTCATAGTGCTTTTCTTGAAATTATTTGAAAAACATAAATGTTAGTGCAGGAGAAAGTTTCTCTACTTACAAAACTACCAAAAAACGTTTTCAATACACACCTACATAGAATTTTTTTCAAACATTTTTTTAGAGGCAAGTCTGATAGAGAAAAAAATAATGACAAAGCAAACAAAAATAAGACCTCAGTTAATCAGTACCTTCAAATTGTATTCCAAAAGGCAATCCAGCTCATCTAGCTGGTCCGTAAAGAGAGAGACATCCATGTTTTCTTCCAGATTTTTCTTCAGGTGTTTTAAAACCGTCTTCCTCTTTGCCAACATAATTTCTACCTTCTCCTCAATGTCTTCCTTCTTCTCCATCACCTCCTCCTGGTCTCTGCACTGGTCGCAGTGTGTTCCCACCAGCAGGACCACTGAGTCTGGCACACGCAGCTGTATGTTGTTTATCCAGAACCACAGTTGGTCTTTGAAAGAATGTGGGTCTACAATGCTGTAGCTGATTGAAAAACCACAATCAAATAATTTTAATATGGGCTCACAACCTCTACAACCTGAAAAGATAAACAAGTGAGATAGTGATTGTGATTGTTGAGATATTTTAGTGTGGACCAAAGAGGTGGACTGACCAACAAACCAACATTGCCAAACCCAGAGCCATGCCGCTAACATGGCTGGGACTGGGAATCACTGTCTTAAAAGCAACCTGGTCTCACGGGAAGGCGTATAAACACCACAATGTTACACAGACATTTATTGTGTCATGAGTACGCATTTTAGCCGCTTTGCGTGTCATTTGTTCCCCGCGCAAACGTCTGCAAATAGGTTCAGGCAAGAAAACCACTTAGTTAGGGTAGGGGAAAATGTCATGGTTGGGTTTTAAAGGGTTAGGGTTAGGGTTAACTAAGTAAAACACATACAGACACAACTTAACACAGCTAGGGAAAACATGTCACAAACATCAATAAAATACACGTGACATTCGTCACTAAAGTAACTTACTAAAAAAGCCAGCGGTCAACAACGGTCTCGAACACGGGGTTTCCTGGTTAAAAGTCTGGTGTTTGTTGCACCCATCAACCGCCCCACCCAACCACCATAAGTAGTCTTTCTTGCTTTTTATACTACATCACTCATTCTTACAGTACAATTTATACTCAGATGCGTTTATATTTCAATCAGTACAGGATACATGGTGTACAAATGACATGCGTAAATCAAGAAAGACATACTTATCGCACGCTAAACGCTTTGCGCATTATCCTGGCATTTCCACGACTTTTCGTTCGAACAGGCTGCATAAAAGATGAGTAATCAAAATAGTTAGATTTGCTCACCTGGCTAAATCAAAAGTAAGGATAACAAGGGCCCGTGGTGTGATGAAGACATGGTGTGTCAGGTAATACTCCTCTTGCCCTGCAAAGTCCCAGAAAAGGAAACGGACTTCCTGCGCGTACAGTTGACTGATCTCGATTCCCTCAGTCCGGTCCTCCACTGCCACCGCCACGGGCTTCCCTTCCCTCAGGCTGCGGCAGAGTGTGGACTTCCCTGCCATGGAGGAGCCCAGGAACATGGTCTTGACTGTCCACCCACTGCGTGTGTTTGGGTTCTCCTCCATTTGACGGAAGTAGCTCTGGATGTCCATGACTCCTCCAGCACAGACCTCCTCTGGAGGGCACCTAAGTGGGTTGCCCATGGCCTTGCACACGGTCAGCTCACAGCTACCGTTCTGGAAGAGCTTGGACGGGAGCTCGGTAAGTTGGTTCCTCTCAACCAAAAGCTCCTTCAGTTTTGGGAGACCAACTAGTGGTTCGATGTTTTGCAGGCAGTTCTTGGAAAGGTCCAGGTGTGTGATACTGGTGCATTGGTTTATATCTGGAGGAAGCTTGGCCAAGCGATTGGTGCTGAGTTTTAGGAACTTTAACCTCCTAAGATGTGGGAAGATTCCCTCTGGAATGGCTCTGATGTTGTTCTGGTTCATGTAGAGTATCTCTAGTTTGTGCAGGTTGTGCATTTCTGGAGAAAACTCCATGATCTTGTTCCTGGAGAGATTAAGCTCCGTCAGGTGGGTGAATCTGGAGATGCCGGTGACCCGTTTCAGTTTGTTCCTCTGCAGATCCACGCTGCTAGCATGCGTTTGAAGAGCCTGAGGAAGGGACTTCAGTTTTTGTCCTGACAGGTCCAATTCCTCCCAACTGATTCCTGTGTTATGAATGAGTAGGTTTACAGTGATTTACTTAAGTAAAAGTAGTAATACCACAGTGTACAAATACTCTGTTACAAGTAAAAGTCCTGCATTTAAAATTTGACTTAAGTAAAAGTACAACAGTATTAACACCAAAATATACTTAAAATACCAAAAATAAATGTACTCATTATGCAGAATGTGTGTATATTATATTAATGGATTATAATTTATATAATACTTGGTAGCTTGTGAACTTCCCCCTGGGAGTCAATAAAGTCTCATTGATACAATAAAATCTGAACACAGAAGTTTATTTTGAAAAAAGGCTATGCATGTAACGATCAGAAACTGACACGCCATCCCTGACAAGCACAAAACTGACAAGCTGCCGTATTTGACGAGTTGGGTGTGAGAATGTCTTACAATATCATAGTTATTTATTGATCTGAGTCTGGAAGTAATTAACGTTCTCAAATAAATGTAGTGAAGTAAAAAAAAATTACAATATATAGTGGAGTAGAAGTATAAAATAGCAGAAAATGGAAATACCCACGTAAAGAACTGGTACCTCAAAATTGTACTTTTAGTTTCAATGTAGACCTACAGGACTTGAGTTGATGTACTTAGTTACTTTCAATCACTAACAGTATGCAAGATATGGACACTGTTTCAAAATGCAGGTTTACCAAGTTGTCTGGGAAAGTGTATCTCGCAAATAAAACCAGGAACAGCTATTTCTACATCAGAACATGCTCCAGGTTTAAGGGGTCTCGTGGTTTTTCTGAGAAAAGTTATCCAGATAATATGTTTTTTGGAATATCCCTTGATGTGTTGATGAGTTTGTGATCGGTCATACCAGAAACTGACACAGCAAAATTCCCTTGCATGTTCTCGTAAAAAAAATTGGTGCTGAAACCTTGGTGACGTAGTGAATGCTTACACCCTTTAATAGGCTACTCTATCAAAAAGTAAGCACAACTACAAGCCAAGTATGCCTTTCTGTAGGCCTGTGAGGCAAGAATACGTCATTATACTTTTATTAAGTATATCTCAATCAAATGATTAAGTACAAGTAGGCCTATAAGCCAAGTATACTTAGACTTTTCTGTATACTTGTCAGTATAAGTATACTTAGACTTTTCTGTATACTTGTCAGTATAAATATACTTAGACTTTTCTGTATACTTGTCAGTATAAGTATACTTGGTCTCTTTCTGTATACTTGTCAGTATCAGCCAAGTATACTTATACTTTTCTGTATACTTGTCAGTATGAGCCAAGTACACTTAGACTTTTCTGTATGCTTGTCAGTATAAGCCAAGTACACTTGGACTTTTCTGTATACTTGTCAGTATGAGCCAAATATACTTTTGTATACTTTTGTTAAGTATATCTCTGATAAGTACATCAAAAAGTAAACTGAAAGTATACTCTCTTATTTTAAGTTTAAAAGAAGTATACTAATAGCACACTTGAATAAACATCTTTTTGGTAAGGATTTCCTCTTGGTCGCTAACTGGTTAATTTATTCACAGTTCGTTCTACTTCCACATTCTACTTCTGCATCAAGTTACGCTGTCGTGAAGCAGCTACGTATTCATACACTAAACCACAGCAGGATTTTTTCTCCTAAATTCTAACTACAGTAAAAATGTAATCATGTGGCGATTACATTATTATTATTTTCAGTATCTGAATGATGGATTGCTTTCTACCAAACTTCCTGTATCTAAACACATATTGTAATGTTCTTCAAACTTAACAAAATTATTAAGCATTCTTATCAAATCATTTTTGTCATTTTGATTTTTTAATTGAATGTTGAGATAACAACAGCAGGATTTTATGATATTGAATGGTGTGACAGAGCTAATAATATAGCTTGGACTCTTTGTTTCCTCAAATGTCAGTGGTTTGTTAAAGTTCACCAGAAGTTGAACTCTACACTAAAACTCTGCACAGATTTATTGAGACTCTGATGTTGATCGTAATTCTTCTTTAATATTGTTCTCATGGTAAAAAATCACATTTTTCAAGGCATAATACCTCACTGGAAATACTTTACCTCGAGCATGATGATGTATGCATTATGGAACAATTAAGAGATCTCTCAGTATAACATGGTGCACAGACGGATATGTCAACATTCCTAACAATAATTACAAACCTCTAACAACATTTAAAGTACATGTTAGGTTGCTTACCACATCGAGAGTCCATCTTCTTTGAATATTTTCTTCATATGTGTGGCACAGTTTTCTTGTTGAGTGAGTTCTCAGGAAGCGGGTTAAGAGTGAAAAAGAGGTCAGCTGCTTAGCTCACAAGTGACGTAAACCACCACCTCCCGCCACAGTGATAGGGAAGTGAAATACAAAAATTTTCATTACTTCCCATTTTAAAGATTTAACAGTTTGCTCCAGTACATAACAAGACCAATGCCAACATGTGGATAAATCAGAATTGTGGTTTTGCTTTTACAGCATTTGTGGTATATACAGTGTGTAAACCTTTAATAGTTTTAAGAGTAGCACTTTATGTTAAGTTATCAATGATAAAGCATCAATTGAAAAAAAAAGTACAGGAATGAACAGTCGCATGGCATTTTGGTGGCCAATGGTCGGCACTGTTGCTCCACAGCAAATGGTCCAGGGTTTGAAGAAGGCTCATTCAGCTGGAAAGGTGAGGTTGTCAGAAATAGATAGACAATAATGAAATAATGATAATAATAATTATCAGCACAAGTCTAGCTTATGTAGTTAGACATAAATGCAACAACAGTAAAACAAAAGGTGAAAAAAAGGACAACAAAAGATTAATGTATTGAGCCACTAGATGGAACAACTTCACGTTTTGTAGAAGTTCTTTATGGAACATAGAACCAATGTGTTTGCAAGTTTTAGCTCCTTTACAACAAATCATTTATTAATGGTATGTAGTATGAAAATCAATTCATCAATAAGCTTATTCTTAAGACTCGATTGAGTCTGGTCTGTGAACACCAAGTCTGGATTGATTTTAGTCAAAATCCCCAATGTCCCAGCATATTACGATACCACATAATGATAATGCAATATGCTCAGCCATTGGTCAATAGGTAATGGAGGCCTGAATGATCTGAAGAATGAGAGGACACATGGTGACAAGACCCTAGATCACTTCTGATTTTACACTTTATCTTATTTGGCTGCAGTGAACCCAGTATTTGTGATGAGATCTGCTGTCTAAACTTAAAAAGATAGGTTCACATTTTTCAAGTGTATCTTAAGACAGTACTTACATGCCCATATGTACATTGAATGGGTTATTAGTTGCTGTAATCATTCCTCCTGTCAATACTGGCTGCAAAGAGATCCCTTCCTAAAGCGATTTCCCCCGTGCTTTACTTTCGTTACATCTCCTAAATTCTAACTACAGTAAAAATGTAATCATGTGGCGATAATTATTTTCAGTATCTGAATGATGGATTGCTTTCTACCAAACTTCCTGTATCTAAACACATATTGTAATGTTCTTCAAACTTAACAAAATTATTAAGCATTCTTATCAAATCATTTTTGTCATTTTGATTTTTTTAATTGAATGTTGAGATAACAACTTATTGTTTGTAAGAACTGACACATATGCGGCAGTCCTTCACTCCCTCAGCATGTCACAGTGTCATTCTTAGTACTACCACCAGATGGTGCCAAAGCAAGAAATTGTAAGTCCTACACATTGCAGCTTTTAATATCACTAATTATTTGGATATATATTGTCATAATTAGCAGAATAAAGCAGAAAAAATAAATTCAGACCATTTATGATGTGAAGTCTGAGGAAATTACTTTGATGATGTCATCAGGGTGACCTGGGCTTAAGCTTGAAGACTTCAACTTATTAACAGGGTGTGGAATTTAAAATACATGACTGTTTACCAGTCAGGAAGGGCATAACAAAGGCCTCTATGGAGTTGCATTATGGGAAGTATGGGATTGAATGGTTTTGAAGCTTGACTCATTCCAAATGAAGGATGTCTCTGCTCTATCAATTTTGACCTTCTTTGAAATCGCTCTCTTGCAAGCCTCCCAAATTGGAAGTGCAGCTCTAAATTGCCGTAGTGCCCCTTTCAACCAGCTGCTTCTGTAAATCATGTTTCCATATGAGGGTTCTTCATTTCCAATGTAGCCTTAGGAAAATTCCATACCACATCGTATGCTACAAATAACCAGTTCCATTGAGTATTTATTTAAAAAATACAAACATATATTTTAAAACGATTCATAAGATCATTTATGAACAAACACTCAGAGCAATATCAGGCCACAAAGTAAGTGATATTCTACATAATGTCTAATTTCGGCTAAAATCACATATCATATTAAAGGTATAATATGCAAAAATATCCCTAAAAAAAACAATATATAGACGATACAAAAATAATTCCTCTCATGCATCACTTATGACCCACTGGACGTCTGTGTTGGTGTCTGTATCTGCCTGTATTTTCTCTTTTCTTATTATTTTGCAGTGTCCGGGACTCTTCTCGGCACCACGTGAGGGGTGTAACCCCCAGCCAATACCACCGCTTTGTCCCGCCCCTCAGCATCCGATACCGAGGCACATGTCCCCCTTTAGCTCTGTCAGATACAACCGTCCCTGTTCGCTCTCTCTCTTACAGTGTTTTAAGAGTCAACTCAATGTTGGTTGGTTATACTGCACAGAGAAGGCATGAGGAGTCTTCTCATACACTGCTGGTGGAAGTTTTTATGATTTTCCTGTATGTCCACAATGCAGTTCCTTTCCATTTGGCAGGATCATCTGAAGATATTTAAGTCCTTCAGGAATCTTTGGCACTCATGAGTTTCCTGTCACACAAGTACCTCTGGACCCATCCGCATGGATTGACATCAAGCTGCAGGAAGTTCTGCAGCCACGGACTCCTCTGAGCCCCCTCGACGAACTCATCCAGCGTAATCTGACCTGCACCACAAGCACAGTACATTTGAAGGAATTATTCACGGCTAAATGTCGATTGCCTAAATTTTTGAGGGATTTTGTTTGAGGATTTTGTTGGTTTGCTTTCAACCTACCATCACTGTTTACATCGACCTCCTGAAAGATGCGCTCACACACCTCCTCAGCAGTGAGGTTCTGTTTTCCTGTTTCATCTGACACAGAGCCTTTCTTTATCCTATAGATTATCTGAAAGAAAATTCCAGCAATTAGTCACCTTCCCATCATCTCAACAGATTGTGTGTTTTTTTAGCCATGCTGGTGGTTGGTTGGTTGGTCCACCACTTTGGCCCAGACTCCAGACTGAAATATCTATTGGATGGATTACCATAAATGTTCACACATTCATGATCCCAAAAGGATCAATTGTTATAACTTAGGCAATCACTCAACATTTCATCTTGCGCCATCAATAGCTAAATTTGTCCAATACTTTGGTTTATGACCAAATACCTGCAAAACTAATATCATTCCCATCAGCCTCAGCTCTACTCATGTGCTATTTAGTGCTCATTAGTAATTGTTAGCATGCTAACACGCTAAACTAAGATGGCAATCATGGTAAACATTATACCTGTTAAATATCAGCACGTTAGCATTGTCATTGAACATGTAAGCATGCTGACGTTAGCATTTAGCTAAGCCACCACTGCCTAAGTACAACCTCACAGAGCTGCTAGACTGCTAGACTGTCAGTATGCAAGTTTGGTTTGCACACTCATTGCTGAAGTTGGTGAAAAATACTGTTTTCATATAAGTCCTTAAAAGTAAGGACATTATTATGATTATGATAACCAACTACAACTATGTCTATACAAACAGTTTCACATTTAACACAATACATAATATTACTTCTGGATTTGCTGCTTAAAAACATAATTAAAAACAAAAGATGGTCTTCTGAAAATCACATGAGAACTGAGGTTATACCTCAGTGGCAAACACTTGTTTTAACAAAATGTGATCTGATGATATCAACACTTTTTTACCTTAACAATCTTCCGTAGTTCATTTCTGTCTAGTCGACCGTTTTCATCGCTGTCAAACACTTTGAAAGACCACCGCAGCTTATCTTCAAGTTTTCCACGCAGGACAAGATTAAGCGCCGCCACATACTCTATAAAATCCATTGTGTTGTCCTGAAAACAGGGGGGGAAAAAATGACATGGAATGTATGCTTGGACAGATTAAGAGAAGGGATTTGTGCTTATAATTACAAAGACATATATATTGCTTGGACTTTCATTTGAAGACTGAAACATTTTACTTCAAAGCAGCTTTTTCAACTCACATGATTCATGTCGAATGCTCGGAAGATGCTGTCCATGTACTGGGATTCAGGTGTACCATTATGTACTCCAAACATCCTCTTGAACTCGTGCAGATACAAAGATCCACTCGGGCACTCCGTGATGAATGATCTGTAGAGGTCCTGGATGTTGTTCAACTCCAGTTCTTCGTCCTGTGCCTGTACTTGCTGATTTTGACCCATGCTAAATCTAATACATTATTATTTTGTATTATAAATAAATAAATAAATGCAGATGGTTTAGTAAAGCCATATCCCTAAACCTGCCTGTAACGACTAGTTCAGTGTCCACTTCATGGCTCGCTGTTGACGGTCTCTTCAACAGCTCAGGGGTCTAGAGCTGAGTGGAGGGTAATAACTGATTCATGTGATGCTTGACCCCAACCAAGAGGCTTATTTTTAGCCAAAGTCTTTGACAAGCTGAGTTTAAATCAGTAATCCACACGCCTGATCCCATTTTGAACCTTTAGCGACCCAGGGTCACAGGTACTCTCACGCTATTACTTACTAAAATGATAACTCATAATAGTGACTAGAGGTGATTTTCTTGTGTGTGGATATATGAAAATGTAATATTGGTGTATTAAATTGTTCTGCAGCTGTTGTCGGGTTATTAGTCTAGTGGCTGTTGATTTATTTCACTTGTTAAAAATCTGTAATCATCTTTCCTCTATTTTGTCAAACACTAAGTCTTTGTGGATGAGGTCTTGCTATAGTAACGTCATGCTTTATTAAGTGCTTGACCTTAACTACTCTGTTTGTTTGTTTGTTTGTGTTTCTGCTTAAGGGGATTCAGCTAAACGGAATTCAGCCATCATTAGTTTTACTATTTAAACCTATACTTTCCCTGCCGGGATGTGTCAACATGTTTTCTGTGAAAGACTAATCACTCGTTGCAACCCTGTCTCCTAGAAACTATGTTTATGTACAACTAATTTGTTTTTTTACTGTGTAATTAAAGCGTAAAAATGGAAGAGTCAACACTTTATATTACGTATTTAACGGTAACTGTTTGAAACAACAAAATGACACTGTAAATCACAGGCTGTATTAGTGTGCTCTGTAAAATGTTGACCACTTTTTTTTTCCATCTTCAGTTTTGCGTCAGTGCGTGTTACTAATCTGCTGTGTGACTGGTGAACCTGAGGTAAACCTGTAGAGCTAGAATAACTGCGTGAGTAAATCCCAGGGGTTTATGGGTCTGAGTGACAGGGAGGAGGGGGCTGCACCACTGACTGCAGCAGGTTCAGTATGGTCTCTATAGCTCATGTGATTCTAGATGGGAACAGGACGTAAAACACCTCTAAAGGCAAATTCATACTTTCTGTGTCTGCGTGTCGTCCGCGTGTCCACGAGTCCGCATGTCCACAAGTCCAGAAAAAAACATTCTAGAGATCTGCAAATTAATTCTTACCAGAAAAACTCCCATTTCAGATATCTATAATCCAATTGTTACTAGTCAAAACTTTAATCTCAGATATCCAAAATTTCAAAAAAAACATTCCAGATACCCATAATGTAATTTTGAATATCCAAAATATATTGTGACTAGTAAAATGTAATTACGGATATCCATAACTAGTCTTATGACTAGTAAAAATGCAATTTCAGATATCCACAAATGTATTGCAGTTATCTGTTCAGGATATCAACAAAGATATCAATATGTCCAAATGGCTCAATTCAGTTAGTAACAATTGTAGAATTAGATAGTAGATATCTGAAATGGGAGTTTTTATATTCATTCTGGATACCAAAAATGTATTTGTAGATGTCTGAAATTGAAAGCCCAATACACATGTATGGCAAAATTGACGTCATTTTTCCTAGAAAGGATGCTTTTGTTCCACACTCTTACACCTCTTGCTGGTTAGCCAAGAAGAAGCTTGTTTTGAAGAGAGGTTGTGTTACCCACATTTATATAATTAGCCTTTAAAGGAATACGCCAAATGGCGTTAAACTCCAGGGAAACAACATTATGGTACATTACTGCTACCAACTGATGAAATGGAGTGTGGATCATGAAATTTGCATGCATGTGTGGAATGCCAGACCGACGCGGACCCTCATTTGTAGTACTGTATGAGTGGAACTGTCCACACTGGTACTACAAGTCTGTGGATGCGGAACGCAGGAAGTGTATCTGAGGCTTAACAAAGAGTTAAGCATGCATTTCAGATAAATGTAAAAAAAAAAAAAAAGAAAAAAAATATATATAGATATATACCAGCACACATTTTTATAACTGGGAAGCAGGACATGACAATGACTTATGCTTTTTTAAAAATGTTTTTATTGAATTTGAATTGGTAGGTTTTAAAAAACTGCTTTTAAAAACAATAAAGCAATCAGGTAAAACAATATTACTTTACTGCATGGACTTTAATTCAATATGCACAATGAGGATGTAATTGTCTTCTGGTAATGCTATTATTCGCTTAAAAACAAGGCAAAAATTATCAATAGTAAAAAAACAACAACACCACAATAGAAAAGCAACCGTTGTGATCATTCACTCTTTACATAATGACACTTTATAACAAAAAGGCTGTGACTTGAGCTAGCAAGCAATATATATAGATACATTATATGGACTTTGAAACAAGCAAACAAACAAATTGTTGCTTTAATAGCATTTAAAGATAATATAATTAAAGGTGCAGTGTGCAGATGCAACCAACTGAGCTGAACTGAACTTCTCCTGCGTGCCGAGCTTGTAGGACAACTATAGTGGCCGACGTGAAAACGCCAATGGCCCTATCTAGAGCCGGTGTTTGGTATTCTGGGGTACAGTAGAAACATGGCGGCTGGGTTTGTGAAGAGGACACGCGCCCTATGTAGATATAAACAGCTCATTCTAAGGTAACGCAAACACAACGATTTGTGTTTTCAGGTGATAATTCACAAAAAAACCCCATAATATTATATTCCATTTCTGCCAATAGATCCCCCTCAATGCTACACACTGTTACTTTAAGCTTAACCAGTATCATAGTTTTAATAGTGAAAGGAGAGCATGATGTATACAATAGAAAAAGTAGTAATTATAAATGTTTCTGTGCATTTGTACTGTGTGTTATAGTCCCACATTTTAAGATTTTAAGTGCTATTCATTTATTAAAAGCCATCTGATGGCCAGTTCTGAACAGTCTGTGAATATGAAACTGCATTATGCTGACGAAGTATCCAAAGTGAATTCTAACTGTAGTTGAAAAAATATGTATTTCATACATTTTCAATGCCTGGATTGATTGTTCTCCCTTCGGGGAAAGGCCTATGTGCTTTGACATTTCAGAAGTGCGCACTCCTTCGCCGCTGCTCCAGCACCCATCCAGCAGGGTTCATGTCCAGCTTCAACATGTTGAGCACCCATGGGTCCTGCTGCGCCCCTCTAATGAACTCCTCCAGGTTAATATGACCTGTGGAACAAAAAGGTCGAAGCAGGATTAAATATTCTGATACAACAAAATATTCCGTTGATAGTTGCTCCAAAAGTGCCTTCATTCATTCATTGAATCTAATCTAATCTAATCTAATCTTATTATTAGGTATGCCATCATTAAAACATGACATGTGATTAAAAGCTTACCATCTCCATCACTATCGACGGCCAGTAATATTCGATCCACAACCTCATCTACTGTAAGCTGTGAGTCACTCACGTCCGTTTTTGAGCCTTTCTTTATCCGGAAGAGGCTCTGGATGGAAAGAAAAATAAAACATGTTGTATTTTATGTTAATAACACAGAAAATATTGTCATATCAACCACCTTTTTTAGCATGAACTACAAGTGATGATGCATACAGTCAGTAACTGAAGATTGACGTTTATATTCAACAATGATGTAACTGGATAACTTTACCACAGCATTATGTTCAATTTGTCATTATATATCTATTGACGCCTATAAATCTGGAGTTCAAAGATTGTACTGGCGCAAACCTGTATGCAAATTTATGACCTTGCATAATGTTTTGCTTTAAATGAAGAGAAATTAATCATAGAAAAGACACAGATTGACATATTGGCAGATAAAAAACACAATACCAAACTGGTAGTCGGAAAAAGAAAGCAGGTCCTTCTTTCCTTCATGTGCATATTTTAATACACAGCTTTTATCTCAATGGAAAAAAAATAGAATCCAGCAGAGAAACAAAGTGAATATTTTGGTTCAGACTTAAACCTGAGCGATCGTGGTTTAGATAATCCAGAATGCACATGTTTTCACATTCACTGTCAGACCTGAAACTAGCCACCGGATTGATGATAAAATGATGTAGCTTAGCACCAACACTGCAAGATAATTTGGAGACATCAGTATGGCCAGTAAATCAGTAAATCATTAGGGAAAAAAATAATAGTTGCCAAGAAAGAGCTTATTTTGTATCTAATTGTTCTCCAACTGTCTTCATCATTTTGAAACCATAAAACAACAGATGTTGAGGATGACTTATTTTCACTTCTGCCAGCAAAAGTGCTATTTTTAAGTTACATAACATACATAGGTAGGGTAGGGATTTGGCGTAATCAGCATAACTAATCTTGAAACCTATTTTAGTTACTATGCTTGAGTAGAGATCACAGAATGAATGTGTAGCTGACCAGTCAGAGAGACTGAGGGGAAATGACACAGAGTTGAAGGTATTTTAAAGATTCGGGGCTTTTGAGAAAACTTTCAAGTACAGTGAAGTGCTTTTGGCATTTTAGAGAGTGACAGTGAATGGGGTGAACGAGAGGATGACAAAGTCCACAGCCTGTTCTGTATTGCTGAACAGTAGGGGAAAACATTGTACCCTAGATGAAGATGTTGAAAATATCATGGAGCTGTTGTCATTTGTTGCTCAAGTTTGGACTTGAAACTAAACTCTGTAAAAGAGGAACTTCCTGTAAAATCCCCTTTTTTAAGCTCAGTATTTCAGTTGCATCCAACACCCACAAGACATTTTGTTGTAGTTGACTTATAGGATGACTTACATCGATTATTGACCATAGTTCGTCCCTGTCCACATAGCCGTTTCCGTCTTTGTCATACACCTTGAATGACCAGCGCAGTTTATGCTCCGTGTCTCCCCGGAAAACAAGGTTCAGTGCTGCCACAAACTCAAGGAAATCAATTGTATTGTCCTGAAAGGTATAGGTTGAATGAGAATATTTGGGTCACATTTTTTTGGTAAAGATGTACAGTATGCCAGGCTGTAACAGCTTTTACTCTCTCACCCCATTTCGGTCAAAAGCTCGAAACATGTTCTCCGCATAGTCAGACGCTTCCCCTGTCGGGTCCACACCGAAGAAACGCTTGAACTCGTGCAGGAAAAGTAGTCCACTTGGGCACTCCATGACAAACTTTTTATACATGTCCTGAATTGCTTTGACATCGATCTGCTCACTGTTCTCTGTATGCTGTGTCTGCCCCATGGCTGGCTGGCTGCTGATTCAACAGTCCATAGTCCTGAAGCCTTTGGGTATATACTCCGCGATGGAGTGGCAGACTTGAAATGGGCATCTCATACTCTTAGGTGTTGTTGTTTTTTTTAACCCTGTGGAATCCCAAAGCTCCAGTTTACGTATGAGACAGGCGATTAGTGTGGCCGCAGGATTACTACGGTATTATGTTAGTGGGGTTTCCTCTCTGAGTTGATTAGGTTGCAGCTAAATGTGAGTCTAGGCCAAACTTTGGCACGCATGATTCAAATTAAAGGTATGTACAATCCAATAAAGTGGCATACAGTATATTGCCACTGCTGATAGAAAACAAATAAAACACTAAATTTGAAATGACTATAAGTAATGGAAGGAAATATGACCAGGAAAGCCCGGTTTGGGCAATCAAATAAAAACTTGGCTGTAATGTCCAGTATGTCAACATAAATGTTATGTGCTTTCAGTAAATTTGCATTGCTTTTAAAGGGACAGTGTGTAAGATTTGGTGGCATCTAGTGCTGTGGTTGCAAATTGCAACCAACTGAATAACCCTCCACTCACTCCTCCCTTTTTAAAGTAACGCTGTTCATCTCGCTCAGAGGCCATCCTTACCATAATAACAATATGGTTGGCGGCTGGCGTTACCACAGTTTTGCACTCTGCGGCTCACATTACCGCAGTTTCACAAGCGTGACGGAGAACTACCGCGGCCTCAAGGTTACATAGAACCAGTGTTTGGTTTGTCCTGTTCTGGGCTACCGTAGAAACATGGCGGAGCAACACGGGGGACTCCGTGAAGAGGACCCGCTCCCTATGTAGATATGCTCATTCTAAGCTAACAAAAACACCTGATTCTTGTTTTCAGGTGATTATACACTAATGAAAACATAGTTATGAATATTATATTCCATTTCTGCTAATAGATCAGCGGAAATACTACACACTGGCCCGTTAGCAGAGCTTTTCCTCTGAAAACAGATGCGAAACAGAGAAACAGAGCGACACCTTTCACATTGCACGTAATAATCCATTGTTAAAAAGACAAAACAAAATGTGAATTACTGCAGCTTTAAAAGTAAGCAATGCCAATATATCAACCGGTTTATCATCAAGCGGCAACCTCTAATAAATCTAATAAAGCTCACTGCCAAGATTTGGATTTTTTACACAGTCTATGTATGTCATTGATAATCTTCTGACTTTTCTTGTAGCTCCACCTTCAAGTTGACATTTATGAGTTAAATGTCTCAACAAATATTTGTTAAAATGCCATGATTTGTGTCCCTCTCAGGATGAATTGTAATCCCTTGACTGACTTGAGTTTTGTTTATTGCTCACCAAACTGAGCTGCGACAAGCCTGCTGCTTCAGTTAGTATGATTCTTATACATAACACATAAAGTACCCTGGCTCGTCCTGTTAACTTGTACAAAAAAACAAGTTGGCAACATCAACTGAATAAGAGTGCTCTTTACTCAACACATTTAAGCACAGTTTATGTTTACAGTTTAAACATTTTTTACCTAAACAGAGTATTTCCTTGAAAGAGTGAGTGTGTTATGTTTCTTAATACAGACACGTGGCTTCATGTCCGTGACTTTATCTGCCAAAATGGCTGATGTCCAACTTCACTGCTTGCTGTCGTTAATCAGTCATAGCGTTGTTCTCCTCGGAAAGAAGACGCTAAGAGGCTAAGGCACTCTAAGTCATGCTAATTTGGAATTGGTATATCAATCTCTTTTAATCAGATTGCGTTGGCTCTGCGGATCGGCTAGGGAGATGAGATCCCTCAGGAGACCTCAGTGTGTCCAAATTAACACGAGTGCCCAACGACTTTTTATACAGTTGATGGTTACTTTTTGTTTGTACTAAATTGTCCAGCATCCCAATCAATTATTAGATGGACGTCACTAAGTGTTGCTATGTTTTTAAGTAATTCTGTCCAGAGTACCTCTGTTGTTACTCAAAGCATAAAAAAACAAGCCTTCAAGTCTATCAAATGAAATAAATGAGTTGGTCAGTGGCTTGTTAGAGTGTTGCAGCCTCTTGGTAAACAGTGTTTAACTGCTGATTTCTTGCCCACAAGACTGTTGTGCCCTGCCAGTCGGGATGAAATGATACAAAAAAAGAACTGGTCTATTTAATAATCCCAAATGTATAGTTTGGGATTCCTTTCATGCCAATGTCTGATTGGTAAGTGCTGTGCAATCCACATTGAAATCCCTGAGAGGTGATCATAGGTAACGAGAGAGAGGTAAGATTATCAACAGGAGGTCCACCAGAAGGAGGTCCACCAGAATGATGACCTGTAAAGTATCTGGCTCTTCATGCTCATCCATTTTATTATTGTCAATATATTCTGGAATTTGCAATGAGGGATAATCATTTAGTTGCTTATTATTGTATCCATGCAGAATAAGGTTGTTGGTGGTGGTAGGTAGTAAGCTACATGTCTTTTACAAATAAATATTAGATCATGCTCTGGCAACTTCCTGCTGCTCCTCTTTATACACATTGCGAGTTCGTAGTTCATCACTTTTGTTTTGGTGCTGTAACCTTAGAGAACCTGGTTACTCTTCCTTTTATGTTGTTGATCTGATTATGTGGCTCTGTCCGGCGTAATCTGTAAATCTTTTTGCACTGAGACTGGTATGCCTCAGACTGCTTCCCAAAGGTCAGCACAAACAGACTCAGCACAAACAGACTGTGGCAACTGGGCGTAAATATGTTTTAAGATCCCCACCTCTCTTCTTTACCCCAACACACCCATGTCACAAAACTGACAATGGATAATTTAAACCCCTTTCAAAAAATAAAAAGCATCCATAGGCCTCTCTTACTGCAGACCTTTTGACTTACTTACTTACCAATAACACTTACGATGGCAGCGTCCCTTGGCATCGGAAACCGAAACACGGAGACACCTTTTATCGACAGTATGTGATGAACCAGGCTCTCAACTAACTCCGATGTAAACCCACCAGCGGCGTTATTCAGCGATCGGAGTAAGTGACGTAGTATTAATAGCGCGAGAATCCGCTAAGAGCGGGCGTTAGGGGAGGTGGATGGGTCAAACAACACAAGACTTTCAATCAGGAGACCGCTGTTCGGGTTCCACGTGAAACTAAAAGTAACTTTGACTTTTTTTTACACGTAAGTCGTTAGTCATGTGACTCATCGGTATCGTTAGTCCCGTGAGTCACGTGAGTTGTTAGTATTGTCAACCCCATGAGTCATGTGAGTAGCTAGTCACATGAGTCATTAGTCAGTCAAGTTAACGACCGTTTCCTAACTCTGACTAAGTGGTTATGTTGCCTAAACCTAACTTCCTGTGAAAACGGAAGTTATTTTGAAAGGACACTATGTATGTAACAAGCATATATTGACACATCCAAAACTAATGCAAGAGGGGTACCCCGTGCGTCAGTCTCCAGTACTGAGGGGCACTGACCAAGCGAGGGTTTTTGATGAGTTGGGAGTAAGAATGTGTTGTATTTACAACTTAGTTCAAATGTCTTCTGTAAAAAAGGCCTATTGAAATGCAAATACAGATACCCAAATATAGAGAACCCCACAGCCCGAGTGACCAAAAGTGTACCCAGGAAAAATAATCAAATTGTTTCGCCACATTGAAAAAAGATATTGTGATACATTTTTCATATCACATTTTGAATGCTCCATTCCCTCAATTATTGTGACACAATGTCATATGCAAGTGGCTCCTTCTAATATGCCCATTGCCAACCTAACCAGTCTACTTTCGATACATTTCATATCTTTCTTATGCAACATGAACGTGTTTTAAATGTTGATGAAACAAAATGTAGACAGAAGATAATCCTGCCAACTTTCCATATCCAAACCCTTAAGGGTTCTCACATTGAAATTGTCTAATGTTGCAAATATTTAGGTGTAAATAAACGGCTCCTTAATCCAAGATCCTACATAAGACTATTTGTTACTTTGCATCACTTTTACTGTTACCAGGTTTATTAATGTTATACTTAGTCACCATGACGTCATACAGCAAGATATTGAGTCAATATAGAGGACAACACTTTGCATATTCTGTGTGATTTATCCCAGACATGCAGACCAACTGCAAACCTTTCTCACCTCTTCATTTTGGTGAGCTCATTATAGTGTTATGTATGAAGGAATTATTTGTCTGTGGCTCTTACAGTCATTACCAATAGTTCTATACAGCATGCATTACTTATTTCTTATTATTTAAAAACAATTCAATTTACTTAAATAAATCTGACATGTCGTGTACACATGACTTTTGTCTTTGTCAATTGGGTGGAAAGTGAAATTATTTTTTACACTTAAAGCTGAAGTAGGCGAGATTGGAGCAAATGTGATTAAAAACAGTGATTTATTTGCGGCATATGCAAGACTGCAAGAATGAAAACAAGCAGTAAGAGCTGACCTGAGGTCTGCTGTCCATCTGCCGTCTATGAGAGCTGGCTGTAAATCACTCGCGAACTCCGACCAAACGGTCAAACTAGGCAGCACTGATCAAATATGAATCAATATTCTGTCACGTTAATGCCCATTTCTTGTTTTCAGAATCATCTTGTAGTATACAGCTTAACTGTAAAATGACGTCACGGGCTTAGATTTTTTAAAGCCTGAACACAGAGCTATGAGGAGGTGCAGAAGTCTAGTTTTCTCTCAGAACATTTGAAATACAATATGCTGAAAGGTTATTATGGAATTTTTGCCCAATAATGTCAAAATATACTGCCTACTGCCACTTTAATATTATGCACATTACAGTGTGTCAAAAAATGCAGCAAAAAGCAGGACAAGCTACCCGTGGTCTAAAATAGATACAAGGCCAACCTTAAGGGTGGATCTAAAATTAGCAGCTCTGTTGAGGCCAAGTCTAGAAAAGGTTTTACTCTTAAGAGGATTTAATGAAAGGCATCATGGGTTAGTCCACTCAAGACCTGAAGCTGCCAGGAAGAAAAAAACAAAAACAAGAAGAAAAAAAAAACAAGATTGCTGGCTAATTGCAATGTAATCTGGTATTATAATGCAAACATATTTCCACAGTACTCTGTATATTTAGTTTAATTGTGTAGATAACTTTATTTAAAGTTTAATTACTGTATATATGGACAAGTCTATAGCACAAACAAAAGTAGCATACCACAGCATTTATAGCCTAAGCTAATTTGTAATGCCTGTTCAGATGGGCCTTTAAAATAACATTTTGAGTCCACAGATTTGTGTTATACAATTATTTTATATTTCCGGAATACATAATGCACTCAATTTCAATTTGAATTTGCATTAAATGAAAAAAGAAAGAAAGAAGAGGGGATCATAATATTAAAAAAAACAAACAAAATGTCTGGTCATATTAGTTCAGGTGAATTAGGTCTGTGTGTGGGTTTAGGATTTGTTGGCACTCTTTGTAAATTATGTTTAACACAACAGAGTCAAGAAGCCTAACAAGATTAGGCTCTTGGTGGAGGGATTCTCCTCACAGGGGTCTGACCTTCACGTCCTCTGTTGATCTCATGTTTACTCTCTTCTACTGTATCTGTCCGCTGATGCATAGTACGTACTGTCAAGTTTCTAAAATGTTTGCACCCATGCTGTGTCCAAAAATGGTAAATAAAGAGAAAGTGCCAACATATAAATGAAGGAATAGAATAGATGACATTTATGTGGCAAAGGTTATTAGGTATGTACTAGAGTATATCAATATTCATAGTGTCAGCATTGGACAGTAATGCATTACACTCAGTGGCCACTTTATTAGGTACATCTAATCAGTACTTGGTGACATTGTTGGAAATACAATTATACATTTATAATTGAGATGGTAGTTAATGGTGGTGTTGTTCTGGTTTACATTATGTTGAGATGTTTCTTATTTTCTGTCCTATCCATTTACATACAAGGGGGGCATAATATTAGAAACTCCTCTGAATATAATGCATCCTAGTACAATAATATCACTAACTATCAATTCAGTGCTAAAGCACATCATTTAATGAACACATCTATGACATCGTCAGCAAAAACTCAACGTTACCTGAGCAACACTAAGTTCCTGGGAGTCCACTTAGCTGATGACCTGTCCTTCTCCATCAACACCACAACAGTCATCAAAAAAGCCCAGCAGCAGCTCCACCCCCCCTGTGAAGACTCAGAAAGGCAGGTCTCCCCACTCCTCACCTCATCAACTTCTACAGGGGGACCATTGAAAGCATCCTGACATACAGCTTCACTTCCTGGTTTGGGAGCTGCAGGGCAGCTACGAACAACGGCAGCTAAACAGGATTGTGAAGACAGCCAGCAGAATCATTGGTACCCCCTCTCCCTTTCCTGATGGAGATCTATCAGCAGCGCTGCATTCGCAGAGCTTCCTCCATCATTAAGGACCCCCACCACCCCTTCCAACGGCCTGTTCTCCCTCCTGCCGTCTGGGAAGCGGTACAGGAACATCTGCTGTAGATCTAGCAGGATGCTGAACAGCTTCTTCCAAAAAGCTGGAAGGCTTGTAAATGGACTGTGTCCCCTCCCCACACACACACACTCACAACAAACCCCCCAACATTAACACAGAAACAGTTTGACAGCTAGTCACCTGTCAAGCACAATTTGGAACAGTAATGCAAACAGCACCTTACTAAGGACATTAATGCACTTTTCTCTGCTGCTAAACACAACTGCTAATTGTGCGTAATTGTGTTTGAAACGTTGTCTTGTTTTTTATTTTAGGTATTGTTAATTTTAATACTTATTTATTCTATCTTTTTTAATGCACTGACAGGAGCTGGTGAGAAACAATATTTTGTTTCATTCTATGTATGCAAATACTCAGTGAAATGACAATAAAGGGAATCTTGAACATTACAGGTATAATAAATGTAGCTTTAACGGTAGAGCAGTTGTATTGTATTGCAAGACTGTACAGGTGTGTATGTGACTAGTCTTTTCTCTTTTTTTGATTATTATTTCTGACATACTATCATCAGTGCTTCTCATTATAGCCAACAACTTGCATTCCACATGTTGAGTTATCTAGAGCCCATTCGTGGTGATTTATTTGGGGGGAATAAAGATCAACTGATGATTAAAAAACAATATTTTAAACTGTCAAAATATGTCCACTAGATGGTGATGTTGGTTCACTGCTGGAGCTTTTGGTTTTGGGCTGCACACTGTGGGTTGTGGTATGATTTACATGAAGCAGGTTATTGGAAAACTATTATAATACTTCACAACTATCCAAATACAAACATCCCAAGAGTCACTAAATCAAATGTTGACATTTGTAATTCAGAATTTAGGGGATTAGATGATCAATGTAATGAAATGTCCCAATTCATTGCTATGAAAATACACACCAGCATCAGTAGCACATGTCCTGATAAAAAGTATATCTCTTATTGCATTCACACCAATTTTTAATTAAATTGAATCAATTCTACTGGATTGTATCACTCTCAAATGCATTTATCAACATGTGCATTGCAAAATATTAGAGCGTGTTGTCATAAACCTGTTTCTGTTGCTTAATATTATTACACATAATATATGCAGGTACTATTCTGCTACTTAGCGTCACTATAATGCCAATAATATATACTTTATGTTGTGTAACTGTTGTCTCACTGCATTGTTTTAGTCATTGATGAAGATGATGAAAAGACAAACATCTAAAATGCCTTTTTGTACATGGTGCAAAAATGTGTTTTATTTTTCATCTCCTCCTTCAAACCTACACCAAAATGATTAAGTGTAAGATATATAATCATACAGATCATACAGATGATACAGATTAAACACAATGCTGCGAGGTGTGTATCACACTGCACATTTGATGAATACAGTAAATCCTAGAGTTGCATCTGTGCCAAAGCACATTTTTTTGCATTTTTAAATCTACTGCCAATATTCTGTACAAACTCTATTTTAAATTTATGTAAAAAAGCAAAAAAAAAAAAAAAAGTGGTACCTCAAGGTCCACTAATTAGCTTTTTCCGAAGCTTTCAATCTTACAGTCTCTCAGTGGATGGGGATTGCTCAGTTGCCATCACTTTCCATTAGTATGGAACATCGGTTACGTGATCATTTTCTGTCTGCTGGAACGACATGTTAAGAAGTAACTGTTTACAAATAGAAGGGAGACAAAATCAAAATGCAGAAAGCATGCAGTGGCACCTACAACGACTCGATTGGAAGACTTGAATGGCTTTTTGCAGAATGCTGTTGTTAAATTATACACTGTGATCACAGATCTAATCACTGTGCTGCAATATTTCCATGCTATCTCATGTTGTCTGCACTTGAATGGCCACTGGGTGATGACAGAAGATCACAGCAGCAGCACCAAACCTCCATTAATCATATCTTTTTCATCTATTGCTCATATCTTATTTCTGTACTTGCTAGTGATACTTCCTCCATCTGTTACCTTCTGTCAATATACTGTAGGTGGAAACTCTTTTCATTTTCTTCCAAAGGTTCAGATGCTGCATTTTTTTTTTTTACAAGTAAGGCTTCAATATGTTATTCACTGATATCATCCCCTATATGGCATACAATGATGCTTAATTTCAAATATGACTTAGATATGATAGCAGCACACGCACAATAATGTTCCAGAGACAAGACTATTCTCTTCTTGAGTTACAGAGCTTCATATTGTTACAGCTGATGGATCCAGCAGAGGCAGGGAGGACTCAGAGACTGGCAGATTCAGTGAGGATACTTTAATATTGCAAAAAAAAAAAAAGTTTAAAAACTGAGAGTCCAAAAGGCAGGCAAGCAACACTCCATGCAACAACAAAAGACAAACTGACAAAGAATGAAGGAACTGGGCCGGTACAAGTCACTAATGTGAAAGTGGGAACAGGTGAGCAGGAGGTCTGGTGACTGCAGGGCTGATGAGGGATAGGTGAGACTAATAAAGGCAGGGCAGACAATCTAAACTGGCAGGAAAAAACACAAAGAATGACATGAAATATGATGAATAACATGAAACAAAGGAAAAACATAACCTAGGAGCAGGAAAGATTATGACACATCATGGTATTGTCAAAGGTATTTTGTTACAAGGTTTCTGATAAAGCTATTATCGGAAACAAAATATCACATGCTGTACGTCTTTAAGCCCAACCTGGTCTTACAGTAAGGCGCATAGATAGCATGACATTACATGGACATTCAGTATGTCATGAGGACGTATTTGAGCCTTTTTGTGTGTCATTTGTACACCGCGCAACAAAACTACGGTGACATCCACAGTTAGGTTTAGGCACTAAGAGCACTTAGTTACTCTTATGCCGGGATCAGACTACACAATATCAGCCCGATTATAGCCCGACACCGCTGTCGTAGGGGATCGGGAACAATAAATGAATGTCGTGTGCGAAAATCGATCCTCTTATCTCGTGTAGTGTGTCATAGTACACGACAACCGTCGCCACGTCCGGGACGCCCCAAGACACCCGAGGAAATTTTTCGTCTAGTCTGTCAGAATTTTTTTTCTTGACACGCCTAGTGTGATATCTCCAACGACGTGTTCCTATGCGTTGACCAATCAGATGCTCTCTCAAGTCAGGTCACTTGGTAATAAACAAACATGGCGAAAAGGGGCAGGGATGCCGGGTTTGCTGCTGTCAGGTTGGACAACGAAACTGACGAAAAAATCATTGAGTTGTGGCAACTGTACCCCTCACTTTTTGACGTTTCGTCGAGGGAGTACCATGACAGAGTCAAAAAAGAAAAATGTTGGCGAGAAATAGCAGAAGCACTTCATCAACCAGGTGAGTAGATATGCTATGATATGCTAGCTATGCTGGCATATCCCTGGTCCTAATTGTGGGAATATGCTAAATTATCATTACCCAAGCATTGACAGTTGCTTCAACCGCCTCCCCGATGACATCTGAACTCGCGCATGATCGTGGAATACGACGTGCCATGATTGGTCGTGGTCATACGTGCAGTCTTGCCAGTCACCCGACCAAGACACTGCAAGAGTTTATGGCGCTGTGATTGTTAGATCTGACATGGTGACCATCGTCAAAGACAAAAATATTTTGTAGTCTGATCCTGGCATTAGGAAAAATGTCATGGTTGGGGTTAAAATAAGTATATAAATTAAGTGAAATACGTACTGAAACAACTTAACATAACTACAAAAAACACGTCGCAAACGTCATAGCTGCCCGCCATAAGCGGTCTTTCTCGCATTTTATTGTACGTCACTAACTGTGAGCGTGGCATACATGGCATAGTCTACAAATGACATGTCAAAAGCAAGAAAAACGTTCGTATTGCACGCTAAATGCCTCGCGCATTATCGTGGCTTTCATACGTCTTTTCGTGCGAACAGGCTGTTCAGCCAGGGGTTTTATTCACCTCTGAACTGGAGCATTTGATTCTTATCCGTCTTTGAGGACAGATCTTGCCCTCCCTGGAGAGTGACAATCACTTATTTATTTATTATCTACTTTATTTTTTTTTATTTCAAGGAGCAGCGCAGGGAGGTTGGAAAATAGTCAGGGTCACCGCTGTTTTAGGAGGATTATTTGCAGATTTTCAGAGGCTTTTCGTAAAATCTCATATCCTTCACAGTGTGAGAGACATTATTCACTGAATGGAAGCATCCTTTTAAGATGTACTCCAACCAAAGAGATCCTGAAAATTTCTGAAAGCCTTTTATTTCTTAAATTTATTAACACGACACACACTCCCATGTGAACACATTCAGCAACTCCCTCGGCCATTCATTCACTGTTAATGTTTGAAAAAATTGATTATTTTGCTGTTGGTTAGTATTCGTCAGTGTAATAGAGAAGCAAAATTGCCTTAGTGTGATCATAAATAACAGATAAGAGTGATCAACCAGAGAACAAACTAGTTTAGTTTTTTATTCATTTTTACAGAATCTGAATTCCAAATTGAATATTACAAACACACATACACAAATGTTATGAATGCAATAAAACAGACAAAAAAAAAAAGACCAAATGGCTCAAGGTGATAGCATGGTGATGTAAAAAAAAAAAAAAAAAAGGCAATGGAATGGAAGAGGAAAGCTTTTTGTGAGGCAACACAAGCAATTTTCTTTCTTAATTGGCACGCGTTAAAAGAATATATTTGGAGACAGAAAGTGTTCTGATGCTTTGAAAAGATACAACTGAAAACCCGGAGGTGTTTGCCCACAATGACCAAAAATGGCCTTGAAGTCCAATGGCCAACTATTATAGAAACTGAAACTATAGAAACAGTATTTACATCAGTTTAACATTACTGTGTCACCTGAGTAGACTTTATTTGGCACATTATACTAGTATAAGCTAGTTCGTTGGTGACTTCAAATGGATGCACAAGAATCTGCCTTTCAGAATAAAATCCCCAGTCAAGTAACAAAATGTGAAAGGAGTTGACACAATACTTTTCTGGTTAAGAAATGGGCTCTGGGTAATGTCAGACTTTTGTGTAAAACATTTTTTTAAAGCTCCTCTAACATATATATTTTTAAGCCTTTTTTGCCTTGCTGCTTATTTGGACTGAAATAGTACTGTTGGGTCAGTACATTGGGTCTCCCTGCTCTTATGAATCCTGTTTTCAGCAGCATAGGTCAGCTTTGAGAAGAAAAGCTCTGATAAACCCACTGTACACTGCCTGCCCAGGACCAAACATCAGGCAGAAATATTTAGCAACTAGCTGGTGAACATCTATAGCAGCTAAAGAGCAGGAAAACACAGCTAGCTAAAAGGAGAGTTAATACTGGACTTTCTACTTGGATTGCTAATGATAAATACTCATGTTGCTTCAGGTCTGCTGGATGTGTGAATAGCCAGTTTTGTAAAGCCGTAATATATCTGATCTTTGTCAGTTTATTTGGGAGCTCTTGTGCACCAGAGTGCCTGCATTATTATATTACAGTATTGTCAGAAAGTTTCCATTGTTCGACTATGAAAGACAGACAACTCAAATCCTTTTTCATATTACATAACTGAACAAAGAACAGGTGTTTAAATCTCCCTGGTTCAAACTTGAGCGGATGAGACTTATGGGTTGATTTCTAGAGAGAGTAATATGATTTCTCAGTTACTGTTATGGCCAGCAGTTTCATCCATTGTTTAATGAAAAAATCAAGGTCGATGCAGTGTTCCTTGGGACCTTTTCTTCTTTCCCCTGGCATCTCATGATGAACGGTCTGTAGAGGTCAATGGTCACCAATGGTGATGAAAGAGAAGAATAGGACGGATGATGGGAGGACGTATTGATTTTTAATTTCTCTCTGCACAACGTTCTGTCAACATATGGTCCTAATGCTTCTTTACTCTTTCACTGACACATATGCGCATACCACACACACACACACACGCACACGCACACACACACGCACACACACACACACACACACACACACACACACATTTACCTCTCTAAATCCAAAGAACAGGGCAGATGAATTATCTTGCTGGTTTCACAACAACCCTTGGTCCTTCCCCCATTCTATCACATCCCCATTTCTCATGTGCAATGACCAGCAGTCAAAATGGGTGACATTGAACAACATACTTGATATACTTCATGCTTTAAGGAGACTTGTGTTCTCCCGAGATAGCTTGGGTATTTTAGCACCTAAATATGAGATTTGTTTTACCTTTTCTAGGTTAAAAACAAAACTGTTTGACTGAATAAATTATATGTTCATACATTCAGTAGAGTGTAGTCTTTCATCAATGTATAATAATCTCCCAGTTGGCCATTACATACACTAGTAGTGTTTTATTCACATTTTGAAGTATCACATTAGAAATGCTGTACGGCAAAGATTTGATAAAACGTCCTACCTCAATTGCGGAAAAATGTTTTTACGCTGGTAAAAAGTTTTTTTTTGCCTTTGTTAGAAAAAGGGCTTGATGCGCTAAATGGGATATAGAAACGCCTTTGCTGAACTTATTGGGTATATGATGGCATTAACTCTAGCCAATAAGTTCTGACGTAGCGAACGTTTAACTCACATGACTGATCAGTTGTTTCCGCTGTCGGCTTCTTCTTGGATATTTCCATAACATGTGAATGCTAGTTTTTGTGTCTCCAGACAGCATGAAACATGGCCAACACTAGCTGACATGAAAGAACAATTAAAACCTGGCCAATTGAAATAAATTCCTGCAGACCTCTCTATTATTCTCTCGTAGATGGTTAGATGGCCAAGCCGTCTTGTTTCCAGTTCGCAACCTCTACTTCTTCTAAGATCTGTTTACTGGTATTGTGTAGTGGCAGATTACAGCCATGCATAGCGTATAGTGCCAACTTCTGACCAAACTAAGCTGTAGCTGAATTTATTCGCTCCAAACCAGTGCGACATTTCAAGTTTCCTTAAAATTAGCTTGACAATTGAATGGAAACACGGCTACTGTCAACTATATGACAAAATAGTTATACCAAGATAGTCAAATAGCGGCCCTATGGTGGAGGAAAGGTCATGGGGATTCATTTCTTTCAGAGGTTCAGATGACAAATAGCAGGCTGCATTTTTTATACACGTAAACTCTGTTCTAGCAATTCACTGTTATCATCCCCTCTAGCCCATGACATAATTTATGCTTAATTTCAAATATGACTTTGCTATGATAATAGCAAACACACAATAACTTTCCAGAGTCAAACCTATTCTCTTCTTGAGTTACAGAGCTTCATATGCATCACAGCTGATGGATGCAGCACAGACAGAGAGGACCCAAATGCAGACTGAAAGATTCAGTGAGGATACATATTGCAAAAAAAGCTTAAAGATAAAAGTCAGGCAGGAACAACAGGCAGATTATAGGCAAAAAAAAACAACTCCATGCAGCAACAAAGACAAACCGACAACGAACGAGGGCACTGGGCTGGTATGAACAGTGAGTGACTAATGGGGAAGTGGGAACAGGTGAGCAAGAGGTCCGGTGACTGCAGGGCTAACGAGGAACAGGTGAAACTAGTCAGGGCGGGGCAGACAATCAAAATTGGCGGGAAAGTTATCTGAAATGAGTGGAGAGATGGGTATCAAATTAAAACAGGAAACACTAAACATACAGAATGTTCATAGCTAAGTAATGCACTGTAATTTGTGTATATTACACAAAATCAATTTTTGTGTATTCACGAAGAATCGTGAACCAGGAAATATGAAGAGCGGCGAATGCCGAGTAGGGAGGAGGTCAGGGTGGATGGGTGAGTCAAAAAACACCAGACTTTTGGTGCCTTCAAATGAAGCTTGTGATCTTGTGTTTACAACATGGGAAGTCGTGTACATGATATGCTTGGCGTTCAAGTGGTTAAGTCGTGAGCACTGCTGCTAAGCAACAGCAATATTAACGTTACTGTTGCTGTGTAGAAACCACAGAGGCTAACAATTTAGCAAGCTTGCAAGTGGGTAACATAATGTAGTAAATGCAAAGGTATAATGACAGAGGAAAAAGATGAGGCCGTTGGGAATATCAACATTTTCCTCAGACCTATTATAAAATTACGAAGAAAAACAATATACGACTAAAATTACAATATATTAACTTATTATGCACCAAAAAAAAAACTTCCATGGCCTCCATTTCTGACAACGTCAACAAACACGTCACAACTCGTGAACTCTGAGCTTTCAGAAAGTTTCCAATTACGAAGTCTGAGGAAAATGTTGATATTCCCAACGGCCTCATCTTTATCCTCTGTCATTATGCCTTTGCATTTACTACATTTAGTTACCCACTTGCTAGCTACTTACATTGTTAGCCTCTGTGTCTTCTAGATGTCGATGGTAACGTTAATATTGCCGTTGCTTAGCAGCGGTGTTCTCACGACTTAACCACTTGAATGCCAAGCATATCATGACTTCCCATGATGTAAGCAGGAACTCATGAGTTTCATTTGGAGGCACCAAAAATCCCAACTACAGCCAGCAAGAGTAGTGCTAACGTGCACTTGAACACTCACACACCTGCAGGTCCCCTCTTGGCTAAAAATAAAAATATTAAAAAAAAAATCACCAGAGGGTTTTAATACATGATTTTAGCATGATTTAAAACATGACCAACAGGGGACCGCCAAAATATTCCTTGTTGGCTCGAAGGTCCCGTGTTGGTGAATGTGTAACAATACCAAAGTCCACTGTTGGATAGGAAGGTAAGCACACACACACACACACACACACACACACACACACACACACACACACACACACACACACACACCAATCTAAAGTATCCCAAGAACATGGCAGATGAATTATCTTGCTGGTTTCACAACAGCGGCCCCTTGGTCCTTCCCCCATTCTATCACATCCCCATTTCTCATGTGCAATGACCAGCAGTCAGAATGGGTGACATTGAACAATACACGTAATAAACAGGCTTTATGGAGACTCGTGTTCTCCCGAGATAGCTTGGGTTAATTTACCACCTAAATATGAGATTTTCCTTTTTCCTATTCTATGTTAAAGACGATAATGTTTGACTGTATTTAATACAGGCTTATAGGCTTGGATTGTTGGCATTTCAAAAATCAATGGGTTTCTTTCTCAAGGGAGAATGACTGTGCACAGAATGGTGTGTGTCTCTATGAGTAATGGTTCAGGGAGAAATTGTCCAATCATCAATCAGCTTAGCAACAGCAACTAGGCACGGCAGGCTTGTCAAACGTTGGATTTCTCCACATGGTGTACATGGAGTTCTAATGAGAGTGATACTCAGAAGTTCCTGAGAAAAACAACAACAACAAAATAGATTAATATTAGAACGTTTATTGCACATTCTTGCTTTACAGCCACTTCCATTTTAAACAAAGGCCTGCGAGCACCTTTTGATACCTTCTAAATAGTGAATGCCGTTATTTTGGGGTGGTGCTGTGTGTTCGTGAGTGCCTGAGAGTGTGGTGGTGTGTGTTTATGGAGTTGTTTTTTGTGCAAGGGGTGTTGTGGGGATAAGAGGCAGGGTTTGGGTTGAGAGCTATAGGAAATTCTGAATCATTTATAGAGTTTGATCCCAGCAGCACTGCTGAGCTAAAGCAGGAAAAACACCCATAGGTATGTGGAGGAGGCCACAGAGAGACCCATCAGACTAAAAAACACCGGATCAGAACAATATCTAATATCTAAAATATGAACAATATCCTAACACGCTATCACACTCAAAAACAACATTTTTTTCATCTTCTACATTTGAGTTAAATTGATTTCTTCATCTTCAACGCCCCCTCGGGATTTAGAATCAGGTCTTCATCTGTCTCATAGTCGTATATTTTTTTTGTCTAATGGCAGAAATCCCAGACCACAACACCAAACTTTAATGAGATGTTTCTTACCCCCAAGGCCCATATGTCTGCCAAATTTCACTGAAATTAAGTCAAATGTTTTGGAGATATTACATTGACAGATGGAGACTAATTTAAGATCTGAAAATGTGGGACTGTGCTCAAACTCTCAGGATGATTCTCTGGGAGTTGAAAATTTTATCCCGAAACAACAACACATCAATGTGGAGATATTGAAATTATGAGGAAATGGAAAGAGGAAAAGACTCTGAATGTTTCCTGTATATTCTCAGTGTCTGTATTCACGTATGTGCACAAATTGGAGTGTTAGTGTAGTAAAATAGCCCCATTATAGTTAAATTATCATTTAGTTCCTGTTTATATGATACAGCTGTCCAGAGCAATTCAGCTGATTGTCATCCAACTTCTTTTCACTCCTTAACAGTCAGGGTTTGATCTTTCTTAGTCAAGTCCACATCTAGTAGATGCACTTTTGTGTTCTATTCGATCTCAACATCCAAACTCAACATGGGCTTCAGCCGATATCCCATTTGATACCAGTCCAGATTTTGTAAATCCATGAAAGTTTATGAGTAAAAGACCCAAGTTGATTGTCGATTTGAGGATGCCAGTACCAGCTTGCCTGGCTCAAACACCTAAGACTAAGACTAAGGGGTCTGTAAGGGGTCCCTCAAATCCATTGTTCTCAATGTAGACGCACGGAAGGTGTACTCAAACGCGAGAGCAATTCTGTCGCGGCAGCACACACTGCATGTCATGTGACAAGGAACAACCGATCACGGCTGGCACAGAATCTTTTCTTTCTTCCATGAATATCAGTCTACGGTAAATATATGAAGGAGAAGTTAATAATTTTAGTGCAGGGTTACCCAGAGCTTTACGATCTGTCCCGCGGACTATTTTACTTGCTTTACCCTTTCCGTCCGAGGACGTCACAACATCCGGTTGAAAGGAGCCAAACTGACACAGACAAATCGAGCGTAAAGCTACTGTGAGGGCTTTACAGTGCTGTAAATCCCTCACAAGTAGCTTGGGTTTTATATTGGAGTTGGAGATGTAGGTGGGTTAATATTGGAGTTAGTTGAAAACCTGTTTCGTCACAATCTGTTGCTAAAGGGAGCCTCCGTGCGTCGGTTTCGGATGCCGAGGGGCGCTTACCTAACGGCCGTATTTGACGAGTTGGGAGTGAGGACGGGTTGGCTAAATCACCGCAACTTCATCATCATCGTCATCACAGCACGTAGGTTTTGGTTGCTTAGTAACAGCAGGCGCAACAGGCGCGCAATCTCCGAAGCACATTGGAAAGAAAAACAAAAATGCACGGCATGGGTTTTCCACACGTTTTTAGACGCGCCATGTGTACGGCTCCTAACTGATGCAAGAAAACTGATAATTCTGATTTATATCATACACTGCGTTTATGTGACCGACTGTATGGCTGTACGGAAAGTAACTTGCGTGAAAGTGGAGTTCCCTAATAAACTATGTATGTCTGCAGGTGAACTGTTTGTTTGATAGGCATTAAGGTGGAATACCTGGAAAAAAATACATGCAGGAAGCCAGGATTTTTAGCATATACTGTATGTGCACATGTGTGTTTTTGCGTAGTAAAGACTGTACTTACTGTAAACAAAGATGGCCTCTCCAAACCTCATTAATGCTTCAATCTAACTGTTGAAACTATATTCTGATATTAAAGTGCCATTATTATGCTAATATATCTGGATCAGGTTTCATCTAGCAGCTCGCAGGCCAGCTGTGTGATTAAATATTGTTTAGAATCCAGGGCTGCCAACACTCAGGAACATCAGGCTTTTTTTTTTTACACATTTCAGCATCATGGTTGATCCATAAACATTAAAGAGAACACAACAACCAGAGGTGCACACACACTTTCTTCTTCAAAAATTACAAAAGCATGTATGTTGAGTTTTGCCTCGTTTATTCTTTTCTAAAATTGCACTCTGTTCCGAATTTATTAATGACCTGTAGACATCACAGAGCAGCAGGACGGATACGTCCATCTCCAAATTGAGAGATGCGCATTTGGCACACCAGCTGTAACTTCATTAATTATTTATATCTCCTGATATGGCAACAGGATCTAACAGTGATTAATGTTCAGCTAATATTACATTTGTAATACAGTGGCCGTCCTTGGGATGAGTCCTGAGCTCCATCAAAGCTGTCAGGACGCTAGCGGATTGACAGTGTGTTTTTACACCTCAAAGATATATTGTAAATTCAAGAGGAACCACACAAACTAATAACTATAGAGGGGAAACAACAGCAAAAAAATATAATAAACATGATTTTATAATTAATGATCCACACAAAACTAATATGATTTGATGAGGAATCCAGAGAATCCTTGGAAAAAAATGTGATTATCTTCAGTGCAGTAATCATTTTAGAATCAGGGGGAAATCCTTCAACCCTAATATTCATAACTTCCCACAGCAGGCTGACTAACGCTTCAACTCCCTTAAGCTGTGTTCAGACCGATATTAGCACCGTGCAAAAAAAATGCAGCCCACACATTAATTTCAATGAAGCCACTGTGTCAATGCAGTGGGATGCCGACTCCGGCCAAAAAAATACAGGGTTGTCCTGAATAAACATTGGACCTGGCTCAATTTTTGCAACACCACAATTCAACATCATCTGGCAACACGTGAACACGTAAATAAAGACATGATTTTACTGTTTATCTCACGATTGTCACGAAGAAAGACAAAATGTGTAAGAGGTGGATTTATGGAGGACAAGTTGTATAAAAAAGTAAAAGTCTGGAAGGGTCAGACAATTTTCCTGTGTATAAACCTTTTAGGTCGTTGTTGAAATCCTCTTGAAAGGATTTGGTGGCATCTAGTGATGTGGTTGCAGATTGCAACCAACTGAGAACCCCTCCGCTCACTTCTCCCTTTCCAAGACTGTGGTAATGTGAGCTGCCCTGTGCCAAGTTACCATGCCATTGTTCCGACGGCACATTATTCCGAAAGCCTAATAGTCCAGAAAATGTCCCAAGAGCCCATTATCCCGAACAGAAGCACATAACTAATTATTATGCAAAATGACATCATGCCTCTGGTTGGCTTACCCTGATATCCTTACCCTAAACCTAACTAACTTAATCAACCCAACCAACAAAGGCATTTAAGGCATTCAAATTAGCCATGCGCTCCTGTTTATTGCACGGAGAGAATGTATTTTTGGAACAATGGGCCATCGGAACAATGGACAGTCCCCAGTGCAAAACCCTGGTAACGCCGTTCGCCTCGCGTAGAGGCAATAATAGCACTACTTTAAGAGCAACGGAAGTCAGTGGGCGGCCGGTGGTACCACTTTGCAGCTCCGCAGTTTCACAACCTTGTCTGAGAACTATGGTGGCCTTCAGGTAACGTAAAAACGTGAAAGCTCTCTCTTGAGTAAGTGTTTCGTTTGTCCATTCTGGGATTCTGTAGAAACATGACGGACTCCGTGAAGAGGAACGCTCCATATCTAGATATGAAGGGCTCATTCTAAGCTAACAAAAAGACAGCAATTCTTAGTTTCAGGCGATTATACACTGATGAAAACATATATTCCCTTTCTGCTAATAGATTGCTACACACTGGCCCTTTAAGGCCAACATCAGCAAATTACCAAATTAGTTAAATTGAGGCAGAGCAAAGACTTCTTATAAATAGAGGACTTTTCTTTGTTTGAATTAAAAATTGATTATGACATTAAGTGTGGCCATGCCATCCTGTTTTTTTTTGTGACCAGCTGTTAATGTGTTGTTTTCTCTCTCTGTCTTGCTATCTTGCTAATTCACACTCTCCATGAGTAAATTGTGCGAAGCCGTGAGCGAAATGTAAACCTTTGTAGACGGGCTGTGGAGTAGAAAAATGATTTTCTGTTGCTAGTTTCTCTTTGGTGAGAGAAGCAGGGTGCAGTTAAAGAGGATTAGACGCATCAGGGCTTCCGACAGTCTGCTCTCACCGTAGCCCTGGAGTCATTAACGGAGAACAGAGATATCACACATGTAGGTGTTTCTTTATACCTATCTAGTACCTATCCAGTACTTACATTGCAAGAAACATGATCAGCAACTCAAAGTTTCCTCTGAAGCTTAGTAAGCTTGGCAAATGTGTGAATGCTCAACAGCTATGTCACCTGACAAAGTTGGCTAAAGTTGCACTTTCCATGTTTATACATTTTACACTAAACCAACTATTTCTTGTTCACTTACATTCCTGGACTGTGCCACAGTCGTGACTCTGTCTGTATGTATGGAACAGTGTTGAGTCTTTTGAACAATTAAGCATTTATTTTACAGCATAGCCTACAGCCAGGAACATTGTGTAAGTTGTTGTTGAGCTATAAGTCATGGAATAGTTCAACATGACCTCATGGGAAGGTGTATAAATAGCACATTCCGTGTTTCATGATACGCATTCTAAGCTTTTCATGTGTTATTTAACGCCACATTGTTAACGTTAACGGTTGCGGTAACGGTCACAGTTAGATTAGGCAACAAAAGTACGTTTAGGAAAAACATCATGGTTGGCTTTAAAATAAGTACGTAAAATACGTACGTAAACAACGTAACATAAGTATGGAAACACGTCACAAATGTTGCTAACTTAATTTTAAAAATAAGTCAACACATGGTACACAAACACCAGTCTACTGTAAAGTCCTGAGCGACAAACACCATGTAGGGAGAAGGTCAGGGTGGATGGGTGGGTCAAAAAGCACCAGACTTTTACCCAGGAGACTGCTGTACGTGTCACGTATGAAACCAGAAGTCAATTTTGATTTATTTGTCACGTAACTTGCGTGCTTAAGCTACGCCACTTCCGGTGTTATTTTAACCAAAGCCACTGTCTTTTCCTTAACCTAACTAAGTATGTTTTTGTCACAGAACTTACCTACTTAAGTAGTTTTGTCGCCTAAACCTAACCAACTTGTTTCCTGTGAAGATGAAAGTTTATTTTGAAAAGACTGGAGCGGAAATTGATGCTGGACATTCATAAGGAAACCTATGAATAATGAGGAATAACTATTCGTAAGTTATACAAACCGTTGTATGAACAAACCTTGCATATACACGCTGATGGTGTTTACATGGTGTGAAATGACATGCCTAAATCTAGAATGCCGATGTGATAGCACGCAAAATGATTTAAGAAATTGGTGTGTCATTCATAAGCCGTTTGGTGTTTTACATACAGTATGTACAGATAAAAAATTATCCCTTTAACATCTGGCATATCCTATATAAAGACGTTTTCAGATTGCATTCAAGAACAGCACAAACTCTGTGATCTAGAAATTAATAATTGTGGCCAAACAGATATAAAATTTATATAATGTGTTCCCAGTTTAACACAGACAAGACAGAGGACAATGAAGTCAAACAACCCAGATATTGTATGCCTAATGAGAAATTATATGGCCCAAGCTACAGTTTATCACAAGCATTTTAGGGAAAGCCACATGCACACTCTGAACATCAATTATTGTCCCTGTTTAGCTCTCTGTGGTGTGTTTCCTGTTTGCTTCTCCAGTCAAAGTGGGCACAAACTGCACGCAGGGGAGGAAGGTTTTGCCCTTTACCCCATCATTAACCTTTGTCTCCCTTCCCCAGACACAATAACATGCACCAGTGAATATCGACCACATGGCTAAGCAGACTGGGAGGGCAGTAGTGTGTGCATAAGTGTGTGTGTGTGTTTGTGTGTGCGCCCTTGGTGGTTATCTGTAAATCATGTCCTTTGTCTCTAGAAACATTCTCCGGGTCAATGATCAAGGTCACAGACACAGTCCTGCTTCAGTTTCCTGGAAATACTGACCATTCGACTTCACAGTGAAATTCACTTAAAAACAAAACCTGGGTGAAACAGTAGTTAGTGTCCTACTAGTATTATTATCAGCAGTGACGTGTATGTATATGTGTATGTAACATTGACTTTATTGATTTTACTCTCATCTGTACTTCCCCAATGGTTTCCACCGTGTCAGATGTTTTTATCATCTCCCATGATACAGTTGTTGTACAGGATGTAAAAAGAAATGGTGGAAATGGTGGTGTTTTCTTTGGAATGTTTAGTATATGGCAAAATACTGTTGCAAGAATTGATCAAGAACTAATTCCTGTCATCACATACTATTTTAACTCTAAGCCACTGCTTCTCAATAACCCTCGTTGTTTGTGTCCCACAATAACCGCTGAGTGCCTGTATGTAAGTCACTTTGCTGCTATAACAACACCGTTCTTGCTTTCCATCATTTCACGGCATAGTCTGTAGTGACTGCAATGCAAGCGTATCCACGTAAATATGCTACGCTCAGAGCTGAGCTAGTGACGTAGAATAAAAAAGTGAGAAAGAACGCGGTGGCGGAAGGGGAGATGGAAGGGTCCAACAAACACAGGACTTTAAACCAGGAGACCGGTGTTTGTGTCCCAAAGTGTTGAGTTATTTTGTAGTGACGTTAGTGACGTGTTTTCCGTACTTATGTTACGTTGTTTACATACATATTTTACTTAGTTTACATACTTATTTTAAGCCCAACAATGATGTTTTTCCTAAACCTTACTGGTTTTGTTGCCTAAACCTAACTGTGGCCGTTACCATAGTTTTGTTGCCTAAACCTAACTGTGGCCGCTACCGTAGTTTTGTTGCCTAAACATAACCACTACCGCTTCAAGGTAACGATGTGGCGTTAAATGACACACAAAAAG
This sequence comes from Sebastes umbrosus, assembly GCF_015220745.1. NCBI lineage: Eukaryota > Metazoa > Chordata > Actinopteri > Perciformes > Sebastidae > Sebastes > Sebastes umbrosus. The sequence continues at coordinate 36,164,646 of NC_051270.1, read as the reverse complement.
CATTTTCATACCATTAACCCTGTGGTGTGAAATGACATGTAAAAAGCTTAAAATACATTATCATGACAGGCAAAACGTCCTTAAAATGTTGTGCTATTTATACACTTTCCAATGATTTTTTTTTTCCTTATCTGAAGCGAGGTTCTTATCTGAAGGACAGAGGGTGTTGTATGCTGTATAGATTGTCAAGCCCCCTGAGGCAAATTGGTGATATTGGGATATATAAATAAATGTGCCTTGACTTGACTTTTGTTACCAACTAACCCTAAAGTTATTGATATTTGTTATTATTTGTCTGATACTTTACTGATATTTTTCTGGATATTTTATAAATATTTTACAAAACACTTATATTATTATATTTTACTCATTTTTTTCTGATATTTTGCTAATATTTGGCCCAGTACTCAAACAGTTGTGCCCACACATATCAAACAACACACTCTATTGATTGTCTGATGTGCTGTGACTCAATAATCAACTCCATTGACTTTGTTGGCCTCTTTTTTTTGTCAACGGCATTTTACTTTTCATGACCTGCATTTTATTTGCTAAGCAGAATAAATGGCCGGCAATGTGACTTGGTGTCATTTAGGTGAAGAAAGAGTATTTGTGTGATTTAATATCCATACTGAGTCATTTTTGTGACGTGCTGTTCCTGTCAACTGCCTTGATTTTGGGGAAAGTCAACGTGTGAGGGAGGTTAATCCAGACCATTATGCAATCCTGAATCCTTCTCTTATCTGCTGCTGTCCAGAAGCTAGAGGCTCCAAAAGCATTCTGTTTTTGTAATTACTGCCATGTGAAATAGGTCCAGAAGGAGCTAAGGAGGGGAGGATAAAAAGGTAAGGGAGAGCAGAGAGGCTGGAAGGCTTGTGTTATCACAAACAGAGATGAAAATGGCTCCTTTATTGCACCAACTTTTCTCTTCATAATACATCATCATAAACAATAGCTAATACATATTGTGTTTTTGTTACTGTGTGTGAATGAACAGTATGTGCATCTTTGTCTCTTTTTTCGTGAAACACAAAATGTGAAAATCTAACTGCAACTGACTTCAAATTCAACCAATTTTCCTCTCTTTTAGTATGACCGAGCTTTCGAAAAGACATTTCTTTAGAAATGTTCCATATGGAGTCATCATAAAATGAATATGCTAAAACTTAATGATCACATTACACACATTAATGATCCATGGCCTTTGTACTTACTACAAAGCACATAGAGGAGAGTATATCAAAAATTTATAGTGTAAATTGAAATGTCTTCTCACTTTTCCTTTAATGTGCTGGACTCCCTGTTCATAACTGGAAATGGGGTCAACAACTGCATCTTACATCGTAGCTGCCAGATTTGTACTTCTATCATAACTGTAACTGAGTGACAAACTGTCTACAGCCATGCTTTTTTCCCCTTTTTTACGGATATTTATTATCAAAATGTGAAAAATTGACAATGTATACAAACGTTAATACTATTTCAAATAAACATGATGAAAATATATATATTTTTTTAATTATGAAGTGCATCAATATTTAAATCAAAATTAAGTGCCAAGTGTCTTGAAAATCAAATCACAAACAAGTATCTGAGAACAAAATAAAAAAACAAATACTTGAAATATGGCAAAAAGAACAAGACATAAATGAATAATCTACAAACAAACAATAGATTAAATTGCTCAAATCTAACATCAGTACACTTACATAAACACAATGACAATACTAACATGCTGATGTTCAGCAGATGTAATGTTCAACATCTAGCAGCAAGGTTGCAAATTGCCAAATGAAACTTCTCCCGTGTGCCAAGTGTGTGGGAGAACTACGGTGGCCGACATGAAAACGCGAAAACACGAATGGCCCTATCTAGATTCAGTGTTTGGTTTGACTGTAGAAACATGGCGGCCTACCATGAAGAGGACCCGCCCCGTATGTAGATATAAACGGCTCATTCTAAGGTAACGAAAACACAACATTTCTGTTTTTTTTTCTGGTGATTATACACTAAAGAAACCATATTTATTGTTAATATAACATTCGTTTCTGCCAATAGATCCCCCTAAATGCTTCACACTGTTCCTTTAATATTAGCATGCTAACATTTGCTAATCGGCACTAAACGCAAAGTACAATAGGCCCATTTCACAGCAGCCATTTTGACATGTAATTGCAGGGCAAACACAGGTGTAATTGATGAAATTAATTATGGTCGTGTTCTATTTAGTGTGTCCCAGCCATTCCAGTGAGCCATCATGCACAATACCAGGTCCACCTAAATGGAATTAGGATCAGTTACACCTGTGTTTAGCCTGCAATTACATGTCAAAAAGGGCCTATTGAGGCTGAATGTAACTTGCTTTGAAGATATTACGTAATAACATACTAAATAGTTATAGTATTTTAGGAAAGGTTCATGTCAAGATATTGATATAAACTGTTCATTAGTCAAAAATCCAAAGTCAAAATTGTTTCAGGTCAGGATTGGACTTATTTTTCTTCCATATGCGAGTCCTGCAACCCCTAGCATTTTCTATCTGGCGCACCCAAAACATCACCTGATGTCTGTGGGGCCCTCAGCAATGACACACTCAGTGACTAAGCATTACACACACACTCAGTCTAAGCAGGAGGAGTACTGGCTCGGATGTACGCGTGCACTCACAGCATCGCAGTTGGTGCAGTGCACAGGCAGACATTCCTCCAGAGACTCCTGTTGCATTCCTATTCCTGCAGTATTTAAGTACTGTGATTATTAATGACACATTCTGTTTGCATAAACCTGGATAAGCTCCTATTCAAACTACTATGTGAAACGCAAATACACTGTGCCTCCTCCCATTTACTGCTGGCTTTATAATCAGCAAAATGCTTGGATCCTATTGTAGTATTTAAACTTCATTTGTTCCATTCATGCATGAATACATGGCGTTCTTCAAAGTCTTACAGCCTTTTCTGAAGATGTCATATTACTTCCACGCATAATCACTCCTGTCCCGAGGACACTATAATGAAAGCCAGGCTGGATTGTCACTGACAGTTATGCTTTTTCCTACATTAAGCTTGTGGATGATCAGAGCCATTGAAGCTGTCTGCTTTAGGAGATGGGTGTGACATGATGTCAGATTTAAAAGTTGAAGGCCAAATTCCCTGTAATTCGTCTATCAAGATGAGGAGCGTGATTGTGGAGAGATGTCAAGTGTGTGGCTGTGTATTAATGATCATCAGTGTCTGGCACAAAAAAAGGTTTTACAACTACAATGCAATTTTAATATGCAATAAGAGATTAGCCCTTTAATGAGGAATGAAGTTAAAAGCCCCATTAGTCCCCTTAATTGGTGCCCAACTGCTGCTGTCTGTCGGGGACTATTTTAAATAGTCTTTGACTATTTTTGTTCATGGGACATTTGCTTATGAAATATACATAGGCCTCATAAAATTACTATCAAGGACAACGTACTTGAGGGAAGCCCTGAGTTGCTTCAGCAGAGGTATGAAAAATCACAAGCATGCCAGATGTTCTCTGGAGAGAGAGAGTGGACTGAGGAAGGGTGTCAAACTTGTCACATTGCAACAAATTGTAAGGAGAAAATCTCTGTCTTTAAATCCGACCTGCTTGTTTTCACAGCCAATCAGGATCACTGTCAAAGTCGGAGAAGTCAGCGGAATAAAAAACAAACGCGTCCCAAACCCAACGAGGACCGAATACAGAGCCAGTAACAAAAATGAAGTCCACATATTCAGTGTTACCTTTGAGGCATATCACTGAATGAAAACCTTCATATTTTCACTATTTCAAGCTGGAGGCTCATCATCACACAGAAGACAAATAAATACCCAACACAGTCTCACGGTAGTTCATGAAATAGTCAAAAAAAATATTTATTTGATTTGTGTACATATACTCAAATTTCCCTTTTTTTTCGGGACGATCAGCGGCGATCAGCGGCTTAGGAAAAGATCGACTTGGTTAGGCTTAGGCAACAAACTACTTACTTAGGCTTAGGAAAAGATTGACTTGGTTAGGTTTAGGCAACAAACTACTTAGTTAGGCTTAGGAATAGATCGACTTGGTTAGGCTTAGGCAACAAACTACTTAGTTAGGCTTAGGAAAAGATCGACTTGGTTAGGCTTAGGCAACAAACTACTTACAGTAGTTAGGTTTAGGAAAAGATCGACCTGGTCAGGTTTAGGCAACAAACTACTTAGTTAGGTTTAGGAAAAGATTGGGGTTTTGGTTAAAATAACACCGGAAGTTACGTGCCAAATAAATCCACTTTGACTTCTTATTTCACACGGGACACAAAGAGTGGTCTCCTGGGCGAAAGTCCTGTGTTTTTTGACCCAGCCATCCACCCCGACCTCCTCCCTATACAGCGTTAGCCGCTCTTTAAAGTTCCCGGTTCACAATTACATGTATTACATATCAATTGATTTTGTGCCTACCATCATGAAAAAAAATCAAAATTTGTGTCTATGTACACAAATCAATACATTACAATTTCGTGACTATTTCATGTACCGCTGTGTGACTGGGCTGGACTACCAGACTGTAGTGACACTGAATGTCCACAGGACTTCCATGAGGGGCCAGGTAATCTGACTCACTGCAGGACCAGCACAGAGCTCTGAAAAACCACACGTAACAGGAGCTAATAAACGTATACGCCTGTGTGCAACTTAACCTGTGTGGATGGTATTTCTGTTCTCAAATCAAAAAGGCAATTTCGATAGTCTTCAATTGTACTTTTTTCTAATAAAAATAGGAAGAGAAAGAAGTGGCTCCGAGTATGCAGAGAAGAACATTGTATATGAAAGTAATAAAGTTTGTAATGGGGTCATAAAATGAACAAGAGACACCTCTCTGATGAAGTCTGAAAACTGTGTCAAATAATAAGCTTCAAAAAAGAGGTATGCATTGCAAAGCTGCAGTGTACTGTATCATATTTTACATGAAATGAGAAGCTGGAAAGAAACCATTCTTAACCAAACACATTTGCGTCTAATGTTTCTTGACTCTAAATCATAATAATTTCTACAGTCTAGCATTCTGGGAGCTGACTAGGATGAGGTTGTGCAGTATAATATTATTCTCTAACAATAAAACATATATATAACAATTTTTGTTGAAATTATCTGAAATGTCGCATGCCTGAATTCAAATGAGTGTTACAAAGAGCAACATGATCTTACAGAAATGCCCACGACCTCTTGACAGCGCATTACGTGGTTTGTGGCACGGAATTTGTTTAAAGTTACATAACGCCACCAAAATTACTTGGTTAGGTTTAGGAAAGAAACCATCACGGTTTGGGTTAAAATAACTTAAAAAGACCAGTTTTTGTTACAAGAAATATGTGTTTTTTCATAACTTCTTACGTAGCTTACAGAATTTAAAATAACTCAACGTTGACTTGTTGTTTCACGCAGGACACAAACATCTGTCTCCTGGGTGAAAGTCCCGTGTCTGACCAATCCACCACTCTAACCTCCTGAGGACTTGAACCTGGGATTTGTGTGTCCACGATGAAAAAGGATCCTGATTGATTTTCCACTGGCATTGTTTCTGTTGTACCGGCATGCAGTTTTAACACATTCCGTGCCATTACCATGTAATGCGCTTTTAACAGGTCGTGGTCATTTCACGTATTTCTGTGACAAACACATGAGTCAATAATTTATTATGAAGGCATTCCCAGTTTCATTAAACATAAAACTTAAAGAGCAACTTAACACCACTGAACACGCCCCCTTCACAAATTCGAAAAATGCATTTGAACCTTGACACTGATCAACACTGTAAACTACTACACTATAGTAGTGGCAGTAGAGTAGTAGTAGAAGTAGTAATAGCGGATTAAATTGTGATGTCATTGGAGCTCAGCGCCGTCTCCTTCAGTATCACACTGGTGCTAAATCTCACACTTTTGGCTTGAAACATCTGCTTTTAGATGCTGGCCTTACACTGACCAAACACATGTCAAATGTATGCTCCTTTTTTAAACTTTATTAAATAGCGTTGGCCATCACACAACTGCAGGATCGATATGTGTCTCGAAGCTGAGGGAGAGGCTGTGCAAAATGTATGCATGTGGCGCAGAAGCCATAACTTCAAATATTGCAGAACTTATCTAATAAAAGAAAAAGGCAACAGATAGGAGTGACTGTACACACTGTCAGTGGAAAGATATATCTATTTTTACGAACAGGAATTTCAGTGTTTTGTGAACCACAAATTAAATGCAAACAAATCGTCTGACACAGGCAGTGTATTTGGGTATATGCCTATATATTTGGAGTGTTTTATTATTGTATTTTGGAGCTTTTTCCACCTCAAATTCATTTTAAGGGTTTGCTTCACATAAGTAACCAATGAGTACATAAAATGAAATAAAAAGGAAAATGTTCTCCTAGTGGTATCTGGCCATAGATAGTTAGATTCAATTTCAGATATCTGTCTCTGAAATGTCACCAATATAATGGTGATAGATAATGTAATAGAATTTAGTTTGTGGTACAGTATTAACAAAAAATGACATTTCGAAAATTCAACAGCAACATCTCTTTCCAGAAACAGTGCCATTGTTACTCGAGACAATGTCTCTGGTTTTCATCGGAGCTACTGTCTACTTAAGAAATAGTTCCTATGAAACCTGTCATCAGTGTGGTCTGTGGAAGCCACCCAACACATAGCCAGGCCTCAACCCCCACAAATTCCAATGTAACCCAAGTAGTAGTTGTATTAGTATTTACTAATTTAGTTTGTTTGCCTAGAGGCTACACCAGTTGCTCTTCTGTTGTATTTCTGAAAAAGCTGTAGTATTAATTGCACTTGTTGTAACCATCAATAGGCTAAGGCTAGGCGTGCCTTCACAAGCCAACATTTAGTTCGTTTGGGTGATTGTGAGCGCAGTAATCATACTCCGAGAGAGATCATCTTTTTCATTCCGCGCATTCTTCTTCATCAAAACCTGCCGCTGCATTACCCACAATGCAAGTCGATCGCTGAGAGTTTGGCTGGAGATTTGGGTGTGTAATACTAGTAGGCTATAACGGCCAATGTAGCCTTGAACCTAGCCTCAAGCAGAGATGAGGTCCGGCTTGCAGAGGTCTGGTGAGCTCATTTCTTTCTAACTCCACAACCCCAGATTTTTCATTTTTAAACTTGTAGTCTTTGGCTCCAACCGAGTCAATGCTGCCTCAAGTGATGTCACTTAAATTGATCAGACTTTACACAGCTCCCTCTGGAGACAAGACAGTCTCATTTTTCACAATGCAAGTAGCACTTCCCCCGAGGCCTGTAAACAAACGTTTAAGGATTACAACTTTAGGGTCTGATTAAGTTGGCTGGCAACTGAGGCTATTTGGTTGAGGTTGGATAAGGACTGAGGTTGTGGTTAGAGTACGGTTGCTTTCATGGTTAAAGGGAACCAACCTAACAAAACGCCAACAGTGACCCAACAACTGATGGTAGGCAGCAAACCCAAACTCCCAAAATACCTGTTGTCACAATATTACCTCAGAACAGTGTGCAATTTCAACTTCTGTTTTTAATATTGTATTTCAGTAGAGTATTAGACTGAAGACCTGCATTTTCATTACTTTAAAATCCTTCAAAATAGAGACAGTTTTGACATTTTCTTGCATAAAAGACAACCTCATTAGAGCCAGAAAAACATGCTGCAGGGGATCAGTCACCAATCAAGTGTGACCGTCTCCATCTCAAACACACAAGTCAACATTTAAATATCTGCTGCTTTAGCCCGCTGAGACAGAGGGTGCCAACAAAACCCTATGAAAACTGATTTTCCACAAATGATTACTCGCGTACCCTCCTGATCCAATCTAATAATTGCATCTGAAAATGAGCCTGAGCCAACACCTGCGGCTGCGGCACCCACATTCATTCGAAATTAGCAAATTAATTTCTTTTGCACATTGTACAATTTCTATGGCCTCTCTAATGCTCGTGAACAAAAAGGCAACTGAACTAGTTGAGAGGTGTTTTTGGGTCTGTGTGTATTACTACTATATTACATATACATATATATATATATATATAACACAAATGGTAAAATTATACTAAGTTAAACTTAGAAAATAATTATTTACAGTTAACAAAAAATCAAATAAATAATTCATGATATTTAAAGATTATTAGTAATGCTATAATTTATTTTACAATCAGTCTGTGTAATATAAAATAGTTTATTAATTATATATTGTACCATAGCTGATAAGAGACGATACAAATTAAATTCTGGTTACATTAGTAAACTATTTATTATCAGTTTATTGTAACATTTTATATACTATATTAAGTATTCATTTCCAAATGGTTTGTAAACTTAAAAAAATCTAAAAACATTACAAAAATTGATGGGCCAGAAACCAATTATTAACCATTGACACACTATTAACTATCTGATTAAATAATGTTTATAAATGCTTTGCAACATATTTATTAACCATTTAACAAGGTATTATAATCATCAATTGCAACTTTATAATACAAACCAATTACTGTATTAACCATTAACAAAATGTTACAAATATCTGGGCTATCTATCTATGTAATGTTTATAGATGTTTTAAAAACAATTTCTTAAAGGTTTACAAATAGTTTAATAATCATTAACAAATACTTATATAGTATATAAAATGTTATAATGCGTGCAACATTAAAACTGTTAAAATAACATAAATTATAGCATTACTAATAATTAGTAAACATTATTCATTATAATTTCACGGTTTGTTAACAGTAAAATAACTATAAACTACATTTTAATTAACTATAAATTTACCATTTATAAATGATAGTTATAAAATATTATTAATGAATGTGTCCTAGACACCATCTATATTAGCAGGGATCCTTTCAGACAAAAATCAAGGCTTTCTTTCAAAGATTATTCATGCTCAGGTGAATCCCGCAGCTCTTGGAGGCCATTGAGCAGACACATATGTGCAGTGCATCAGGCAGCTGTAGATCATCCTTGGCGAGCAGCCGTTCTCTCGCCCAGGGGTCCACAGCCAACTCGTGACATTCTGATTCATCAGCAAGAGTCCCGCTAATACAGCGCGGGCTGAATAGAGATAATGTTTTCATAAAATCTGCATAAAAGACACTGATTTGCAAAGCAGGGCAATTTGGTTTATAAATTCTCTAACATGGATGAGAATAAACACTTTCCAGGGCTTATTAATATTGGTAGCAACGCTAGCAGCATGACAATGATGGACTGTCGGTTGGTCCACTACTTTGGTCCAATATCAGTAACTGTTATGAATTGCCATGAGAGTTTGTAGACATTCATGATCCCTAGAGGATAAATCTGACTGACTTCGGTGATTTGGGCTTTTAGTGAAACGTCTTGACAAATATTGGAGGGATTGCCATGAAATTTGGTACATATATCCGGTCACAAGGTGGAAATCTCCTCCATGTGCCAAAAGCACTTTGTAAGATCGGTGAGATGTCTTTGAGTATTTATGGAACAGTTTGCCTGCTAATCTTAGACTTGCTTCCACACTACGTTCTTTTAAATCCAAACTAAATTTGTTTGTATGTGTGTATATTGTATGTATTTCATGTGTATTTATGTATGTATGGATGTCTCTGTTAATTTGCACATTATTTGCTGATTTTTTTTAATTTTTTTTTTTTAATGTAAATCACTCTGTTCTGCTTTTGTATGTTATGGTGCTATACAAATACATTTGAATTGAATTGAATATATCCGTGGTCTCCCAGACGATGTATCCCAATGACTTTTGGTGATCACCTGACTTTTTCTCTAGCGCCACGATGAGGTTGACACTTTGTGGTGATTTTCTGTGAAATGTGTCAACAGCTACTGGCCGGACTGCCATGCAATTTGTTGCACATATTCATGTCCCCCTAAAGATGAATTGTTATACTGTTGGTGATCACCTGATGACCTGATGACAGCCCTAGAGGAAAAGTCTCTCTAGGGCTGTCATCAGATCAAATTTCGATTTCAGGAGTTTGGTTTATGACCAAATGCTTTCAAAACTAATACTCCTTATTAATAACATTCTCATCAGCCTTGACCTTGCTGTCCATCCATCTAGTGGTAATTAGTAAATGTTAGCATGCTAAAAGTCTAACACATTCTCACTCCCAATTCATCAAACACTGCCGCTTGGTCAGTACCCCTCGGGATCGGAGACCAATGTACGGGGTACCCCTCTTGTGTTACTTTTGAACAGACCGGGGACGGTGTGATACACGCTTGTTACATGCATAGTGTCCTTTCAAAATAAACTTCTGTTTTCAAAGGAAGTTAGGTTTAGGCAACACAACTACTTAGTTAGGGTTGGAAAACGGTCATGGTCAACAACTTCACTGTCTCGCGACTCATGTGACTAGTGACTCATGGGACTGACGATACTGACAAGTCACGTGACTAAAGACTGACGTGACAAAATAAGTCAACGTTACTTTTAGTTACACACGGGACAGGAACACCGGTCTCCTGGTTGAAAGTCTTGTGTTTGTTTTCAGTCTCACAGAGACTTTAGCATGGATGTAGACTCTTAGTCTTGTATTACAACATCACTGAAGTGAAAGTATTGCTAAGTGAAGACAGAATAGATGCTTAGCACAGCACAGAGTGATGAAACCATCACATTCTCCTGTGATCCAAGCTAAGCCTTTAATGTTGTATAATCAGCCCATTACTGTACCTTGTTTCTGCTTCAAGTGATGCAAAGTCATGACCAACAGGCTTGCATGTAATTAGTGTTCATTCCAATGTTTCTTGCACTCCCTTACCAATCCTTTACCTGCATTTGTGTTTTCAGATCTGTTGCCTCTGGTGTTTCTAATGCCTTCCCTTTCCACTCTTGTACTTTAATGGATTTCCTCAGGTTCTCTTTTACATAATCCATAAAAAAATCCCTGTTTTATATTTTTGTCTTACACTTCCCACATTACATTTACCTCTACCATTTTTTTTTTTCCATTTCTACAGATCAGATATCTCACATATCAGCGCACATCTGGTTATAAAGGTCGCATATAGCTGCTGCAGTAAATGTATGTTGCTTACATATTCATCTATTGTACCTGAGCCAGCTTTCAGCAGAGCTCCATCTTGCAGACATTTCTTTCTATTTTTTTCATGCGTTTTTATTGTGTTGAATGTGTTTATTTGCACAGTGAGTCATCTGACACACACACACACACACACACACAGTTATGTAGGCCTATATCACCTATAGCACCTAAAGACATTGATGCTATTGATGATGTTGATGACGATGATATTGAGGATGTTGCTGATGGTGATTAGGATATTCATGATGATGATGACATTGATGGCGTTGTTGATAATATTAATGATGATGATGACAAAAAAATAATAATAATGTGCTTCTATACACCCTGTGCATTGCGTCTGTGCACTGCCTATCTGCACCTGTGTCTGATCAGACTTGAAGCTGTTGTTGGCACTTACTCACGTTGTTCCCTCCTATCTAGATCCTTGCTTGTGTTGTACGAGCTCTCAGATGTACATCGCTTTGGACAAAAGTGTCTGCTAAATAAAAATTGTAGAATTGTATATCAGGTGTTCCAACTTAAAGTGGCAGAAATTCAGCAACAGAAAGTGATATAAATGATGTATGAAGACTATCATGTAAATGTCCCTTGAAGCAGGAGGAGCTAATGAGATGGTACAATATGAGTTGGCATGATATGGATATATAGGAAAATGAGCTGTACATTTCATGATTACCCGTGTTAGGCTTAAATAAATAATTTACATTAAATATGCAAAGGGTAATACCACAAGCTTTCTGCTTTGAAGTATGCTATTGCCGTGCTGTGGGACAGTTTTGTTTGCATTAATTGAAATTCTGTATTACTTTCAATAGACAGGAGCGACGGTGATTAGCTTTAATTGTGACACACTTTCAAAGAAAACCTTGCAAAATGTCATAATAATAATAAACTATTGAAATCACAAATGTTGTGTGTCAATTACAAAATTTAGCGATGAAGAAAAATGAAGAAATTATAAATAAGAAGTTCAGGTTTTAATGTTGTTAGCCTGGGGTTGCGCGTTGCACCCAAATATGCCTTGAGCAAATAAATAAGACAAAGAGATAAATTGAAGAAATTGCAAACTGCAAAAATTGCAATAATGAAATTAATTTGAAATAATCTCATGGTTGTGGTCTAGTATCATCTTCAGATAAACGGTACATTGTGCTCTCTGAGCACCAATGCAACTGTTATTTGAAATGAAGCATGATAAATCTGCCTCTTTATTTAACACATTATACAAATGAGTTAGGTACATTTTTCATACCCTACTCTAGATTGTACATTCGTTCCAATGACTGTCTATAAAGACTGTAGTCTGATTTGACAATGATTCATTTATTTTCGAGAGAACTGTTGGGGAATATAAACTGCACTGTCTTAGACTATAAATTCACCGTATGCACATACTTAAGGTGGTATAATCTGCCTTTAAACAGCAGAATTTGTTTTTTCTCGCTTACGCCTACCCTCCTTTACTTCACTATTTATTCTGGCTCGCTCCCTTTTCCAATTTCGTCTCTTTTTCTCACTCCGTTTCTAGTCTGCCGCCCACCCCTCCCTCTCCGCCAGCGCTCTCTTTCCCCCCGCTGTCAGTGTGTGACAGATCGATGCTGTATCCTTTCGGCTTCCCTTTGCAACTGTATTCTCCTGGTAATTGAGCTCAGCTGGTCTCCCAGGGGGCCGCTGATTTTCACAGGCGCTTCGAGGAGCTCACTCCCTCCTCTGCCATCTACATCATCACTCGCTCCCCTCCATCTATGGCCTCTTTTTCTGCCATCTTTTCCCCAACTCGCTGCTGCCACCTGTAAAACCCCCTAAAACCAATACTCCGAAGCTGTAATTGGTTTTGATTTCCACCCGCAATGTCATCTCTGTCGCCGTCGATGCCTGCTGAGCGTGGCCGTGCCACACTCGCAAACGCATTTTCCCCTTTTACAAATCCAAACTTTGGGATTTCAAACAATGAGGGAAAGTGGAATAGGCTGTCAGTATCTGCCAATGTGCTGTAGCTTTGTGGGAACTGCTATAAGCCTTATGCTACCTAATAGATGGGAATTTATAGTGTCCAGATTGTAAACCGTGACATCAAGACAGCAGGAGGAAACGCCATTTCATTTGAATGTTTAGTTTGTTTCTCCCTTGTGTCGTGTCAAGCTTGTTCAGCCATCTCGCTCTGCTTGTATTGATCGACGTTTGATATTGGAATTGGCTGTTACTGGATACAGTGTCAGTGATCTCTCCAAGGTGTCGTATAGATCTGCGACTGACAGAGAAGGTAAAGGATGCATTAGAATTCAAAACAAGGCATGAGCAGTCTAGTCGGTGCGACAGAAGCATGGAGATGGATTTTATTGGTGTGTGTGCAACTACAGAGACGAGATGTGGCTGTTACGACATTTGTACAAAGCCACAGCAACTGTTCAGAGAGACAGTACACTCACAAGATGGCTTCATGAACCCGCATGGAAGCTGTTCTGTGTGTTCTCTCAGAGTGAATTCTGGGAAGTACATATCGACAAAAGGTGTTAATGAGATCAGCGGAACAACGGTGTTATGATAAGTGTGAGAAATAGGCCCCTCTCCTATTAATTAAATGTTTGTGTCAGCAGCAGATATGCTCCTGAACCTTATTGTGCAGCGGTTCCTTGTGTGTGTGTCTGGGTTTCTGGAATTAAAAAAGATAAATCACAGTGCTACAATATCTTTCTCTGACCTCACATAGTACATTGTTTCAAACTGCGTCCATGTTGGGCCAAGGACGGAGCAATAAAATGAAGGGAGGGAAATATGGAAATTGATGGTGGATTTGATTCATTTGCACCAGAAGCTCCCAATTATCTTTTGATTGCACACGCTTGCTATTTTATAACTAAAGCAGCAGAGTCATAAAAGTGTGTGTTTGCAAGCTGGGCTGTGATTGGAGTAGCTCCGTGGATGCATCATTGAGTGTGGGGGTATTATCCTAAATGCATTGTATTATTATTTTTTTGGGCTTGGGAGGCTCTTATGAGATCCTCTTCCAAAATCCATATTTGTTAATTAGTGAGAAAAACCAAGCAGCAACCTCCGGCGCTGAGGAATGAAGCCAACGCCAAAAAACGCAGTTTCTCAAATGGCCACTTGAGGCTGGTTCCAAAAGCGAGTCAATCCCATAGACCGACATGTTAAGATGCCAAACTTTACATCAGAAACTAGAATGGCACTCGGAGAGCGCAGACCTCCGCCCGTACGATTGCCCCCCCTCTCTGTTCAGCTTGCGCCATCATCCACGTGTATTCTAGTTTATGTTGAGATCAGCTGTACGTAGCGGAGCATCGTAAAACACTTCATTCAAACTGCACAGAAACAAAAGAAAACTTAATGTGAAAAAAACGCTGAATCTACAGTTGTCCCCCCCTCCCTCCACCCCCCGCTCTCTCTCTGTCCCTCTCTCTGCTGGCAGCAGGAAAGAGACAGGATTACGCGTCATGAACACGTCATCAGTTACACTGCGTATGTGTTATAGCCTGTTGTGTTAATGCACAGTTATTAAAACAAATTCCTGAAGCCGGATCATGATCCAGATCGCCACCAAAATCTAATGGGTTGTTCATTGAGCCACACCCCTCCAAAACATCTCATTCAAATCCATCGCAGACTTTTGGAGTAATCCTGCTAACGGACAAAAAACAAACCAACAAACCAACGCTGGTGAAAACATAACCTCCTTCCTAGGCCTTCGGCCTTGGTGGAGGTAATAAATATGTTTATAGCCTGGTATGAAAGTTTTGGTTTCTGTAGCTTATTTCCCCGTTCATGACAGAACCCCTGTACGGGGGGTGAATTTTGATATAACTCACCCGTTTAAATTATATTAAGGCTTAATGTTAGGCATAATTGAGGGCGTGGCCGCCTTGAGTGACAGGTAGGTTTCTAGCTGTCTGCTCTGCTGCGTCAACCGCGGGCCCGCCTCAGCTCAACCAACGATCCACCTTTTTGCCCATTTTTGGATTAGCCGGAAGTTGGGCTGTGACGTCGTTGCCAGGATGGGGATGGCCAGAGCCACCCACTTTCAGCTTCACAATGGCTCTTCAGAAACCTATAGGTGACGTCACGGAGACTACGTCTCCGAGAAAAACGCAGTCCCTCAGTCTTGTCCTGAAGAGCTCAGCGAGACAGAGAATCAGAGTTACGACTTCTGTAAAAACAAAACCAAAAGGAAAACATTACAAATAATTTATGTTATGCATTAAAACACACAAATGATATGAGATCACAATCAAGTCTCAGAACACCTGTCTTACATACAGAATATATTTGATATTTAATCATATGCCGCACCAGTTTTCATTGTACTTTATTGAGATGTGAGTGCTCTTGCGTGAGGTGATTTATCAAAACACGTCTGTCTTCAGTAAAAGCCAAATCATCCATTTTGTGATAGTTCAGACATTATCTGGACCGAAACCCACAAACAGGAGCAGTTAGGTACAAACGGAGTTTCATTTGTCAGTAGAAAGAACACAGTTTGGCAAAAGGAAGGTCATGCAGAGCCAAACAGTATTAAAAGGGATCGGGCAGGCAGCCAGACAGACAAAAAAACTATCAGAGGTCAAAGTCACTTGGAAAGGGAAGCAAATTCACAAAACAAAGAGGTGGATCACTACGGCTGAGGCCATTTTTTCCGCAAAAATCCAATGGATGTGACGTCATGCGCGCTTGCGAGTGCCTTTACTCTCTTCAGCTCCGCTACAGGGCTAACAGTGTGCAACCGTAGCTAACGATTGGTTATAAATAGAATCTGCTAATGCCAAAAAACGACCAGCCCCCACCACAAGTCATACTCCAACACAAACTCCACAAAGTTATATCTAGTGAAGCTCGTCCTGCAAAACAGGAATGTGACTGACGTCGGGGGGGGTGGGAGGGAACTGGGATCATCATCGACTGGACTTTGATTCATGGAGGAATATTTGTTTGGTTTTTGGTATCAAAATGGACCTTGAGTTGGTAAAATTCCTATTGGACAGATAAGCTAACATTACTGCCAAGCATGTGAAATATATAGTGATATTATGGTTTTAGCTGTCAATCATGTTCAGTCTCATGTGTGTATTGTCTCACTGTTTTGACCAGTGCTCGCTCATGTCTACGTAGTGCGAGCAACAAGACGATGACTGTCGTTTTGACGGCCGCATGTGTCACTGTTAACAGGCAATTTCTGATTCTTACATACAGCCCCTTTAATGGATGGATGGAACATTTTCAATGTAGAGAAGAAAAAATCTAGTCTGACAACATTTCCCAGGCAGGTTGTGCCATTAAACCACTTTTTTTTGACAAGTCATATTTCATAATTTATCTATTTCTAATATAATCACATGACATTCTGAAATATATAGTATATGACAAAGATATAGGTATGCCATTACCTTAGCTCTTGTCGCTGTCTCTTATAATATTGAGCCCAGTCGAATACAAATTCATGTTTCCTGTCCTACTTTTTAAATGAGAGGAAGCAGCTCTCTGAGATAACAAAGGACGCTGTGCTGAGGGGAGTAGTTCATGCAGCTGCTGTTATCACTATTGATAGTTTCGTCAGAACAAATTAATGGCACCTGGCGTTTGCTTGTTCCTCATTTATAATCCAGACCATCCATATTTCATGAGTTTCTATTTACAACTCTCTAAACAAATTTGTAAATGACTCACACCTGCTTTTGTTGTGTGTGTGCTAACTTTGGTGGATCTTGGATGCATTGGACCCTGCATTTTAGGACAGTTTAGTTTTATGCAAATCCAATGAAACCAAAGATGCATGCTGATGTTAGATGTAATGGTATTGTAGGCTTCATTACAAATTCCAGTAGTGTGAAAATCAAATTCCAAAATAATATAGTCACTTAGCTTAGTCACCCTACTGTTCACCATGACAATAAAAACCTTGAAATAATGCTCTTGGGTATCCTTTTTAGATAAGAAAGGTGGCTGTGAAAAGTTTCTTATATTTGCTGCTGCACAGAGGAGCGAGGTTTAGCTTTGGTTCCTGCCAGTTACAAAGTCTTCACAGTAGTTTACACAGAAATTTATCAAAGAACTCCTGCAGCATAATCCCTTTCTCCAACGTCCATCTCTCGATGCAGTATGATTCAAACACTGTGGCAAAAGTCAGCAAAAGTATTGGTCCTGATGTTTCCGTCTCAGTCCTCACACATCACCGTTAATTACAATGAATTCCAGCTGTGTGTAATAAGATATGGTCAGTCCATGACTGCCCACCTGGCTCAAACCGTAAAGAGTTAAGTATGCTTTAAACAAACTACGGTAACACTTCATATTACAGGTCCACATATTTCATGGTAATTAGGTGATAATTAGCAAGTAACCGATTTGAAATTTCTTTGGAATTACTGCCAAATTACCCCAATATTTACCTCAAAATTGATTGAAAATGACTTTATTATAAACATTATTTATATGCTAAATAGCATAAAATGGTTAAAATGGGGCCCTTAGGCTTGAGAAGCGGCTGTGTGCTGCTCTTCAATTTTTTAGGTAAATATTTGGGTAATTTGGCAGTAATTCCAAAAAAGTTTCAAATAGGTTACTTGCTAGCTATCACCTCCTTACCATGTAATTTGCGGGACTGTAAAATGAAGTGTTACCCAAATTACTTTGTACGAATTGTCATCTGAACACATCTGAAGGCAAAAGTGTTGACCTTTTCTGAATGGCCACAGTTGAAGATGAGTATAAAACCCAGTGGGCAACTCCGAGGTCTGAGAAGTGAAGCCAATGCTGAAGTGCCTTAAAATTGCATTCTTTCTAACAGCCAGCAGGGGGCGACTCCTCTGGTTGCAAAAAGAAGTCTGATTGTATAGAAGTCTGTGAGAAAATGAGCCTACTTCTCACTCGATTTATTACCTCAGTAAACATTGTAAACATGAGTTTATGGTCTCAATCGCTAGTTTCAAGTCTTCTTCAATACAGCATGATGTTCATTTAGTAAATTATGGTCCCATTTAGAGTCAGATAGACCATAAAGCAGGGGCTGCTTTAGGGCGGGGCTACCTTGTGATTGACAGGTCACCACCACGGCGTTGTCCGGTTTAGGTGTTTTTGTCTTAGAACTTTAACTCTTTCACAGTGTGTTTTCAGTTCATGAAAGTTAATTGTAACATTTTGTTCGCCTAAAAATGTCGTATTCAGCGTTCGGTTGTACTTAGCTCCACCCTCTGGTGTCACTTCTGGTTGCAAAAGACCAAGATGGCTCCAGCCTAAATGCCAAACTCGACGCTTCAAAATGGCATTCCACAAACCAATGGTGACGTCACGGTGACTACGTCCACTTCTTATATACAGTCTATGATACAACCAACTGCCATAAATAAAGGCGAGATGGGGATAACAGTGCACACTTTCAGACAGCCTCTCCTCAAAGCCATTCATAGTGTTGCTTTTGGTTGTAGACACAATAGGGGAGAAGTAGTTATGTGAAGCATAACAAAATGAGCATTTGAGAGAGAAGGTCAAATCCCATTCCCACCTCTGCACATGTGGCCAATCACTGCATGAAGTAGGCGTGCTTATCAGATTTTAAAATTGTGATGCAGTGCCCCTTAATTGCAACATTAGAAAAGTTCAAGTGGAGTGGGCTACAGACGCTGTTCAATTAACCAACAAGCACCTCCCTTTGAAGCATACTAAATCTTATGAAGGGCGCACTCTACATTGGGTGTCTGCATACACGGGCGTGTTCACACATTAGTTGGTGTGTACAGACCCTCTCAGCCATGGGCAGATGACATACTTCATGTCAAATGCTGCTAAATTGACTCAAAGTATATGGAGTGTTCAGACATAATAGATAAATACTGAATTCTTTGAACTATTAATTGCATAGAATTAAAAATGATTATTAGTAGAAATTAATTATTGGTCAAATGATATATTGTGTCAATGCTGTGGTTAAAGGGCAGTCATTTGTGACATTTGCGAGCATGATAAAGCATGAATTAATCACGAGTCAACATTTAAATACAAATATGACTAAAGGTCTATTTTAGTTTTTTTCTTATACGTTTACAGCCCTAAGATGATAGTGTTGATGACATGACGTCTTGGAGGAGTGGGGTGTTGCGTGAGCAGTCTGCTGCCTGGAAACAACACTGAAGTGCATTTCTGAGGACCAGACTATATCCGTGATTTACTGACCCACATCGAGTGATTCCTTTCCATAGGATCCAACATGATAAGCATCTTATAATATGATGCAGTTGCACATAATAGCTTTGTGAGGTTCATGCTTGTTCTTCCAGGGTCTTTTTCAAACCACTGGAACAATATTTTCAAATAAACTTATTTTATCTATAGAAAAATAGACCAATGCAGCTGGCATGTGTCATTACATTTGTGGTATTGTTAACATTCAGTAGGATTTTGTTTGTCCAAAAATAATTGTCATCGATTATATTAGAAGTGCTTCAATCCTGGAGGTCCCAATTCAGAGTTTTCAAAGTGATAAAGCGTAAAAAAATATGATGTACTCAAAAATTTAACTCCAAGATTTTGACTGTTTGCTATCTGCATAATCAGCAAGTGCACAAGGTCAAATAACTTCCTGAAAATGATGTCAATCTACAGAAAGACTGAGGCCCTAAAGGTGCATGACAGCAAGGCTTTCTGCTGATGGAGGGTTATTGTGGCATAGCCATATGTATCAGTGGGGCCTTTCTTTTCTCCATCCCCTCATGAACGATGTTGCTGAAAGCTGCTGGTACAGTTTAGATTATCACTTCTGTTTTTACTCGATTTAGAGTCAAGTATGACCATCTCCCAAAAGCTGACCACCTCCATGCAGATCAGCAAACCTGTTTGGGTACTGGGTGTTTTAACAAACAGTGACACAATGTGAGCTTATTGGGATTTAGCTTATGTTTTCTCATCTCATCTGCTGGTATTGGAGGCCTCTTACCATCAGAGATTGAAGAGCTAATTTTCACAAGTATGACGTGCCACAGTACCATAAATATCTGTTTTTCTTAGTCCTCTGAACTGGGCGACTCCAGAGTATAGAGAGAGAGAGAGAGAGATAGAGCTGCTAACTGCTAGGGGGCCAAGCAAGATCAGATGATCCAAAATTCTCACCTCACATGTATTAGACATTAAAAACCAATCTCTATATAATACAACAGAGATATACATCATTTATTTATATCAACATAGATTTTTCCAGTAGCGGGCATGGTTCAATAGAATATAAGCAGGTACTGTATTCCGCCTTGTCTTGTTTTGATTCTGACTCCTTGCTCCCTAGGTTTACCTCACAAGGTCATTGGCAGCTTTGCCTAGAAGATACACAAACTGCATTATCCTTCGGTTCAACTCAAAGCAAATAAACTGATAGTCAGCTGTAAAAGAAATGGTGGATACATAAAAGATTAGGGGAACAACCTTCAAACCAATCATTGACATGACAAGGCAAACCCCAGCTGGCATACATACATGGAAAATGGGTGATTGATTGAGAAATCAGATACCTCCACTATGGAATAAATCATCCTCAAGGTACTGGAAAAGGCTGTTTGTACAACTCTGGTGCTGGACAGGGGATCTACCCTACACCATGCTCTCATGGCAAGTATGTTGTGCTTCTTCTACCCTGACTGCAGGAGATTTACAACATCACACCATTGTATCAAGCCTAAAGTGGACCTCCCTGTCTGGGCAACATTTTCTGTAATATATTTCCCATCCCATACACTTTGAAAGGTATCCATCAATTGGATACAGGTGTGCAGTTGATTGCGCTGAGAGAGAAAGAGCCTCAGTTTATGGGGACACATTGAGCAAAACGCTTTGTCAGCTTTATTCGGTCCTAGACAAATAGGCTTTGGTTCAGTGTAATTAAGTTATTCTTGAACACTGTTATTCTTCACTGGTCTGTTTTCATTGTGTGGTCATTGCATGCAGAGAAGAGATCTTCTACTCTTAGCACATCAATCACATCATTAATGGGAGTCTCTACCCCAAGGGTTACTAAATTCTCATTAGCTTTGAAGAGTAAATGTGACTGGACAACATCATGTACATGTTTCGACTGCAAATTTCACCCAGGGGTGCACTATCACCATCCTGTTGACCTAGGTTAGCCTATACTGGTGTTTTAGCAGATTCGAGAGCCGTTCTTAGCTGGATATAGTGGGCCAATCTAAAGAGAGCAGCTTGCCACATACTGTAAGATTCATCCTGTAGCTAAAATGAAACCAACAGCAGAATTATTTGGTACAATAATGACTGAACTGGTGCTGCACGGTGGTGCAGTGGTTAGCACTCTAGCCTCACAGCAAGAACGTTGCAGGTTCAAACCCGGCTTGTGGGCCCTTCTGTGTGGAATTTGCATGTTCTCCCTGTATTAGCGTGGGTTTTCTCTCTGGGTTCTCCAGTTTCCTCCCACAGTCCAAAGACATGCAGGTTAGGTTCATTGTTGAATCTAAATGTCCCGTAGGTGTGAATGTGAGCGTGAATAGTTGTCTGTCTCTATGTGTAAGCCTATGATAGTCTGGCGACCTGTCCAGGGTGTACCAATGTCAGTCAGCCCAATGTCAGCCCAATGTCAGCCCACAATGTCAGCCCAATGTCAACTCCACTCACACAACCCTGAATAGGATAAGGAAGAATGAATGACTTAACTGCTGCTGTTATCAATCAAGACCATAAGACAAATGACTGGGTTAGCTAATGTTGGCAAATTAATCATCTAGCAAACATTATAGTAACAGTTGGATAGTAGATATCTGAAGGGCAATATATGGGATTTCTTCCTAGTAAGATTTCTATTGCAAATATCCAGAATGGTCATTCTAGATATCAAAAATCCAATTGTGGATATCTCAAATTTAATTTATGTCATTTGTTCTAGGAAGAATGACGACGTGGATATCTGGAATGACAATTGTGGATATGAAGAATGTCATTGTGTATATTTGAAATGTTCTTTTTGACTAGGAATAATTGAATTATGGATATCTGCAATACATATCCAGTCTAGCTATTAATTGTTATACATTTTGAGGATTTAAGATATCTTAAATTGAAATTTGAATAGGAGAATTAATATTTTAGATATCTTGAAATACTGTACAATTCCTTCTAAGAATCTTTAATTACCATTCTGACTAGTGGGAATACAATTTTGACGATGAGAAATGCTATTATGGATGTGTAAAATGTAATTACAGATAGGAGTGTGGTTCCATTAAGCACCCCTCCCGAAAAAGCCCAGTCTGCTCTGATTGGCTTGCAAGAAAAATATGGTTCACCTTTACAAAGGTAGTTCTCAAGCTGTGGGCGGTATATTCTAATGAGCCTGTGAAATAGGAAGGGGAGCCAAATCTGAATGGCTTGTTGAATCACAAGTTTTTTGATCTAGGCAGCCAACAAAAAAACTGACTGGGTTGTCGTATATCAAAGTTTTTGGGTTGGTAGGCACTCTAGATACCCAAATGTATGAGCACAAGCATAGCTATGAATACAAACTATAAGAAAAAGCTTTAAACGACCTTGTGCAATAAGACACATTTGGTCTCCAAAGGCGCTAAAGAGAGTGCTCTGTAAACTATCAACTGCACACTAAATTGGACTTCAGCACATACATTTGAATTTGTAAAACTGTGTAATTTCGATGAGAGGGAGTTGTATTTACACAGCTGTTTGTCAACGTAATACTGTGTAGGCTGGAGAGTCTAGGAAGGTTGAAATGACTTATTTAAACCTCATGATGTCAAGAGACATTCAATGCACAAATCTGCAATAGATGCATTTAATTTGCTCATGCTTGACTGTCTGGGTTTATGAGATACAGCAGACAAAGTGGCAAAGTGTCTGCAACTTTACCGAGGGATTATGTTTTTTTCAGCCATTTCTGTAATAACAGCTTAAAGAATCAATCTTGTATTCAAACATAACAGGAAACCTTGCCAAAGAAAAGCAATTAAATTGACAAAATTAAACTGTGACAGTGAATCAGAAGTCTAAAATGAGTTTGGAGCTACATTTTTAAAGTCAGCTACCTCTACGTAGAGAAGATTAAGATGCATTAGGATGCTAAACACTTTACTGTGAAGTTTAGTTAAACTGACAACAGTGAAGACTCTATTAAATATTTGGCAAATATATTTGCTGTGGCTGTCTGCACAGAACCAAGGCTGTGGTGGTCCTTCTGATATTACTAAACATTTGTCTTGTAGATCAACCTGGTCTCACCGGACGACGTATAAATACCATAACATTACACGGACATTTCAGGTGTAATTTGTTCGCCACGCAAACATCCACAGTTAGGTTCAGGCAAGAAAACCACTTAGTTAGGTTTAGGAAAAACATCATGGTTCGACTCAAAATAAGTACGTCAACTAAGTAAAACACTTACGAAAACAACGTAACACAACTACGGAAAACACGTCACAAACGTGAATAAAAAACACGTAAAAATCGTCACGTGACAAACGTCACTAAAGTTACTTACAAAACAACACACCTGTCAATAACGGTCTCAAATACGGGTCTCCTGGTTAAAAGTCCAGTGTTTGTTGGACCTATGTATGTACGCATGTGGTCTCTCTCGCTTTTTATACTACTTCACAAACTTTTGCTGTAGCATTTATACGCGGATGCATTTACATTGCAGTCAGTACAGGATACAATGGCATACAAATGACACATGGAAATCAAGAAATGCCAACTTATTGAACGTTAAATTCTTTGCGCATTCTCGTGGAATTTATATGGCTTTTCGTGCGAATGTGTTAGGTAGATATAACAGCAAACACGTGCTTAATGTTGTGAATTGAATAAAAACACTTGCTAAGGTTTAGGCAACAAAGCCACTTAGTTAGGTTTAGGAAAAAACAACATGGATGGGCTCAAAATTACTACGTTTTTACAGTGAAAATGTGACTGGACGCAGTGACACGAAAAATCAGCTGATTGTAAAGTGAAAGTGAAACGTAACAAACAGGGGTCTCCTGGATGAAAGCCTTGTGTTTGTTAACCTTGGTAGTAGTGCTGACATGCTATCATGCAAAACTAAGATGGTGAACATGATATAATAGCTGCTAAACATCAGCCGTTTTGTTACACATTTCCCCAAAATTATTAAAGGTTTGAAAAAAAAACATTGATTAGTTGGGGTTGTGGTGGCATGCTTTGCTTCCAATTGGGGCAGACAGCAAATCTTGAGAACCACTTACCTTACACTACACTCATCTTCTTTATCAGGACATTACGACATTGTCTTCACCCTTTAGCTGAGGGTTGTCTGTTGTGTAATAGTCAATTTGAGTGTTAAAAAGAAACACTCTTTCTCCGATCTGAAGTTCAGCCAAAATTTAAATGCACACTGGTAATTTCATTTGAGTTTTGGCCCTTCTAAGCCTCTGTTTCACATCGATGGACATCTTGTTTTGAAGCACTTGGAACAAAATGAGAAGGGAACACTGAATGACAACTGCACGCCCGAGGTGACTAACAGCAGATTTACACGCTAACTTATCAGAAAGCTGAAACCCCTCTGAATGACAAGAGTTGGCAAGCATTGCATGTCATGTGACAGCGGCTGTAACTCTATTTTTAGTTTGATTGAAGACAATTCGTGACATAGCTCAGCTCACACGTCCAGTCACAGCTAATGAGTTTCTGTTACAGGTATCAAATTTGTGTTTGGTGATTGGACCAAACGTGTCACAATGTCACGTCAAGCTAGGGTTTGATAACAACAAATCCGACATTGCGAGAGCTGGATTCAAGCATGATATGACTGGCAATGACAGTCCTAAGTCATTAGTAAATAGAGCATCTCACACTATGGTGACATCAATTTTTTTTTTTTTTTTTTAAACATGCTGACAGCTGTCACATTGTGATTCCTGACAACTCAGTCCTTAGGGTGTTAGGTTGAAGGGCCCTGAAATCATACTATCTGAGTTTCTAAAGCAGCGATAATGCTCTGGAAATGACACTATAAACAGGTAACACACTCAGCTAAGTAAGGTGTGTGTGTGTGTGTGTGTGTGTGTGTGTGTGTTGTTTGCTAGCAACATCATAGGGTCAGGTCTGGGTTATGATCTTCTATCTTTTGTCAGGTAAGTTCTTTAATTAAGTTTTAGAATTTTAAAAAATAAGAAAAGATTGGAACTTAAAGATTGGAAAATATGAGCATCAGGGAACCCCAGAAAGTGTAATAATATAACTTGCTTGTCTCCAAACTGAGCACATATTCACTGGTGTATTAATGAAGCACTGGTTCAGAGTTGTTTGCATCAAATCTAATTAACAACCAGAGTAAAAAGGGATGTGGTAAGGTCAATGCCCATGAGTACACAAATATACACAGACACGCAGACACCAGTTTGTATTTCTATACTTCTGAGGACAAACGTTGAAATAATCCTCACTGTAACCCGTACAAAAAAAAGCATCAGTATGAGACGCACCAGGCTTTCATTAACTACAATGTAAACCCATCACACAGGGCAGGCGGTAAAGGAGGTGGATGGGTTCAACAAACACAAGGGTTTCATCAGGGGGGCACTGTTCGTGTCCCGTGTGTAAAGTTTCACTTTCACGTTACAATCAGCTGTTCATTTGTGTCCCATGTTCACAACGCTCAGTTTCATTTTCAGTTTACAAACGTAGTAGTTTAAAGCCCAACCATGTAGTTTTTTCCTAAATCTAACTAAGTGGTTTTGTTGCCTAATCCTGGTGCGAAAGGGGCAAAGCGTCGGTATGTGGGAGTTGCCAAGGGGGCATGACATCAAGGCGGCGTGACACCAAGGGGGATGGACAAAGCGAGGTATTTGCGAGTTGCCAAGGAGGGCGTGACGCCAAGGGGGCGCTGCCTAGTT
Organism: Sebastes umbrosus; assembly: GCF_015220745.1. NCBI lineage: Eukaryota > Metazoa > Chordata > Actinopteri > Perciformes > Sebastidae > Sebastes > Sebastes umbrosus. The sequence continues at coordinate 36,138,685 of NC_051270.1, read as the reverse complement.
TGACCGTTTGATCGGAGTTTGCGAGTGATTGACAGCTTCTCAGAGACGTCAGTCTCCAGTTCAGCTGTGATTGGTTGTTTTCCTCCGGTCTGTGAAATCTTGCAGATGCAGTTAGAAGCACCGGAGGACATCGGAGGACACAGAGGCACATTATCTATTTTCATAAAAATAACTTTTTTTAATCATGTTTGCTTCATTTCTACCCACTGCAGCTTTAAGCGTGAATATACCAAGTCCTTTTCACCTCAACCACGTTAACTAGGCTAACGTGGCATTAAATCATTGCAGAACAGGGTGTAATATCTTCTAATACTGTGTATATATCTCCAAGTATGATTTTAGTTATAGTTTGTGTGCAGTAAACACATCTGTGCTGTCAGGCGCACTGGAGACACCGCAGTGGCTGTCACACATTCTCTGCCTTCTCCAATAACCTCACCTGGCACATCTTCACCACCTGCACCTGCGTAAATTAGCAAAGTCTGGAAAAAGAAAGTCAGTGACAGCTCTCGCAAATCATTAGACTCCATATATATTTATTTTATTTCAGGTACCGTTCCATTTGATGAACACTGCACTGCATCACCGCATTAATCGCAGCAGCAACAACTAACTGCATTTTGTTTTTGTTTGTGACCCCACTGCTGCGCGCCGCCTCACCCACAAGCGCCTCGCTTTCGGTTGTTGCCATGATTCACCGTCAATAACCAATGGTGAGCAGGCTCATTTCTATGCATCAACACTCATGAGGTGTTTTGCATTGAGCGTTTACGGTTGAATGTGGGCATGTAGAGGGCGGGATCTGAGGCTGATCCATGTGCACACATTTCCAAGTTGATTTGGGATTTAAAAAAGGAAATTGCGCACTGGCAGGCGTACACAAGGTTTTATAAATCAGAACATTCTTTGACGCACAGTGGGCATTTCCTCATTTGCACGTATACTCAAACATTTAGCGTGGATTCTCTGCAGAGTTTTATAAATTTATAAATGAGGACCCAGATGATCTTTATTCCCAACTGAGTAGCGAGTACCAATAATGTAACTGTTTATGGATTATATGCAACAGTTCCCACAATAAGTAAACACACAGCCACACACGCACATGCACACGCACACGCACACACACACACACACACACACACACACACCACAAAAATAGAAACCTTAGAAACTGACAAAGCTACAGTTTCACACATTAAATTTGTTGGCTTCCCTACATGACATTTTACTGTTTGGTAATGTTGCTTTTGGAAACAAACAGCCTAAATTAGCATACTGTTTTAAACACGACAAAAGAGAACACAGCGAGGTGTGATTTCAAACACACAAGAGTACAAACTGTGTCCATCATGCATCAATAAGCACACACACACACACACACACACACACAAGTAGCTGCATCTTTTCTGCCCATATTTATGAAACATAAAGAGTAAGTAGCTCCAGAAAACAATGTTGACAAATTATTTTAATATTTTCACAAATGCAAAGCTGACTTTGTTGCTATTTCTGGACTTTCAGTGTTCGATGGTGGTGCAGATGCAATGGACGCCCAGATAATTGCTTCTTCAAAAGGTGATGTTTTTTTTCAAAAAACTAATCCCCAAGGAAAACTACATAGGCCATGTCATATATCTCAGAGGATCCATTATAGAGCTGAGTGGATGTGAGGAAAGTCTGAACTTCAAGTTGACATTTTATGAAATCACTACAAAGAACTCGGTAACCGGTCTAAATGTGGTTCAAACATCTCTCTGTAGTGGGATTCAGGAGGTTTGCTGATGTGAACCAACCCGAATCCTCCTGCAACTTAAGTCCGCTCTGCGCATTCATCTGCTTTTAACTTTTTAGCAGATGATATACTATCAGATAATTGATACACTGCTGCTCTGATCAGACATCAATGGTTGGTCACGACCACACTTCTGTATGATTGTGTGGTGTTTCTGAAAAACTCAAATTAGCAAGTATAAAACCAACTAAAACCGAGAGATGAAGGTTTACAAAAAAAACATCTTGAAGAAGGCCCAGAAGAATTTCACTTTCTAAGAAGATATCAAACAAGACTCTTGAGCCACACTGTGAGCTAAATGCTATTGGGAGCATGCTGACAGGTTCACAATGACAATGTTAACATATTTATGCAAAGCAGGTATAATATTCAACATAGTCATCATCTAAGTTTAGCATGCTAACATTTGCTAATTAGTACTAAAGTATTATGCATATGTTTCAATACCATTTTTTTCTTCCGGATACCGATTCCGATACCTGAACTTGCGTACCAATCCGATACCGTTGCGTTAAAAACAAAAATATTTATATTACTATTATTTTGTAACATATTACTAACCCTGTATGGATGTGATATGATTGTTGTATTTCTTGTAAAGCCTGGCTCAGGTTAAAAGTGTAAAACATAAACACCACTTGCAAAGCCTTGCATACTGTACATTTTGCTGGTGGTATTTTTCAGTGTAAAATATCGCCAAATTGCTGACATTTTGCTAGCTCTGGATAACGTTACACTCTCCACTAGCACCTGCCTGATGCGTACTGCGCATGCGCAACTTTAAACAGATGATAGAAGCGAGATGGTTCACTTTTAGCTACTTCCATCATCGATTCCAGATACAGCGAACCTTTTTTTCCGGAGTCGATGATGGAAGTAGCTAACAAGTGAGGCATGTTGCTTCTTTCTTGCACATGCACAGTAGCCTACCAATCGGGCAGGATCGGGCAGGATCGGGTAGCGAGTGTTGTTGTTGTTGCTGTGTAGCGTAAATAAGCTGATAAATGATATAACATGATATCGGATTGATGGATGGACTCCTGTACTCGCCAATACCCGATCCAGCATTTTAGGCTGTAATCGGAGGGATTTCCGATACTGGTATCGGTATTGGAACAGCATTATGCATAACCCAAAATATTGGACCGATTACAAATATTTTTTAAAAAAACTTCATTTTTACCCTTTATCACTTTATATTTTAAAACTTTATTTCAATTGTCATACAGGTCCATACATGAAATTTGACCTCTAAGCATTGTAGGAGCAGTGGGCTGCTGTAAAGCACCCGGGAAGCAACTTGGGGTTCAGTGTCTCGCTCAAGGACACTTTGACATGCAGACTCAGACAGTAGGAGCCAGGGATCAAACCAACAACCTTGTGGTTAAAGGACAACCCGCTCTACCCACTGAGTTACAGCCACCCCAACCTAGTGCTTACTGAAAAGTGAAGAGGATCACTAACTAAAGTGTAGAAAACATCATCACATTCCCCAAAAACTCATACACATTCAGATAAACCGAGCCTCTACGCAACCTCAGTTGACCCATTGCACCTTTTCTGAGAACACTAAACCAAAAGCTGGCCACAAGAACTAGTTTCAAAATGTAGACTTTTATAGCGAGAAGGAAATCAGCAATTCTGACTGTTCAGTTCAGAAGAACCTGCCACCATCTGAGAAACAGCAAGCTATTTAGAGAGGAAGGTCAAGGCAACAACAAGGACACACTGATGTTTCTTTGACAACAACACAAAAATGTTGCACCTATAAAAGACACTTCAGATATAGATACATACAGCTTTGTGTTGGAGAGTTGTTTACTTCCACGTCACTAACCAAATTCATTTTTCTGATAACCTTGAGGGATTTCAAATACTCTGCTCAACACACACACAGACGCTTGTGCACAAGCTTTTTCTTTTAACGGCAAAACTGGAAAGCATCAGAAAGAGCAAGTCTCGTTGCATCAAAGTCTTGATCCCTGTCAGGTGTGCTCAGCGTCTCATTTCAGACTGCGAAACTTGCTCTCTTGACCAGGCCAATTCAGCCAATCAGAGGAGGGGAAGAAGAGACCTCCTGTGCCCCAGTCGAGGCACTTTCATAATGGCAGGCACTGAAGGAGTAATTGAATGTCACAATAGTTGACAGCACTTGTGACAACTTGGGCACCTGCTGGTGAGACACAGCTTGAAATGAGGATTTCTGAGAGTGAAAGGAAGAACGGAGAGTGTTCAGAATGAATCACACAATCAGTGTCAGGTTGTGGTGTTCGGTGGTAAAGCCCATGTCAGGATACACGGATGCAGTCCTGTCCAACTCTTAGGAGGAAGGGGAAATAAAACCGTGTTGTGAGTTAAATATGAATCAAAATAATACATAAATCCAATTGTTAGCAATAGCCAAACCATGAAATCATAATGAGAGCAGGCCTGGCTGAATAATTAAAGAGGAGGTATTATGCTTATTTTCAGGTGCATGTATTTTAGTTCTCTACTAGAATATGTTTACATGCTTTAATGTTCAATAAGCGCCTTATTTTTCTCTGATTGGTCAGCTCGCCCACTGTTGTGATTGGTCAAGCGAACCAAACTCTTCGGACTCCGCTCCAGCTACGCTCGAACTTTGTTTGAGGGCGTACCCCAAACTTGCTGCTATTATATATGTATTAATTGGTGACATCACCACGTTACAGAAGAAGAAAAGGCGGGACTTCAAGCGAAGGTTTCAGGCAGTTCAGGAGCAGTGTTTCTGTGGGGGAGAGTAACTCCCTTTGGTGTGGACCTTTAACATGCACAAAAATATATATATAAAACAATAAAAGAAAGGGAAAAAAATGCAAAAGCATAACAGGTCCTCTTTAATAATTCAGAACATCCATCATTTATCAAATGTAAAGAACCCAATCTGTAACTATGCAGCATACAAAGTGCCAGTATTAACATCACACTACACTTTATTATGCCAAGAACTCGCTGGAAAGCCACTGCTTGGAGAGTATGTTTGAAAGTGGATTGCCCCAGTTAAGTGAAGATAATGAATTAATGAGTGAAGGCTTAACATGAGCTATGTGACTTGATTGAAACTCATTGACGCAGGAATTCTGATACTCCCCTCGTGAGCAAGAAAACACCACTTGGCTGAGAGACTGAAAGATACACATCTGCTATCATTTGCATGCTTAATTGACTTATTTCCCTAATTGAGATTTAATCCGTGGTATCATAACAAAGACTGTCTCACATACATATAGACTTTAACAATGGATATGTGCCTATAGCTTTAATTGGCAGCCCAAATGCCATTGCACCTCAGCTTATTGTGATTCTATTTTTTATTTTTTTTGGCTGTCTTTAAGATATTATTTCTTCCCCCCTATCCTTATGAGCAATCAATAACTGACAGCAGTGAATGAATCACATTTAATCACTCATGGGATCTCTGGGCACTCCCCACCTGGTTTGACATGCTCGTCCCGTGCACACGGCCAGTTATTACCTTGCTCTGTCAACACACCAGAGGCTCTAAATAAACAAGCATGGAAAGGTTCTGTAGAGTGGGAATTGCGATCAATACAGAGTAGTGGTATGTGCTGCTGGTTCAGTGCCACCTTCTAGTCAAAGGCCATTACACTAGAATCGATCGCTGTATGGCGCGCTCACGACAGGAACACAAGTACTAACAGGGAGACGGGGGAGACGATCTAAATGACAACATTCATTCAACTTTAGCTTGGGATGTGTGTGCTACAAACACTTACCAGCCCAAAGGGGCCAAACAGGTGTCTAAAAAAGGGTTAGAGTCATTTAAAGGGACTGTTTGTAACTTCTTACACGTATAAATCATTGCGGATCGGTGTCCCATGCGCGTTCGCGTGTGGCTACGCTGTTCAGACAAGACTCCAACACAAACTACACTGAAGCACCAAAACAGCAAAGTCATATCTAGTGAAGCCCGTCTTGCAAAACAGTGTTGGCCGCGGTCGGAGGACGCGTGGGAGACCGTAGCTTTGGTCTCCAGGGCCGGAGTCTCTGCTGTACTCTGCTCCTCTGCCTGCCTGCCTTCACTCACACACCGCGCTCGTTCTCGCTCTTTCGCCCCACTTCTCCCTTGCATGCGCGCTCACTACACACTGCAGAAGAGTTAGTTTAGCTCTGAGAATATCTAGTGAATGTACAGTGGACGTTTGTGCAGAAATAACTGCTGCAGCTCTTCCAGACCAACAGAGGTTTACCGTGTCTTATGAAGTGACGGGGCTCTGCAGCGAGAAACTTTAACGTCTTCGACCAAATCTCCGGTGTCTCCCCTGTTCTATACGGCCATGTTCGGGAGGCTAGGGCAGGAAAAGTTAACACTAGGATCAGCATTGATTCATGGAGAGACCTTCATCTGGTCAGCTAACATTACTGCCAAGCAGCTGAAATATAGAGTGATATTGTGCTTTTAGCTGACGTGTGTCGCCTCACTGTTTTGAGCGATCTGCGTTCATGTCTATGTAGAGCGAGCACGAGCACGAACACGAGCAACAGGACGCTGACTTTCATGGAATGAGAGAGCAGTCCAATCAAGGGTGACTTGTTGTATCTTGTTTGCGCTGTAACAGTTTGAAGTCATCGGTTGTTAAGGAGCTCCTTACAAATCTCAAGACAAACTACATTCAAACCACTAATTGACTTTTCTTCATTTTTATATCGACCGCAGTCTTTCTGTAAATAGTTCCTGTACATATCAAGCAATTTCTGATTCTTACAAACAGTCCCTTTAAGCGTACAGAGAATTGTACATTATAACTAAACTAGAAACATATTTGTCTCCAAATATATACTCAACAGAAAGAGCCCTTCTTACAGTCATGCATGGCAGTGTTGAGTGGTCCTGGAGAGTAGAATGGTGCAGCAATGATGAATGCCCAGCCCACTTCTTCATAGTCGAGGCACGAGCGGCAATTAGGTAGTCTAAAGTGGGGAAGTCAAGATGATGCAATGGCAGTAACACAGCCAGCCAGCAGTGTTTTGTAGCCCTCCCGCACTAAAGATGATGAGTGTGTTTTCTGCCTGGTTCAAAGGAGACAATCTGAAGACCATCTGAAAGATGCTGACATACAGTATGCAGCAAAACAGCACGCCACATACTTAATGAAGAGAAAAACTGAGGACTTTATCTGATGAAACACACAGGAAATAGTGAAGAATATGCGGGACATAATTCTTTTGAAGTTCATGAGTGCTAAAACACTCTTGTCACTGACTTATACAGCAGGGAGTCCAGGCTTCTGATTGTATAGTCATGATTCAAAATCCCTTTTCAATTATAGCGATGATCTCTATCAGCTGAGAAGTTTCTTGCTGCTTAGTTCTTTTGAGTTACAGAACTTCAAACAGACTGCTGGCTCTTCCACAAACTTCATTAATTGTAATTTCTTTTTGCCGAGTGTTTTGATTCAAAGGCAGGCCCTCTTTTCTTTTGCTCTTTACGATATTCAGCAGGCCAATTGCTACAATGCTGCTTTAATACTAAGGGGGTGTATATAGCCACTTCATTCTGCCTTGTCAAGCTGCGGGGGCAGTGGTTGGCCACACTAATGGACAAACACACACCGCTGGAAGAATTAAGAGTCAACAAGGCCAAGGTGTGTTGGGGAGGGGAAGGAATTCTCAAAATGACACTGAATAAAACAGTGTGTGTGTGCTACGGAGTGTGTGTGTGTGTGCTACGGAGTCTTTGTGGCTGCTTGATGAGGATGAGACTTACAATCGTTTTTGTACAATGCTGGATGGGCAAAATTTATTTTGATTATTATATATAACTTCCAAATTGAGTGTGAAAGCTTAATATTTAAAATTCAACTTTTCTACAAATTACGACACTACAGCACATACATACAGGGGCGACACCATGGTATAGACATCGGGGGGTCCAAATGAGAGCCCTTCCCCATATTTTTAAGTGCATCTCATCTCAATTCTATGATATTTCTATATGAAGATTTGCACAATTAGAACATATAGATTTGAGGACTATATTGACTATTTGAATTCATATTTTAAGGAATAGTCTGTGACTTCTCCAAGATAGTTGCTGCCCCTCCACTTTGTTTTGTTTTGGTCAGTTGCTAACTGTTAACTGACTTTAGACACACCTACCTAATAGAATTAATGCCTTTTCCAGTAGTAGCAAATAGGATAGTTTTCAATGGGGATAAACACAACAAACCCAAAACATGTTTATGTAAATCTTGGAATTAGAACGACAACTAATGGTGTACTTGAATAAATGACAGATTATCCCTTTAACAACAAAATGTTATTGCTAGAAGGAAAGAGATTTATGTCACTATCTGGCCCAGTTGCACAGCAGTTTGTGAAATAGTCACGAAATTGAATGTATTGATTCGTGTACATAGACACATTTTTCATAATGGTCAGCACAAAATCAATTCGTATGTAATCTACGTCATCCACAAGCGACGAACGCCTCATAGGGAGGAGATCGGGTTGGATGGGTAGGTCAAAAAACACATGACTTTCCCCAAGAGACCAGTGTTTGTGTCCCGTGTGAAACCACAAGTCAAAGTTGATGTGTTTGTCATGTAACTTCCGTACTTAAGTTACGGCACTTCTGGAGTAATTTTAACCCAAACCATGATCTTTTCCTAAACCTAACTAAGTAGTTTGTTGCCTAAGCCTAACCAAGTCAATCCTTTCCTAAACCTAACTAAGTAGTTTTATTTTGAAAAGACTAGAGTGGAAATTGACACGTGCGTCATGTGTTATTGAAAGTCGCGCTGGGTGTCAAAAATAAAAGGAAAATTCATGTCTATGTCTATTCACAAACTGCTGTGAAATGTGTTGCACTTTCCCTCCACCACAGCTCAGCAAGAAAACACTTTATGTGGAAGCACAGAAAAAAATCTGGTACAAAAAAGAGTGTAACCTTGAAAGATATCGTTTTGATTTGTCTGAGTCTGAGTCTAAACTGTAGAACATATTTTGACACAAAGCGAGGACTTTGTCCCCATTCACTTTAGAAAGGGATCTCTCTGTTTCTGAAATGGTTTTAGCCATGGCTGTATTCCTGACCTCCTATGGTGTATTGTATCTGTCATGTCTAATACACAGGTGCTAGTCACGGTACAGTTACTGCAGCCATATCCATAACATCATAGATTCAACCACAATTGCAGCTGTAGTCCGAACAATAACCACATCCACCACCGCCACAGCTTCATCCACCACAGCCAGGCAGAGCGGCTGCAGCTGTGCTCACAGCCAGTAGCCGTTTACTGTCGGAGCTCGGCCTTTTGTAAGGAGTAATGAGCAATAAATGCATAATGTAAAGTGTCACATCATCTCTCCTTTCTGCAGCATCTGCAGTGTATTATAAGTGGACTGGACCAACCACTGTTCAGGCAGCCCGTTCGCAGGAAAAGGCATATGAATGACACGATAATGCGCACGGCATTTAGCATGCAATAAGAACGCCTTTCTTGCTTTTCGCGTGCCATTTGTACGCCAAGTAGTCTGTACTGCACGTAATGCAAATGCATCTTCGTAAATACGCCACGCTCAGTGCTAGTGACATATTTTATTTAGTTTACGTACTTATTCTAAGCCTACCATGACGTTTTTTCCAAAATTAACTGAGTGGTTTTGTTGCCTAAATCTAAGTGCGTAAGTTACTGTAGTTTTGTTGCATGGCGTACAAATGACATGCGAAAAGCCAGAAATGCGTCCTCATGACATGCAGAATTTATACAAGCTATTTATATGCCTTCCTGTGAGACCGGGTTGGTTCAGGGTGGAATTGAAAACATATTGCGAGGGAATGCAAAAGTAGTTTTGAAATCCGACCTTTTCAGGGGTTTGGGAAATGTAATATTGTTATATGGATGTTGTAACTCTCAAATATCAATATTTGTATCAGGCTCAAGTTAGAATAATACACAGCTTGATAAAAAAAAAAAAAATGTCATTTGAAAAAGCCACAGCTATTCATGTTGCCTAATGACAAAGACAATAGGGACTACAGCTCCAGAATACTAAAAATAACACAACAACCAGCACAACTGAACACATGTAATCTTTGTTATTTATGTATATAATTGAGTTTAAAGCTGTTGGATTTAGAAAGACAAAGTAAAAATCATTAAAGATAAAAAAGATAAGTGCTGTGAGAAAATGTTCCTTAAACTTTATAACAAGTTGGAGAATCTGTTCTCAACAAACTCCCTAATCAGTTCAGCTGCTCTTAACACAGTTCTAGTCACAGCTAAATCTAATGATAGTGGTACCCAGAAACGCACAGTCCACATGAAGCTATAAAACGATTGTCTGATGCGCCGCGGGAGCTGTGAGAATAATTACCCAGAGGTCTCTCCTTCACAGTTGGAAGTAGAGGTGGTCTAATGGCAGGTAATTTAACCTCTCTCCCTTAAAGCCAAAATCTGAACGACTATTAAAACTTCTCGAACGCAGATGTTCCATAAAAACATTATTAATGTAGGCTTCATGTACACAAGCGTTAAATAAAATTGGAAAATTACACCTTAAATCAAACCAGGAGTTATTTTGGGATGATCTGTTTATTTGTGTATCCGGCCTAACTTCAGTGTGCCTCCTGGCCTCCTACCTCAGTTAGTAATCGTTTTTGTTAGAAAACGACTTTTGACAATGCCCAGAGAACAGCTGGAAATGCTTGTTGTGTAGGTGGAGAGAGAAATAACAATGCCCAGAGAAATATTAAGCTCATGACAATGTTTTGGGGCTGTAATGTCTGCACATGATGAAAATCTAGTTTCCTAATTACAATATTCTGTGTAAAATCCCACATCTCAAGCTACAATGATTAATTGGCACATTTTTTTTTTTTTTATAACGTACAATGGTTCAATTATACTCATATGATTCTGGAACTGGCGCAAAAGCCTATGGAATGCTGTAGAAATAGATGAAAATTGTTTGTGTTGTCTATGCTTGGCAGCTATAAAGAAAAAATCCAATCCAATGTTTTGCAGATGATGAAGTTAATTTCTCACTCTATTTCTGTGTTTTAGCTCTGGCTAAACTTTCAAATATCCAACTTTTGTGTTCCTTACTTTCTCATACATATGAACACCGACAGAAAAAGACCTCAACACTGCTGCTTTTAGCAAAGAACCCCTATATTTTACATCCTATGAATCTTGGAGCAAATAACAAAGACCACCTGTTGTCAGCTTTCATTTGCTAGAATCAAATTCTTTCTCCAACCCCCGCAATGCTTTGTCTCATTCTGCATGTCCATTTGAAATCTTCCCTTAAGCCTCCATTCACTCATACAGTGATACATGTATCCAGTAGTGTGCTTGTGAAAATACATACCTAACAATTTAATATCCAGATTTTTTTCAACTACTGGAAATAATTCACACCTTTTAACAGTAGATCTCAGTTAAGCATAGTCATGCAGTGAGTAAACTTCTCAATAAAACAAGACTAAAGACTTTGTAGTCTGTGCTGACTGTATGTAAACGCATCCGCTCTTTCAACCAGTAGCCCGGTGTATGAGACAGGTGTTTGCGTCCCAAAGTTTTTTTGAAGTATCGTTAGTGACATTTGTGACAGTTTTTTTTAGTGACGTTTGTGATATGTTTTCCGTACTTATGTTACACTGTTTCTGAACATATTTTAAGCCCAACTAAACTCGAAAAAAAAAGTTTGGAAATTTACGTTTGGTGGATTATTTCTCTGTTGTTACAATGCTAATTGGCATTGTATTTTACATCGTTGGAAAGCCTGTTTATTTACCTTCACAATGATGTCCAACTTGTAAGGATCATGTATTTATGGGATGAGCAGCACAGCTGATTATGTGGGTAGCGCCCAAGAAAGATTTTCCAAAATTCTCTGCCAATGTTAAACAGTGTATTCTCCTGTTGGTATTGACTCTTGTTTTGAGTTGTTTGGTGGATTGGATGATTGAACTCTATCAGTAACAAGGAACAAACAAGACATATTGGCAATTTTAAACTTTATTCATTTAATACACTGTCAGGAGCCTCAGTAGTGGGTGGAAGATCCAAACGCAGCCACAACAGCCTGGTAACACCTCCTCATGCTTGAGGAATGGAATGCCATAACACAGCAGCGTGTGACCAGGTTGGTGACCAGCATGTCAGCGTGTCAAATTGCCAATATGTCTTGTTTGTTCCTTTGTACTTCGGCGCTACCCACATAATCACTTGTGCTTCTCATCCCACAAATGCAGGATCCTTACAAGTTGGACATCATTGTGAAGGTAAATAAACAGGCTTTCCAACGAAGCAAAATAAAATGCCAATTAGCTTTGTAACAACAGAGAAATAATCCAACAAACACAAATTTCCAAACTTTTTTTTCTGAGTTTTACAATGTTTTTCCTACACCTAACTAAATGGTTTTGTTGCCTAAACCTAACTGCAGCTGCGTGGCAAAAATGACAAAGCGTACAAATGACATACACATTCATCCTAATAGTTGCTCAGTCATTTCACTCAAAACAACAAATGTCAACCTCATGGTGGCGCCACAGAAAAAGTCAGGGGATCAAGTCCAAAGGATTCATCCTCTGGGCACCATGAATATCTCTTCAAAACATCATGGCAATCCATTGTTGAAACATTTTTATTCCAAAGTGGTGCATTGGCTGAACTAGTGTGGCTAGAAATTTATATAACAATAAATATATTTAGCCATCTCTGCACTGTGTTCGGATGCAGATTAGCAGATGGAACCCTCTGTTGAAGTTGTCCATGGCTCCGTTGTCAGGTGGGTATTTTTGACTGGTGTTCACATGTGTGGGTGTGTTGCATTCCACCCTGCTTTGTTTGTTTGCTCTAATATTGGTACATCACAAACACTACATGTGAAAGTTATCTTGGCAACACTAAATAATGAATTGGTTGGGCATGACATTTGTTCCCCGATATCAACCCACTTGCGGTCTTAATACTGGTAGTGATGGGTATTTGGAAGTAGGCGTCAGTAACAGCATGAGACAGGTGCAGTTAATTGGGTTCATAACGAGCACACTGATTAGTGATTGGATCCTCTGTGGGTGAGAGAGACTGGAAGTTTTAGTCTCATGTGATTGATGGTGTGAAACATAAATATTCTTTTGAAGCATAAGCTGGTATAATACCAGAGGGAAGTGGGAGAAGTATGTAAATTATGCGGGCCAATATGTGTGGTTTTCAGGATGTAATGAAAGAAAACACAATACACAATTCAGAAAAAGAATAGTTGTCCTAATTGAAATTTTAAGCTTGCTTATGAATATTTGTTAAATTTATCTAATTTATTTTAGTTACATTGAGGGTGGGACAAGGATGCCAAAACAAAAATGCCAAAACTCACAACAATGACTGGTACTGTAGTAGAGCATGCATCAGCACCATCGACTGTATAAGAAGTGGACGTAGTCACCGTGATGTCACCCACTGGTTTGAGGATTGCTGTTTTGAAGCTTCGAGTTCAGAATTTTGTCCGTCGCCATCTTGTTTTTTTGCAACCAGCAGTAATGCTAAATAAGACATTTTCAGGTGACCAAAAAGGTTATAATTAACTTTCATGAACTGAAAACACACTGTGAAAGGGTTAAAGTTGTGAGATGAAAACACCGGTCAAAGCCGTGGCAGCTATCTGTCAATCACAAGGTAGCCACGCCCTAAAGCATCCCCTGCTTTATGGTCTATTTGACTTTAAATAGGACCATAATTTACTAAACGAACATCATGCTGTATTGAAGCTTGAAACTAGTGATTGAGACCATAAACCCATGTTTACAATGTTAACTGAGGTAATACATCAAGTGAGAAGTTGGCTCATTTTCTCATAGACTCCTATACAATCAGACTTTTTGCAACCAGATTAGTCGCCTCCTGCATGCTACCAGAAAGAATGCAAGTTTATTGACTTGGCTTCACTTTTCAGACACAGTAGGTTGTCCACTGATCAGCACTCAATCCCTTACTGTTGTTGAGGAACCAGCCCTACTGTATCTCCTAAAAATGACATTCTCATGTAACGAAACCGCATTGAGAATTACGTTTTGAGACAAACATTCGTGTCCCGTGTGAAACTAAAAGTCAACGTTCACTTATTTTAATTTACTTCAGTAGCTTAATAACGTAACAAACTTAGTCATTTTTAAGCCAAACCATGGTGTTTTACTACACCTAACCAAGTAGTTTTGTTGCATTTTTTGTCTTGTTTTGTTTGAATTTAACAATTTAAACCTGTTTAAAACTGCGACCGTAATCCTGGAGAAAACACATTTCCCTCGAAACGTAATTGAGAATTAGTTGTATGGAACATTATTTTGTCGACAAGGTTTGAGGAACTCGTGGCATTTGCGGACTAAACCTTGGCACACACTTCATTTTCATTGGTGTTCATTTTACATGGCTTTTGTTTCCAGAAATGCAATTAAACATTGTGTAAAAAGAATGCTTCCAGCACTGTCTACTAAATGTTCTGGCTCACCAAAGGATGGACAAGTGCCAAATGCCTCTTCAATTGTTTCTTTCATGAAAGTAGATTTTTTCGCTCTACCTTTTCTGTTGGCATTTAGCTACCAGTTTCTGTTTTTGTCATCAACTTATGTATGCATACACATATCTACATTGTGTTTGAAACCAGCTCAGTATATTCAGCAGAATGTCTAAAAACCCACTAAAAGGTGTTGATAAGGATGATCCTGTAAATTGAAATGATCAGCATCTTATTTTATGCTGGATTGCTTGTAAAAGCCCACTGTACTTGTAAAGACAGAATCACTACAGCTAAGAACAGGACAGATCCTTTGTCTTCTGTGGAGAAGAGCAGCCAAATGCTACCCTCCCCCCTCTTCTTATGTCCCCATCTCCCTCTCTCTTCATCGCACGCTGTTATTTTTGCAGGTGCATCTGCAGTGATCTATTTTTCTCTTCACATCTTTTAATGATTCATGCTTTGGGGTTTCTCGCCCCCTCATTCTAAAAGCTTAGTGAACAGAGAGAGAGAGAGAGTGAGAGAGAATGAGGGGAGGACTGATCAGAAGAATAAGTGAGCGATCATAAGGGTATGAACAAAGCGTAGGATTAGGAACACAAAGAATAAAGAGGAGCAAAATACTGTTTTAAAAAGAGTGGCAGAAAAGAGGCTCGTAGAAGGAATGAAATGTGGGTTCGATAGTGAGGTGTTTGCTGGAAATAGTTGCTGAGCATTGAAGTATATGCCGAATATGGCCAGAGTCTCTGTGATCCATCGAGGGGAAAAATGAAATTTCAGCCCGAATGACTCACTCAATATATACATTCTTTATGTCTGTATCATGGCACATCGATTACTGATGAAAACAGGTAATTTCTTCGTCCAGTGGCTTTAGTGCTTTGAGAGTATAAAAACACTGGATGGAACACTATTTGAAATACATGGTTTTAAATGCAAATAATCACAAATATGTCACTCATGTCAATCAAAAATGTGTTTTTTAAATATATTTAAAAAACAGCTATCTTTCCTAGACATAGTCAATACTTATTTTTTCGGTCATCTAGACAGCTTTGATGTTTTGATGGGCCCCAGGTGCAAATAGATGATAGAGACCATTTATATCATTTCTATGGAATTGCATTGCTAGGCAACAGCTTGGGTCCATGTCTACTTCCTGTTAGCTGATGTTATTCACATAGGCTGTGTGCATATTATGCACTACATACCCAATATGCGTACATTTAATCCTTTAACATATTTTTGTGTGCATAAACAGTAGTATGCATCTTTAATAGTATGCAATTCCCATACTATTGGTTTCATACTAAAAAATATACAAAAAAATCTCATGTACTGTTTAATGTTCTAAATAGCAAGTAAGTATGGTATTTTGGACGCAACCACACACTGCAACAGGAAATAAACTGGGACACATTTTGAATGTATACAACTGTGAAATGGTCTGTAGACTCAACAATAGAAGCCCTAATACGGATCCTTGTGGGACTCCTGTGCTGCATTTTAATGTAGTCAAATTTTGAGGTTGTATCCTGACACACTGGGCTCAAATTTGAGTAAATCTTGTTTTTATGAAAGATGTACTCACTGACTGCATTGCATTACACACAGAATGGATATGAAAATATAATAAGACACAGTAAACACTATGCAACTTTATTGTGTCACTGCATTATACTGACATACATTTTTCATATTATGCCCAGCCTCACATACACTCTCAAGCATTTATTTGATCGACAACGAAATGGTTGACACTAGTGCTCTTTCCTGCATTTATATTATTTATTTTGTAACACACTTGAACTGATTCTAGTTCTTTTACCTTGAGAGCTACTAAAAAATGTGTTTTTTTTAAGTGTGAGAGCTACTGCTCTCCCCCCTTGATTTATGAAAGGAATATTCAATAACACACTCTCAGCTTTATTGATCAATCATCTCATCTAATCTTTATAAAACATGTGGCAGACATTGAGTAATATAACAATTTCAGCAACAAGACATTGCATATCAGAATATAAATTGTTATATCACAAAAAAAAGGTTATTTAATTTTTAAATGACAGTTTACTCAGTATCCTGACTTTTCTTCCCTCTTGCTTCATGGCAGTCCATTACAACAATATCAAAGACCAAGGCCTAAAAAAATTAACAAATACTGTTTGAAAAATTGAATATTATGAGCTTCACAAAAGTTTTTTTTACTGCAAAGGTGTTGTGTTTGATTGGAGGTCTGTCGACAGGTATGTCAAACAAAATGGCAACTCATTGTAAATATGTCAAGTCAAAAGAACAGAAGCATTTAAAACCATTTCCCAAAGGTCAAAATGGAGGAGAGATGCCTTCTTGACGTTTAAAGTACATTGAAGCACAACTGAGGAAGGAAAGGGTGCAGCGTCCCTCTTTTTCTCCATCCTCCACTGTTCCGAGTGTTCACTGATGTGAAGGTGATGTTGCAGAACCATGAACATGATTGCCCAGATAATGAGCACTTTTTTCTGTATGTCATCTGGTGAGCATGCATAGCCAACCCTCATGATTGTTTTTCTACCATTACTCCATCCATCATTGCAACGATTAATCTAACAACAATGTAGCTGGAAAGTGTAAAGGAGCAGTAGGATGCTAGTGGATGTGACACATGACACGACAAGCAGTGTGTGCCAAGAAATAAAGGATTTTTATCAGCCCTTTTCACTTTGTGCAGAATCCCTGAATAACATTCGGTTGTGACAGTTTTTATAAATGATGCCCTGATCAGACAGAGCGCGTTTTGCAGGTGAAAAATGCGCACCGCACTGCTTTTTTGTTGCTCGATCAGGGCGTTTTTGCTGCTTCTTTTATTTTATATGTTGCAAGGCAACCACCAAATGAGTGCTAACATTGCCTTATTACAAATCATGAACTGTACGCAACCCAAATAGTTAATGGTACAGTTTAAAGTAATGAAAACAATTTATCCCAAATCACAATTACCGCACAAATTATCCTCCTGCTGTTTTCTGTTCAGATCATGGTAACAACTATGGTTGGTTAAGTCATATAGCTCCGGGTATCCAGCAAAAGTCACCACAATGAGAAAAAAAAGAACGCTTATGAATTCGGGTGCTTTTCCGGTCTGAGTTGAATTTTTTTCAAATCGAGGCATTCAGGATGCTCCAGTAAAAGCGGATAAACGTGAGGTGCTCATCAACGCAAAAGCAGCGTGCAAAACGCTTCAATCTCATTGAAAACATTACAGAAAGCTAAAACGTGCTCTGTCTGATTGGGGCCTTGTTCTGCAATAGTTTGCACCTACACTCTCGAAGCGATGAGAAACCAAAAAGGATTAATTTATAAGCAAATAGATCAGATTAGCGAGGTAACTTCAGGGTTAACCCTTCAGGGTTTTCCGTCCTACGACGGTGGTTCACTTCTGGTGGTATCCGGGGTAAATCGCCACGGTAACTTATGCTGGACACCTAACCTGCTCCGACACAGGTTATGTTCCAGATAAGAAATCAACTTGTATAAAAGCACCGCTTACTGACCATTCAGAGCTCGGTGCGCAGATCGTATGATAATACTACACAAAAATATGAAAAAGTTTAAGTCATAATCCAGGCTGAAAACAACACAGTTTAAACTGACAAATGCAGGAAGGACAGCTGGATTTATGCTGTGGGTGTTTACCGCTTTGAATTATGTTTTTATATTATTTTTTTTACTTGCTCTTGAGTCCGTTTCACACCGCCGGAGATAGGGACGCAGCTGATACAAGGTTGAAATAGTCATACACACCACTTCACTTGTTAAAAGACATAATGAAGTATAATACTCTCAACTATTACACTTTTAAAAGCTATTTATATCTAGACGACTATATCTGACTTTTGAGTGTTCTGTTAAATTAATAAGTCTGTTAATTTACGCATTCATACATCAGGAGTTTTTTCTTTTACCAGCTGTCCTTCCTGCATTTGGCAGCTTCAGCTGTTCATTTTAGTCTGGATTAAGTGTTTAACTTCTTCGTATCTGTCTAATATAGTTCGCTCTTCCTTTGGAAAATGTGACGCTCTGCATGTCTGTCTGCAAGTCTGTGGACTTGTCCATGTCTGTGATTGGTCATGTGCTGCAAACTCCAAACCGTTCATGTGAACGCGGACATAACCAGACGGAGAAACCCTGGAATGATTCACTAAGTTGATAACCACCGTCGTAGGACCACAGAGCGGGATCTCATTTGTTAGGGTTAGTGAAGCCAGATAACGAGAAGGTACCCTGGGTATGTTGAACTTGCTTCGTAGTACAGGCCTCAGGTAGTTTATTTAATTGTGATGATGATAAAGAGAAAGAACACTGAACCCACTTGGGTCCAACTCAAGATGTTCTTGTTATGGCCAGGCAAGTACAGTATATGAACACAGACCTTTCAGCTTTTCCAAAGTTCATAGGCCACTTGTTTTAGTTTTGGTGTCCCATCTTAAGAATCTCTCCTTTTATCCCTATATGGCCATGTC
This sequence comes from Sebastes umbrosus, assembly GCF_015220745.1. Lineage (NCBI taxonomy): Eukaryota > Metazoa > Chordata > Actinopteri > Perciformes > Sebastidae > Sebastes > Sebastes umbrosus. The sequence goes on along the minus strand of NC_051270.1, from coordinate 36,119,884 downwards.
CTACAGATCCAAATACAGCTCGTCCTCATATTCTTATTTAATCATGTCCTGTTGATCTAACCAGGGGGCCCCCCTGGTACCATTATGCTGTATGAAGAGGCCCTTAGGAGGTGATGGTACGAAAGGAGTCACCATAAGAACAATGAGCACACCGAGGTACAGATGGTAGTGCACAGGTCACGCATATAGTAGCTGTTAGCTCTAGGGGGATTTAATTACCACCACGAGTTATGACTGTACCAGCTACTAACAGGCCACAACACTGAACATCTTGCTTGTCACCTACAAGAAAGGATGCAGGCCTTTGTCATGTTCTGGCGGTGCCAGTCTTTGTTATTAGTTATGTTTATGTGATTTTGGTTTGTGTTTGGTTTCTTTTATATTCTCATCCCAGTTTCCTGTTTTATTTTGTAATTCACTCCTCATGTGTCTTGTCTGGTTTTACTTCCCTCCTTTGTTTGTTTTCCCGCCTTTTGTTGATTGTCTGCCCCGCCCTGATTTGTTTCACCTGTGTGTAATCATGTCTTGTATTTAAGCCTGTGTGTTCCCCTCTGTCCTTGTCGGTTCGTTTGTCTCTCCAGCCCCATCTACCTTGTCCTCCGTGTTACCTGTTACCTCCTGCTCTGATCCTCGTGTTTCCCTGGTTAGTGATTTTTGGTTTTGGTCCTCTGTTTGGTTTTTGTTGTTTGTTTCTATTTGTTCTTTTGTACTTTGTTCCCCTCCCTGCATTTTGGTTGTTTTGGATATTTCAGCTTGTTATAATTAAAGCTCGCTTTTATTTCAAAATACTTTTCTGCTTGTATCTCTGCGTTTGGGTTCCCCTTGTAAATTCACTCCACACACGACAGCCTTACCTGAGTCCCGGTGAGCTTGACTAACTTTCTGCGGTTGTTCTTCTTGGATCGCAAACCGTGCTGGTGCTGTGAGCTTGCCGTTGGTTTCAATTCATTTAGGTTAACAAATAGACGCAGAAACACAGAAACTAAACCAAAATACTACAAGGATAAGGGTTATCATTCATTGTCTGACACGGTTTCAGCAAAAATAGTGGCGCTAAAAGCTGCATACCACTCACGCTTGCTCTATCTCCCATGGTGTCTGCCTTCTGACTGGCTCTTATTCAACACGTTCTCACTCCCACCTCGTCACATACGGACTCTTGGTCAGGACCCCTTGGCACTGGGTTAGGGCAAAACCATGCATTCTTTGGGGGGGTCGAGCCCCCCCCCCAGTACTGAGAAAATACCAATCTGTCCCCCACAATATACAGTATAACATAGGCTATGTTAAATATTTCATTTTACGAACCCTGTCAATGGATTTGACTCATTATTTCCCTTTTTTTGATATTTATTTCCGTTTGTTAAGGAAAACATAAGCTTGTGATAACATTAAAGCAGATTTTAACAGGTCTATACCATGGTTACGCCTTGGCACTGGGTACCACTTTAGCATGATTTTTCAACTTGCAGGGTAGTCCAATAAACTTCAACACATGGTTAACATTATGAATTCAAACAAAAAATACTTGGGCATCAAAACCACTTGGTAGGTTTAGAGAAGTCTGAAGAAGTGCTCAAAATCTTACTGCAATAAAATTCCTTCTAACTGGAGCTATTTGGTGTACGGCTCCATCTGTTTTAATTCTAATAGGTTTAGGAAAAGATTTGGTTTGAGTTCAAATGAGTAGATTTGTTACATAACTTGAGTAATGGATGTAAGATAAGTAAGTTATGTATGTGACTTAAGTTAATAGTACATAAGTTAAAATAAGTCAACCTTCCGGACATGAACAGCGGTCTCCTGGATGAAAGTCCTGTGTTTGTTTGACTAATCCATCCATCCCGACCTCCTCCCTATGCGAGCTATATAGCTCTTTATACTACGTCACGTGAATTCCTCCTTGCCCGTCATAACTGTAGCCACTAGATGCAGCCCTGCACATGGAGCATCATAGTATGACGCGTAGGGCCACTGAATAAACTTCTGTATTTGACAAGTTGGGAGTGAGAATGCATTGTCTTATTCGGTAATATCTACCCTCTTGAGGCAACCAATCAGTGACAAATGACAACCTGTGACTGTGACCGCCATCAAGAACTGCTAATTGCTTTGATTTACAAGTGTTAAGTCACAGACCCAAAATGTCCCAATATGAAATACTGTTCCACTTATTTTGCCAGTGATGTGTGATTGGCAGTTCATTAGCTCCTTAAATTGAGAGAATGGTGACTTTCTGACCTCTGTAGAACAATGCAAAGACTATTACAGAACAAACCTGTACAACTACCTGATTTTTCATGAGATATATCTGCCTGTGAATTATTTCTGTGGTCTTCTTGATTTTATTTGTGTGCAATGGAAACCCTCCTACACTACCATGGCTCCTGGTCTTCCGTGAAAAAAGTCTGAATAAACTAATGCAAATGATCCCCTGCATTTTACCCATTCAGCAACAAAAGCGTCTTACTTTTTTTTGCAGTCCTCTCTCAGAAATCATATATCAGATCACTTCCTCTGAGCAGGTGTTGGTTTATCAAACTGTGAATGCTCTTATAGTGGAACAAAACCATTCAAATGAAGAAGCAGCGGTGATACTGTAAGTAGATGGTAATATATTGTAATATAAGCACTACCAATAATAATAAGGGTTAAGCTCAAAGAAAGAAATATATTCCATATCTGACGGTCAGGGGTAATATGAATAGGCCTTAGATAGTCTCAGTTGGTGAGAACTTTTGAGGACCTATAGCCACATTATAGCTGTAAAATTGTTGAGCGCAGTAGAGCATAGCATACAAGGTCAGTTACCTACTCTGAAGAGCATGCCCACTGTACATATGGCTTCATAATCCTTTGAGAATATTGCCTTTTAAGCTCTTATTTTAAAGCACAGAGGCCGCCTGTGCAGGCGAGCGAGGTACAACTCTTTTGCTGTACCCTTTTTCCGAACAGTCATAACCATTCTGAAAGTTGAGAGCGCATTGGTTACACTTGGAGGAGCAATTTATTTCAAGGTTCATATGAGGAGGTTAAGCTAATTCTGTGTATGAAGAAGCAGCCCAGTCAGACATATTCAAGCTTGGATGCACTTACTGGGGTGCCATTTCTATCTTTAATGCAGCCTTTTCCCAGGCATAAAAACACTATGTCCAAACTCTTAACTTACTCAACTGTGGCTCACACACACACAATGGAGTGTAGAATATGGGGGGTGGAAAGGATCACGGAGAATAAGACACACATACAAAAAAGTCTCACGTGTGCATGTATGTGCGGACTGTCACACATTGACCGTATGACCCACGCAATTGATACTTTTCACAGACTCTCACACACACGTCCATTTTCTCACGCAGAGAAAAACACATTTATAACGGATGAGGATGTTTAAACCTTTGGTGCACCTTGGGCGCAACATTTGGTGCAACAGTTGGCGCACCATTTGGTGCACCTTTGGCGTGGTGGGATCAGAAAGAACACATTATTATTAAAGCATTATCAGAGCTATCCCCGTCATGACTCATTGACAGTTTGGGAATCCTCAGAGGAAACTTATTGTTGTCTGTCTGGAAATTATTTTTGAAGTTTAGTTTTTAACCCGAACAATCGCTATCGCATCATGTTGTTCATCACAGCCACACATTTACCCGTTTTATAATTTAAAATGTGGCGCTCCACGCTTCATTTTGGCCAGACTCGTTTAAAAAAGATGACGCACATAGCCTTACCCTCCTTATTCCTGACATGGTACATGCTGTTATAGCTGCAGGAACAGAAACATGAATTTGCAAACATGAATTAGTTTTGGTAATGTGTAATTTAGTTAATTATTGTGAGAGCAACAATAACTTCATTCTACGACATGATTTTCAACCAGCGGTTATCTTTTTAACGCCAGTGTAACATGGTTATTAATGCTTCTACTTGCCATTGTACCAGAGATGTATATGTGTGTGTTTTGGTTCAGTATTCTGGCACTTTAAAATAGGTGCGGTAAGGAAAGAAATAAAGCTTTTTATGTTGAAGTAAAGCTTTTTATATTGCCCCTTTTTCAAACACACCGTTACAAAATGCTTCACACATAAATAACATCGAACGATGATAGAAAAAAAGAATAATTGCAATATGAAACACAGAAACAATGAGAGACGGACTGAACTAAAACAGACAAAAACATCAATTTATGTGGATGAGGCCTATAGAAAAGGTTTTTTAGAAGTTGTTTACAGCAGTCCAGAGATTCAGCAGCTCTAATAAATTGGGGGAGGTTATTCCAGACGGTTGGGGCTTAGACAGAAAAGGCCCGATCTCCTTTTGTTTTGCATTTGACGCAGGGGATGGATAAAAGGCCGAGATTCGAGGATAAGAGTGGTCGACAGGTAGAATAAGGAACTAGGAGATCAGAAATGTAACTGGGAGCGATGTCATGCAGTGCCTTGTATGTAATTAGCAAGATGATATAGTTTATTCTGAATTTTACAGGAAGCCAATGGAGGGATGCCAGAACAGGGGTAATGCAAGACCGACGGTTAGTTCTGGTTAATATCCAGATTAATAACCAGGCAGCTGCATTTTGAACCAACTGTAGGCAATTTAAAACAGATTGACTGAGACAGGTGTAGAGGGAATTACAACAGTCTTCTGTTTTATCTGGGTTTAAGTGTAGAACGTTGAGAGACATCCAGTCTTTGGTTGCAGCTAAGCAATCATGGAGGGAGGACAGTTGATTCGGGTTATTGTTTTTTGGCTGAAAAATAGATCTGCGTGTCATCGGCATAACAACGATAGACATGAAAGCAACAACGATATGACATGAAAGCGGCTGAACAAATGACCCAGAGGAAGCAATGAAAAGAGGATCAGTCCAAGAACCGACCCATGAGGGACTCAACGCCGCAAGGGGCCCAAGGAGGATACATGATTATTGATGCAAACATGTAAATATCTATTTGTCAAATAAGAATGAAACCAGTTTAAAGCTGTATCAGATATGCCAACCCAATTTTGCAACCTATCACGTAAAATACCATGATCAATTTTATCAAAAGCAGCAGTTAAATCCAGCAGAATTGGAATACTCTTAGCTATGCTGTCTCAGTGCTATGCTTGTGGCGAAAGCCCGATTGAAATTTATTGAATATTTGTGCCCCTTCGCCAACATCAGAAGTTGGTCCGTAACTATTTTTTCAAGACTTTTTGAAGCACTATCCTGAAGGTCTTTCCTTTCCTTTCTGACAGCAGCAGGTATCTCTTCCATCTGCAGTCTCTAACTGGAGTGATGCTGTGCACTGTCAAACAGACGTACACACACACACACACACATGCACACGCACACACACACACACACGCCTGTGTGCTGGAGTCACACCTGCTCATGCACACACACGTGCGCCTGCATGGCTGAATTGCACAATTCACACACAGACGCACATACATACACACTTGGGACTTTTAGTAAATAATCACACACACACATATGTACGTGTGTCTTGTTCTCCATGACCATTTCTACCCCACACACGCACGCGTGCACGCACACATGCACACACGCCAACAGAAGAATTATAATGTCAGCTAGACCTTTATGTCTCCCTTCTCCTTTATGTCTGTCCTCACTTTTCTCCCCTCATCTTCTCGTGAATGTTGCTGGAAGAAGGAACAATATGAAGCTCGGAGAGGGAGAGCAGACAGGATGATTTGGTTCATTTATTCATGGAAGCGACAACATCAAAGCCGATACTCGGTGAAAGATGAAATGCCTCCTATGTAAATGATTTAATGTGAAAAACAAACATGTTGTGAGCGTGAGGGGAAAGAAAACATGTCAAGTATAATATGCAATTAGGTCAAACCCATTAAAAAACCAAGCAACAAAGAATTCAAATAACAAAGGCATTGCATTGTCATCAGTATCAGCCAATATGATAATAATAATAATATCTAGAGGCTGTGAAAAGGACACTATTTGCACAGAGGTATATAACGTTATTGGTTGGTCTGGACACATCTACAATAGCCGATATTCTAGATGGATTGGAGCATGGAGTCCACTGTGCCTCCCTGCTCTATGAGTCATTGGTTCGTTTTTTTTTTCCAACCCACAGAGCAGCTATCAGCCCTGATCTGGGATGAGAGGAAAGGATAATAGTTTATCAGCAAAGACAACATCATTGTCACTGTTAAAAGTGAGAATAAATATATAATTTCATAAAATGAAATTAGATGAAAGGATACATCCTCACATATTTTTAATCATATTTGTTGTCAGGATGTATGTTACTTGTATTTCAGGTGTTATTTGTGATTAAATTGTTATAAGGCTGTCAAAGTTAACACGATAACAACTTGTTAACGCAAATTTGTTTTTAATGGCACTAATTTCATTGATGCATTAACCCAACTTGCAATGTTTAGGTTGTAGTGGGCTCAGTTTTAAAACTACATGCAGTGTGAAGATACATCAGATGAAATTATAAAACCCAAGGAAGCCATTGGTACCAACCATGCCATAGCTTGTCAAAAAGGAGGTTAAATAACGCTACAAACTTACGGAAAAGTCTGGCGAGGAAAAACTGGCATGGCCATTTTCAAAGGGGTCCCCTGACCTCTGACCTCAAGATATGTGATTGAAAATGGGTTCTATGGGTACCCACGAGTCTCGTCTTTACAGACATGCCCACTTTATGATAATCACATGCAGTTTGGGGCAAGTCATAGTCAAGTCAGCACACTGACACACTGACAGCTGTTGTTGCCTGTTGGGCTGCAGTTTGCCATGTTATGATTTGAGCATATTTCTTATGCTAAATGCAGTACCTGTGAGGGTTTCTGGACAATATTTGTAATTGTTTTGTGTTGTTAATTGATTTCCAATAATAAATATATACATACATTTGCATAAAGCAGCATATTTGCCCACTCCAATGTTGAGAAGAGTCATCTTATCAATCAACTATTGACAAATCTCCCTTTAATGTATATTTTGAACAGATTCAAAAATGTGATTTATTTGTGATTAATCGCCATTAACTATTTTCAATGATTGACAGCCCTACATAGTTTATGTTTTATTTGACCTCAACATGTCTTGTCTACTTCTAGTATTTGAGTCAATGGTTTTCTGAATTCCACAGCATGCCTCTCGATAAACCCCATGAATAAAGTAGTAGTCCGTTTGGAAAGGGCAAGAGTTACACCCTTGTCTTTAAAAAAATGTCTCTACTCTGGTCTCTCGGAGATACAAAGACTTGGTATCTCTGCAGTTTCTATGGTGGACTTGTGACTTTATCACTTCAGTTTAAACTTGTGATCCTGGAAAGAAGCCCTGGCAATTAGTTATCCATAGTCTGTGCGCCACCCTAGGAAAAAAAAAAATGTATACATCCAGCACTATTGTGTAATTTCAAATGTTAATATGTGTTCTCCACATTGAGTCTCTAAAACTACCATTTAAGCTGAAGCTGGGAGATGGTCAGTGGTGTCAAAACAGTTTGATGCGCCACTTAATGCCCTAAGCTTGCCTGCAGCGTTTGACAATAACAGGTGAGTGTGCTGACAGCAGCATCTGGCTTTCTGTCTGTCCAGGTCACATAGGTTGAATGAATTGACAACGCAGATGTGCGGAGATTTCTTTCAACTTGCCAAACATGATACAGCAGTGGCCACTGAGGCAGGTAATGCAAGGAGACAACAACTTACAGACTATTACAGATGTATGGTTTAAACAAACAGGCAGAAGTTCAGTGCAGTGGCGTATTGTATCACACGTGTCAGATCTGGTTTGTTTTCAGGACCACAACAGCTTGTTAATATACAGCCTGTGTGGTTATGGAATGGTATTATGTGATAGTCATTTTTAGAAAATACACTGGCAGCAGTTATATTTACTCTTTAACATGTACTTAAAAGGGACATACTGTATCATTGGTGGGCACTCCAGATACGCTAATCCGGTCTCAAGAGAAGGTGTATAAATACCACAACATTACACGGACATTCCGTGTGTCATTTAGCATTTCCGTGTTTCATTTGTACGCAACGCAAACGTCCACAGTTAGTTTTAGGCAAGAAAACCATTAAGTTAGGTTAAGGGAAAACGTCATGGCTGGGCTTAAAATAAGTAAGAAAACTAAGTGAGACACGTACGGAAACAACTACGGAAAACACGTCACACACAAACATCTCTAACGTAACTTACAAAACAAAACACCAGTCAACAACGGTCTCGAACACAAGTCTCCTTGTTAAAAGGCCAGTGTTTGTTTGGCACCTCCGACTCCCTACCAGCCCAGCATAAGTGGTTATACTTCGTCGCTAACTCTTACCGTAGCATTTATACCTGGATGCATTTACATTGCAGTCAGTACAGGATACATGGCGTAAAAAAAGACGCGGACAACAAGAAAGGCATACTCATTGCACACTAAACGCCTTGCGCACAATAGTGACATATGTACGCCTTTTCGTGCAAACGTGCTGGATACCCACAAGTACTGTATGTGCACAAGCGCTGAAAAAGTGAGTTTTCTATGATATGTCCCCTTAAAGTGACCTTACTGTGTAAATTGTACTTGTAGGAGTAGTTTTAATGCAGCAAACTTGTTACTCTTGCATTAGTTGATTTTTGGATGAAAAATCATTATTTTTATGTTACATTTGGACACATTCATCAAGCTACTTTTATTTATTTATTTATCATTTAATGCATTCATGCACATTCCATTAAGAGGATGATCAGGAGCTAATGATATGACATTTAATCACAATCTGATACCTAAAGTACCCTTGCGCTCTCAATGTGCATCTACTGTGCCATAGATTTGGTTTGCCGAACATCCGTCCACTAAATGCAGACCAAACTGATATTGTCATCTTTGGTGCGAAACAAGGGAGAGGTTGAAAAAGGACAAGAATGACTTTGACAAAAAACGTTGGTAGTCTTGGTGTAATCTAAATTGCAATGGCTACATAACATCAGGAGTCTGTAAAAAAACACTGTGAGGATCATCAGAATTCCACCACTCCAGCTTTAAAAAGGAGCAATAATCATCATAATCATTATTCATTAATATTAATCATCCTTGTAGTGTTCAAGTTAGTCATTAATAGCAAATGGCTTTGAATAAGTTTGTTTACAATAAAACTATGCATAACCATAGCACTAGAGGGTCAAGACATGGTCAGCTTGTACTGCCTCGTCCGACAACTAATGTGTTACTACGACTTGTATTGATGGATCAATTTCTCTCTGGTATAATTTGCCTCAAAGTCTCTGCTGCATTGTTAGTAAAGTTGTTTACTGCGGTGGTGTTTGTCCGTCTGTTTTGTTTGGTATGCTATCTCCAGTGTGCTATTTGTATGTTTTATCTGTAATTAGTTTTTAATGTTTTTATTCTTGCATTTGTATGGTATCTTAATGTGTTAGTTTTGTATGTGCTTAATGTGGACCCCAGGAAGATTAGGTGGTTGCTATGACACAAACTAATGGGGATCCTTAATGAAATCAAATAAAATCCATCCAGATCTCCGTTGATACACTGGAGATGAGACATGAATCCTGATCTCTGTGTCAAATGGGTTACATGCCCATCCAACACCCTGATTTCCACACCTTTTACCTTTCAGCATGCTGCATACAGCTCACAATTCAACCCTCCCGCCTACTAGATTACCTTCCCACACAACTAAAGGTTAGGTTTAGGCAACAAAAAATAAGTGAACGTTGAATTTTAGTTTCACATGGGACACAAACAGCGGTCTCTCGGGGGCCCTGTGTCAAATGACATCAAATGACATTAAAAGATGATTTTTACCATTTTACAACAAACAAGCTGCAGTGCATAACTAAATGTATAATTCAAACTCACAACTTATAACACGTAGTTAGGAAATGAACAAATTGTCTATAAAGTGTGATAAAGGCTGCGAGTTTTGTGTGTTTGCTGATTCAAAAAGAGTGAAACTGAAAATGCATTCCTGTCTATCTGCTCTTCCAGCTGGATGGGAGCTGTAGGTTGATGCCTATGAGGCTGCCCAGCAGGTAGGGCAAATGAAAACACAAAAAATGCTCCAGGGAGTCTGAAGGTTGGACCAGAGTTGTGGTTTGGGATATTAAATGAGACCAGGAGAGTAATGCATTCTGCAGATAACCACTAAATCAGAATCACTCACTTTGAAGAAGTCCCATCACAACATAACAGCCGCGAGCTCAGGCAATGAGTTTAACACTGCCTGTGTGTGCTGGTGGCAACGAAATACACATGGGAATAAATGCATGCTTGCACACACATGAACGGACACACTAAATCATTCACACGCACCCGTCACACGGCAAGTCTTCATAACTAACCTGACTAAATAGGTCTGATCCGAATGCAGTAGTTCATTACTTAGTAACATTTTATTATAAAATAAGTATGATGACTGTAGTGTACGTGATTACCAGCGGCGACAGCGACGCTGGTGTTTTCATCTTGTGAGTCTGTGTGTGTGTCATCATGGCAAAATGTGGCCCTGGAGACACCTACTGTAGTGGGTTGTTTTTAGCGTTGGTTTATTTTGTTGTTGTGTATTTTTATGTGGCTAGCTAACATGCTGTTAAGTTTGCATTAAGGAAACATTAAGAAAAAAAGACAACGTCCCTGCTTAGGTGTTCACATGGCTAATTGATAATTCCACTAATATTCCTGTTTACATGCAGCCGTGCATACTCCAACTTGTTCGATTGTGCGAACGCAGCCTCCCTCTTTTATTCCTTCAACCATCTTCTTGAAAAGGTTGCAGTTGCAATATTTGTGCATATCCAAAAACCTGTTGATAACCAACTCTTTCATTATGTTTTAAAGTAGGTGTGTTTCTCCTTCTGACCAGAAATGTGGGCTTTTCTTTTGGGCATGCATCTCTGCAAACTGTCGGCTAGTTGGTTTGAGTACAACGCTCAGAGCTGGACGTAAACAGGAAAAAGGCAGTGTGTCGCAAACTGCCAGAAAAAAACACAATTGAGACGCATATTCCAAATGTGCTGTATACATGTCCAAAGAATGCTCCTCAAATCAGAATATTATCGGCATATCCAACATGCCTTAATTAGAAAATGCTCCAATTGGAAAAAGGCCTAATTCCATTCTATTTACATGACCCGTATTAAATTCAGAATATTGCCATATTCAGGATAATAGTGGAATATTAGTGTGCATGTAAACGTAGTCATTCTGCATGTGTTAAATACAGAATATGTAACCTGTGAGGGTGGAAGCTTTGGAGCTGGGAGTTACGGAACTTAATGCGATGATTAATGCAACTAATTTCTTATTCTGTGAATGAATGTAATTACTTTTTCAATTAGTGATAATTAATGAGCATTTGGTAACATTTTTCAAATAACTGATCCAGCCCCTTCATCATTCAGTGGAGAGGGATTTAATATTACATATTATAGAAATTGTAATCAGGGGAACTACATTTTAAAAAAAAAAGTGCATTATGAATTATGGCACACGTGTTGTATATCTACATGTACCATATTCTAAGGGTTCTTACACTTACAATCCCCAGGCGTTCCTCAACCGCATGTACAACCACAACCAGAGACTGATTCGCTGGACATACTGATCTAAGAGATCTTGCGTTGCTTTTGGACGGACCGGGGATGGCATGTCAATATACGTTCGTTACATGCATAGTGGCAAAATACACTTCTGTTGTCACAAGAAGTTAGACTTATGCAACACAACCACTTAGTTAGGGCAAAGAACGTATATTGCCAGGAAGTGAAAGTCAATTGTTCATTCCATTGCAACATCAGTGTTGCAGCAGCAAAGCTGCACTTCCGCCATTTTGGACTGAAAGCGTCTACCGGATGCCAGTAAAACGTCCGCCTAAAGAGTGTCTCGACAAAAGTAAAACAAAATTGTTTCTATTCTATTATCATATTCTACCAAAATGGCTTGTGTTGAACAATGAAATATCATAAATATAATAAGCATTTTCAGTCCAAAATGGCGGACTATCACGCTATTAACACTATATCACATGCTTCGACCGTCGATTAACACCGTGGCTGAGTTTACATTGGAGTTAGTTGAAAGCCACAGTTTGTTCGTCACAAACTGTGGCTAAAGGGTGCCTCCATGTGTACATTTCCGATGCTGAGGGGCACTGCCGAATCGGCAGTATTTGACGAGTTGGGAGTGAGAACGGGTTGGTTTTGTGTACTAGTGTAAAATGATATGGTGAAGTAATTTTAAACACTATATTGTTCTTATGGTAGGGGGCTGATACGTCCAAAGATTTTTTCCTGTGGCTCCTGTTGGAATAGAGCCGTCTCTCTGTTTCAGGTCTGTCACACCCCTCTCTCAGTGCCTGATAGCCCACACCTGGATCTCATTCAACACTCAGTTTGCAATGCTGTTCTTGCTGTTGTTGAGTTTTGCTTTGCTTAGATTTTGCTTCTATTTTTCTCCTGTTTTGTGGCTAATTAGGGCAATAAGTATTGTCATTTTGATTCAGTAGAATAATTAGAATGAGTTTTTATTTTCTAGTTCGAGACCCTGACATCTTATTTGCTTCTGTTTCTGTAATATTAGTAGTTTTCTCTGTTAATCATCTTTATATAAATAAATGTCACTCATTGTTACACTTAAAGTGCTTCAGTAGCTTTTTCTTGCTGTGTAGGTCCAATTTTCTTTGCAAAGGTTGGGTAAACTTTTTTATGTTACTCCTTGTGTTCCCCTAGACATAAAGTTGTCGTAGCACACCTCAAATCAAAAAGACATAAAGGAGAATGTCTTTGGTCTGGGTTCCTGGATTTTGTGGTGGGGTGGGGTAGTGGTTGTTGTTAAGCACAACACATACCTCTTGAACATTAATCAAAGATGGTTCATAATCCTACATCATGTTCAAGTGTGTGTTCGGGGCGGCGGTAATTGTATTCTTTGTTACTCATTAAGATGAGTCAAGCTGCACAAGCTGTTAAATGATGCCAGCAGTTTGTTCTCACGACGGCTTTCTTATGTGTCAAAGCGCCATATTAGCGTTGCTTAGTTTTCTTCACCTTTTTCCGCTTCTACAATTCCAGTTATGACAGTTTTGTAAAGAGAGGGATGATTAGCTTGTTTAACGCTGACCTTTTCAGAGCAGAAACGCTTCTGCGAGAAACAGAAAAGAATATAAATAACACAATGGTGCGTAAATGTCACACAAATTCTTGCATGATCATGCATGTGAGGGGAAAGATGTTGAATAAGAGTTATGCCGTATCTGAATGCCAGACTGTATTATATGTTCAGTTTTATGACTTTTGTCCCTTTTTTTCTTATGTTTTCCAAGCACCGGGGACTGCTGTCAACAGTAGTCTTGCTGTACACATACCATTGTTTTGTTTCTGGGCTATTTCCTGCAGTCAGAATGATTATTATCTCATTCCTGACAAACTGCACTGCTGGGAAGAGGACACAGACTAGAACTTAAATATCAATGTTCCCACCTGCTGAAACAAAACTGAACTAAATGAGTATACTGGAGAGTTTGAAGCCAGTCCAACAACATGATCTAATCCCTCAGCCCATTCGCACAAAAAGGCGTATGAATGCCACGATAATGCGCAGTGCTTTCAGCGTGCATAAGTACACTTTTCTTGATTTGCACGTCTTTTGTACGCCATGTATCCTGTACTGACTGCATTGTAAATGCATCCGCGTATAAATACAATGATAACAGTTAGTGACGTAGTATAAAAAGTGAGAAAGACCATTTATGGTTGGTGGAGGTGGATGGGTCCAACAGACACCGGATTTTAACCAGTAGACCCTTGTTTGAGATTGTTGTTGACCGGTGTTTTGTTTTGTAAGTTAAGTTAGTGATGTTTGTTACGTGAGTTTGTCGTGTAATGATTGTCACACGTGTTTTGTTGATGTTTGTGATGTGTTTTACTTAGTTTACTTGCTTATTTTAAGCCCAACCATTATGTTTTTCCTAACCCTAACAAAGTGGTTTTCTTCCTGAACCTAAGTTAGTGGTTTTCTTACCGAAACCTAACTGCGGATATTTGCCTGACTGTGTGATGCCGTGGTATGTATACACCTTCTTGTCAGACCGGGTTGAATCCCTACTAGTCATATTTCGCCACTTGGGCAGAAGCCCCCAGCTTCCTTTTCCATAGTATCTTGACACGTACTGTCACGTGACAATAAAACTCACTACATTTTTGGATTCACACAGGACACAAAGTCTTGAGTAAGCCTGAGTAAAAGTCTTGTTTGTTTCTCGCTCTTGATACTCAGGCTGTCCTCAAACAATGTTCCTACGACAAGTAATGCACTGTAAATCGTATACATCCCACAAAATCAATTTGTATATAATCCACATAATTGTGAACCAGGAAATATAAAGAGTGACAAACGCTGCGTAGGGAGGAGGTCGGGGTGGATTGGTGGGTCAAATAACACCAGACCTTACACCTTAACACCAGAGTTTATTTTGAAAAGACTGGAGCGGAAATTGACACATGCATCACGTGTTGTTGGACATTCGAAGGAAAACGCACACAAAATAATGAATACCAATTTGTAAGATATCGTACGAATTGTTCTATGAGGCTATGTTTTAATATTACGTCCGTTGCTCTGAGCGTCTAATATTGACGTGGATGGGTTTACATTGGAGTTAGAGTTGGTTGAAAGCTCGGTGCATCTCATACACACGCTAAAGGGCGCCTTGAATGTCGGTATGAAGACGCCGAGGACCACTGCCCAAGTGTCGGTACTGAGAGTGAGACCAGGCTGTCAGCCAATTATTAGAAAAAATAAAAAAATTAAAATAAAGGTTTTAAAGTTGTGCTAATCTTATTTTCGAATAAAAATGTCCCTCCAAAACCCCATTCCTGTCATCCCAAGGTGCATTTCGGTCTGGCTGCATATTTTTTTTCTTACTCTGGGTAAGTTTCTTCAAAGAAGGAACATTTTGAGACATTTTAATGCAGTATAGCGAATAAATGTCAAGCTATGGTGTCAATCCCTCCGACCATGCGCTGCTCTCCAGAAAAGCCATTTTGCACCCGCGTTGAACAATCATAAAGGCAGAAATCCACTTTATAAGAGGCAGAGATGCCAGTTCCTCCACTGACAGTAACCTCAATAGACCAGACTGCATTGCAGCTGCCACAGGACTTGTTTTCAGTACAGGTGTGACTCACTTTTTCTCAGCTAGAAACTCTCTCTCACCATTTTTATCTTTGCCTCGTCGCTTTCTCCACCTACACTTATATTCCAATTGTAGCAGGTCCAGGCAAAGCTCTCTGGAAGATGTAGGAAGTCACTTACTGATGTAGACAAAGCTGGATAAGAAAAGATACATTGCTGCTTTGCAGAATGTTATTTTTTAGATATTATACAGATTAACAGTTTAAGTGACATTTTCATTTTAATTATGCCCAGAATTTTTCCCTATAGTCTTCAATGTAATTGTTTTAGTGACAATGAACACAGTGTATAATGAATTACAGCTGCTGTTTCAAAACATCATGATTTTCTTGATTCTGACATGCCAGACATCAGAGTTAATCACAGCACAATTCTTCTCTGGCCACCTTGTCCCAAACAGCAATTATATCTGGCGGCGGTGCTGCCATGCATTGCTAAACTCATCAGTCTGCCATGTGTATGCAAGTGCCAGCTGCTGTTATGATAATTACTCCAAGTTTTAGATTTATGACTTTGTTTACCAGTAGCTGGTAGTGGCCAACTCTTCTCGAATTTGTAGCGAAAGCTGAGGTTTTGCTACGACGTCGGGATCTATTGACTGTTAAAGGGGGACATATCATGACATGTGATTCAACAAGCCATTCAGATTTGGCTCCCCTTCCTATGTCACATGCAGGCTCATTAGAATATAGCACTCACAGCTTGAGAAATACCTTTGCAAAGGTGCACAATGTTTTTCTCATAAGCCAATCAGAGCAGACTGGGCTTTTTCAAGAGTGGGGCTTAAAAAGACATGCGCTAAATCGGAGCGTTTCAGACAGAGGGTGAATACAGGTATATTCCAACACAGTCCCACAGCAGTTTGTGAAACAGTCACATAATTGTATCTATTTGATTCGTGTACAGAGACAAAAATTTCCCTTTTTTTTTTGTGACTCTCAGCACGAATTTCAACAACGTATTTTTCGTGTTTCCTACAAATGTCTAGCAACACGTGACACGTGTCAGTTTCCGCTCCAGTCTTTTCAAAATAAAACTGCTTAGTTAGGTTTAGGAATAGATTTACTTGGTAAGGTTTAGGCAACAAATTTGTTAAGTTTAGGAAAAGATTGTGGTTTGGTTTAAAATAATTCCGGAATTGTCGTAACTTATGTACGGAAGTTACGTGACAAATAAATCAATGTTGACTTCTGGTTTCACACAGTTACATGGTTTAACCTGGGCGAAAGTCCAGAGTTTCTTGATCCACCCTGACCTCTTCCCTATGCGGTGTTGGCCACTTTTTATACTTCTCGGTTCACAATTACATGGATTACAAAAGAATTGGTTTCATGCTGACCATCACGAAATTTGTTTTAAATTTGTGTCTAAGTACATGAATCAATACATTCAATTTTGTGACTATTTCACAAACTGCTGTGTCTGGGCTGTATATTCAGACAGACAGTTTGAGCAAAATAATAATGTTTTTTGATCATTAAAGCATGTAAACATGTTCTATTAGATATCCAAAATAAAAGTATGAACCTGAAAATGAGTAGAAAATGCAGCTTTAATACCTTTCTTGTAAGAGGTAAGACAATCTTGATAGAGCAAGAAGACTTTTTTCTTTAAACACCTTGTGTTACACTTGAACAGACAGGCAGGGCAGAGAAATCACACCATCACTAATCAACATGAGGTCTCGTCTTGGTCATCATGAGACTACCTTATCCTGTTTTCTATAAACACTGTGATAGGAACATTGTCTAGATAGTCAGTGGTAGGGCACCTTGGGTCAGCAGGTGGGCCATTGCAAGCCGCCTAATCTCTGTGCCACAACAAGTCTCCTTTATGCTCCCACTATTAATAACAGCAGTGGAAGCAGAGAGCAAGTGGAGGAAGAGGAGAGGTCTAAGTGGGCAGGCATTAATCAGATGTGGTGAGGGCTGTGAGCCAGAAAAGTGCTGGTAGCTCGGTGTTATCAGGCTTAAAAAGGAAAAGGCAACATCGTTATGTCCACTATATGGCCGCAAGTGTGTGGACACCCACATATTTCACCCATATGTGATTGTTGGCAACCCTGTCTCCTACAAAATCATGTTCCCATACAACTTAACTGCATTCTCAATTACGTTTTGAGGGAAACATATTTTATTTTCTTTCATTTTCAAACAGTTTTAAACACGTGGTTAACACTGTAGATTGAAACAAAACAAAACAAAAAAACAACAACAAAACTACTTGGTTAGGTTTAGGGATGTCACAATACCAGAAATTTAGTATTAGATACCAATTTCAATGACATTGCATGATACTCAAAACAAATTAGATACCATGGTAAAAAACACAAGTAAAATAATAAATCCTACACACTCCTGTATTACCATTTCCAAACTGTTTTTTTTTATCAATACAAATACCGTCACATTTTTAGAATTTTGGCATCGACTTGGTACCAGTTGGTACCGTCTTGGTATCAGTCCTCATGACATAGTTAGGTTTAGTAAAAATCCTGGTTTGGCTAAAAATGACTGTTTGTTATGTTTTTTAAGCTACGGACATAAATTGAAATAAGAACACATTGACTTTTAGTTTCACACAGGACATGAACAGCAGCCTCCTGGTTGAAAGCCCTATGTTTGTTTGACCCACCCATCCACCCCTAACCTCCTCCCTATGCAGCGTTTGATGCTCTTTCTTCTTCCTGGTTCACAATTATGTGGATTACATACAAATGGATTTTGTGGGATGTATACAAATTACAGTGTATAACTTGTCGTAGGAACATTGTTTGAGAACAGTCTGAGTTTTAAGAACGAGAAACAAACACAATACTTTGACTCAGGCTTACTCAAGACTTTGTGTCCCATGTGAATCCAAAAATTGAGTGAGTTTTACTATCACGTGACATTATGTCTCAAGATACTATGCAAAAGGAAGCTGGGGGCTTCTGCCCAAGTGGCAAAATATGACTAATAGGGATTCAATCCTGTCTCACAAGAAGTCGTATAAATACCTTGGCAATACACATTCCATGTGTCATGAGTACACATTTTAGCGTTTTCACGTGTCATTTGTACGCCGATTTTTGCGTGTCATTTCTGCGGCACGCAAACGTCTTCAGTTAGGTTTAGGCAAGAAAACCACTAACCTAGGTTCAGGCAAGAAAACAACTTAGTTAGGGTAAGGGAAAATGTCATGGTTGAGCTTAAAATAAGTAAGTAATTTAAGTAATCAATCATTAGAAACATATTTGCGATACATCAAAAACAAACGTAATCAGTGACCAAATAAGTTTCACCTGAAATGTTATTCACAATGCAGTTTTGTGGTATGAGAACGTCATTTTTAGGAGACAGAGCTTCCAGCATTCCAAGACTATATGGGCATGAATTTGCTATAACAGCATATAAGCTATAGGCTTAGTTGTAGTAGCTGCAGTACACAGCTGTTGCTGCTCTTCTACATCTTTCCCACTGCACGAGAGCCACACGCATAGCATTGACTTCATGCTTCCTTTAAAAATTGAGTACAGGAAATGTTCTCTCCATAGCATGAGATTCAGATCATCCTCTTCTGGATCTACACCATCATTGCAGATGTGAAGTTCCCCCACAAGGCTATTGTACATCATCCACCCACTAAAGCATGAAATGCAGCTGTAAGAAATGTGACTGCAGTTATTACAAGCAAAGAGTCAACAATGTGCCCCCCACTACTGCCCAGGGATGTTTGAACATTGAGTAACTCAACCATCTGCACTCCCCTGCATCTCCCTCTCTCTCTCTCTCTCACTCACACACCCTTTTCTTCAAGACCATCTCTCCTTGGGGAGCATATGCGACGCAGCGATCCAACACTAATTCTACTGCCTCTGCTCAGTATAATCCAATCTGCTCTACTGGGGGAACAGAGGAACGGGCAAAAAGAGAAGAGGCCCCACAAACAAACAAACAACTCTAGTCTTTCTGACAGCTGCATTTCCTTTCCACACATATACCTTTTGATTTATTTTGACTACACGTGTGTGTGTGAGGGTGAGATCTGTGCCATCCCATTGTCTACTTGCAAATAATCTATGGGTCTGTGCCCCATTTTTACAAAAAAAATGCACTGTACTTAGATAAAGCAAAAACAGAATTACTGATTGGAACTGCTCCTCCTTTGCACGTCCCTCCAGAGATTTTTACAGTGTAATCATTTTAAAATTCAGGCTGCTCAACTTCCACCAGAAGAGCATGAATATTTCACCCTCTGCAAATGAGGACTCAACATTAAATTCCTTGATGGCAGTGATTATGACACGGTAATTAGTGCGATGGTTATGTGATGATGATTGTCATTATTGTGCCCTCATCAAAGGCTGTCAATCACAGCTCGTGTGAAGCTAATGAATGTGATAAAGAAAAGCTTGTCTTTTAGAATGCATAAAGCGCTGACATGCTCGTATAACGGGGTATATTCGCCAGACAATATGTCTGTAATCCAAATTAAAGATCAAAGGACTGTGATTATTTTTTACATGCTCTGACCGTGTTCCCATACATACAAGAGGTGTTTATGTGCACAGCTCACGGATGTGCAATTATTTTAGCAAATTATCATTCCTGACTAGTACACAGGTTAATCATAGTCGGGGTAAAGTAGGCTATGGAACATAAACATGCATGCAGTGTAGATGACTGGGAATACTGCATGGGGGGATGAATCACTGATTGCAGCTGGCACCACAGCCAGTCAGGACCACTTACACACCCGAGCTTTGAGTTCAGAACATTTTCTGTTTAAAAATAGAAGCTTCTATAATACAATTGCATGAAGGGCACATTAATCCTAATGCTAATATAAAACAGCCCAGTCACATAGCAATTTGTATGTAATCCACATGCTCATTGGGGGGATCTCCTGTTGTATTTCGCTAAATTATAGAGTATGGTCTAGACCTGCTCTATATGAAAAGTGTATTGAAATAACTTCTGTTATGATTTGACGCTATTTGAAAGTAAATTGAACTGAATTTAATTAAATGTTATTATGAACCGGGAAGTATAAAGAACAGGAAACACTGTGTAGGGATGAGGTCGGGGTGGATGGGTGTGTCAAATACACACAACGTTTGCCCAGGAGACAGGTGTTTGGGTCTCGTGTGAAACCAGAAGTCAAAGTCATGTTTTTTGTTGCGTAATTTCTGTACTTAAGTTATGCCGCTTCCAGTGTTATTTGAACCCAAACCATGATCTTTTCCTAAATCTAACTCAGTAGTTTTGTTGCCTGAACCTAACCAAGTCGATCTTTTCTTAAGCCTAACTCAGTAGTTTTGTTGCCTAAGCCTAACCAAGTCAATCTATTCCAATACCTAACAAAGTAGTTTTATTTTGAAAAGACTGGAGAGGAAATTGACACGTATCATCTGTTGCTGGGCAGTTATCGGAAAACGGACAAAATATAAAAATACGTCCTTAAAGTCGTGCTGAGCGTCACAATAAAAATGTAATTTGTGTCTATGTACACAAATCTAATAGATTGCATTTTTTGACTATTTCAAGAACTGCCTTGAGACTGTGTTGTATAAAGATTTCAGGACATTGAGTTGAGCTCATTGAAATTAGAAAGGAGTGAGAGTTTTTTATACATCTAAAATAAAATGCCACAAGCCAGATTCTACACCACACATTCCTCTGTGCTCCTCTTATATTTTCATTAACCGGTTCCGACTCCCATCCCTTCCTTCTGCAGACTCCCACATCTCTCTGTGCAACTCCCTTCCCTTTATTATTTAAGTCATGCAGCAAGCAAATTCCTGAAGAGCAGGGGGTGGCAGGGGAGAGAGAAATACCTCTAAGGATTAGTAACTAATCCAGGCTTTGGTCTGGGAGGCTCTGGCCTCTGCCTCCTGTCCTTCAAAACACTGGGCGCTCTGTCGGCAGGGTCACCACTAATGGGTGGGGGCTTCAGGGATTTACAAGGAAGGAGTGATAGGGTGCTCGTTAGCAGGCCGGGGGAGTATTAGCTGCTTGTGTTGGTTAGTGAGGATGTTGGACTGGATGTGCGAAGCAGTAGCAGGACTGCAGCAGGTTTATCGAAGAGTCAAGGTTATCAATTCAGGAGATAATTTTAACCAAAATATAATAGAACATAGCAAAAGTGCAATCTAAGAGTGATTTGATTTTGGTGCACTAAGAAGATTACATTTGGAAAACTCCACATTCAAGTCTGTTTTTTAAACTGCACCGCAGTTGTTCATGAAAACCTACAGACCTTGTTGTTAACAAGATTTTTTTTCCTTCTGAGCAGAGATAAACTGTTGGGGGTGTACTTTGGTAAAAAAAAGCACTTAATTTTCAAGGAAACTGTTGGCAACAGACTCTGCTACTCAGGATGTGTCCCCTGTGATAATGACAGCTGAAATGAGCTGTCAACCCATATGATCGTACAGATCAGAAGATGCACCGAGCTGTTGTAGCATTAATCTGATCCCTGATCAGTTAATGATAGGGTGATCATTGCTGCAGTTACCAGAATAGCTTCAGGTGCTTACTGTACCACCCCCCTCTGCTGGGATAGAGCCAACCCCAATTTCAATTTACTGCAGCTGCATATAAAAAATAAAGGATATGGATATGAGACACTTATAAATGTGGCCAAAGAGGCACTGTAACAGTTATGCCCAAAACAAAAACAAAAAGGGAAAGGAAGGTTTAACAATAATAATAATGATAACAATGCTCTGTAGTTGATGTGTCCATGTCAGGAGGTAGTCTGTCCGTATACACTGTTCGTAGCTATACCTACGAAAATTAAATGCACTGTAATGCGTAAATATCCCACAAAATCAATTTGTATGTAATCCACGTAATTATGAATGTGTCCTGTGTGAAATCAGAAGTCAAAGCTGATTTATTTGTCACGTAAACTTCAATACTTGAGTTACGCCACTTCCGGTGTTATTTTAACCCAAACCACGATCTTATCCTAAACCTAACTAAGTAAGTTTGGTTAACTTACGCTACTTTAGTGTGGTGTAACTTAACTATGATCTTTTCTAAACCTAACTAAGTAATTTTCTTGCCTAAACCTAACCAAGTAGATCTTTTTCTAAACTCAGCTTAGCGGTTTTGTTGCCTAATCTTAACTAAGTTGTTTCCTGTGAAGGCAAAAGTTTATTTTGACTAGAGCGGATATTGACACCGGACATTCGTAGGAAAAAAATGAGGAATAACTTTTCGTAAGATATCATACGAACCGCTGTATGAGGATACTTGCAGTAGGGCAGCTCTGTGGGCTTATTCTACAGTGTTATTTATTGTGTTTATGTCATGACCACTGTCCAGGGTGCTGAATCTGAGTCTGTCCTGGGCCATCCCCGACATTCATAGTTTGCTTTTAATTGATCAGCCTCATCTGCCTCCAGTAAGTTTTGCCTGGTTGAGAGAGTTATTAGTTTGTTCAGCGTCTTTTGTCTCTAGTCAGTTCAGTTAGTTTCCGCCTGCCCATTCATGAAGTAGATATTCTTCTGTGTTGTCGACTAAACCAAAGAGAAGAAATATAACGTTTTTTGAAGTCATGCTTCCGGTGTATTCTCTGCACTTGTGTTCAGTTAAGCAATGCTACAGTTTAATCAATGATTTCATGTTTTAGAATTTATTTGTATATGTTTATACTGCATGTAAACCACCATGTGTGTTATACGGCCCAAACTAGAGGACCAAACCAACATCTCAACACTCTGGGTTGTGACTGAAGCAAGACAGCTCAGGGTGAACTAAGGTCAATACAATAAACAAAAGTTTTAGCTGTCTCTAATCCATGAGTGTATCACTCTCCTATGCTATTATATACACTCATAAAATTTGTTACGGGAAGAAATTTGAAATACGAACATTAGAACATTTTCTAGAAACTAGGGATGCACCGATACCGACTTGGATATCAGGCCGATACTGACTAAAATATTTGGATCGGATATCGGTGACAATGGGGCCAATCTATTAAATTCAGTTCTATGTTTATATACCATAAACATTATATACTGGTATTTTAGTTCCTGTTTAAGTTTTGACCAATGTGTTTCTGCATTCAAAAAGGTTTACACTTGAATTGTAATTCCTGTTCATTTTGAAGATATTTTACCAAGTTGGTGTTGTAAAATTATTTTAATAATGAATATTAATTCAGAAAATGTATATCTATATATTTATTTGTTATATTTTGTCTTACAATGTTTGTAAATCAATGTTTATGTCAAGCCTGATGTTGCCTTACACATGCTTAAAAGAATGATCCCAGTCACTTCCACACAGTGACGCATTCAGTTTATTAATTAAACACTGGTATCGGATCGGTACTCGGTATCAGCCGATACCCAAAGCCCAGGTATCGCTATCGGTATCAAAACTGTAAAAGTCAGATCGGTGCGTCCCTACTAGAAACATCAGTTCGTTGTAAAGATTATTAAAAAAAACTATGAGTCCTGAATCGTTCATCCAACACTTTTAATAGTGAGTCAGCACTTTAATCTCAGTCATGGGTCTCTCTCATACAGTTTACTTGTCACAGGAGGAAAAGCACAGGTGTTACTAATAACACCAACGATGGCTCTGCTCTATTCAAGTGTTCCAGTGAGAGTGAGAGTGATCCAGCATGCACAATACCACGAGCCTGAAAAGGAAAGGAATTCAGCCATCATTAATTTCATTATGTACAGCTATGCCTTTCCTAATGTGACAAGTCCAAATGTCTTCGTGTAAAAGGCCTATTGTTTGATTTCAAGTTCAATGTGCTGGATTACAAAACCTAAACAATGTAAAAACATCACTGTCCTTCCTTACTGCGCTGTCAAATATGTATTTGAACATTTAGTACTGGGGGTTAAATTGGGCAGCTGTTTTCATACACCGTTTGTAGCTATACCTACGGAAAGTAATGCATTATAATTTGTAGATAAACCACATAATCTATTTGTATTTAATCCACATAATGGTGAACCAGGACAGGTGACGTAGTATAGAGCGACAAAGTCTGTGTAGGGAGGAGGTCGTGGTGGATGGACGGGTCAAAAAACACCGGACGTTCACCCAGGAGACAGCTGTTCATGTCCCGTGGGAAACCAGAAGTCAACATTGATTTATTTGTCATGTCACTTCTGTACTTAAGCAACGCCACTTCGTAGTTATTTTAACCCAAACCACCTTCTTTTCCTAAACCTAAACAAGTTTTTTTTTGTTTTTTTGCCCAAGTATTTCAAACACACTTATTTTAACCCAAACAAATATATTTTCCTAAACCTAACCAAGTAGTTTTGTTGCCTCAATACCACAGGGGTTTGTCCAGGCGCACCGATTGTTCGTGTTGCTGGACATTTGTTGGAAAAAGTACGAAAAATGACAAAATAACTTTTCATAAAATATCATTATGAACAGTTGTATTGTGATAAGTTAAATTGGGACAGGAACCCTGGGCCCAAACATTGTGGGTATAATGGGACATACAATACATTAAACTGTCAACATTAAACTTATCTGCTCGTGGTTTGCTGTTGTGTTGTTACACACTAGTCACTTTATAAATGGCTTCCAGTCTTTTCTGCATAGTTTCTGTCTTGAAATGAATAACCAGTCAGTCCTGTCTCAGCACATAATTACATGATTGATGTGTGTGGACAAGCAGAGAATGATGTGGAGCGCCACTCTGTTAGACACTGTCAACCACACAGAGGTGAGCTAATCTAAGAACGAGTGGGCGAGTCTTTGCCATCAAGGTTTTTTCTGATATTCTAATTAATTACACGGGGAATCAATAGAAGGTCTGCTCACCACTTAGCATGCAGAAAAAGTCCAGTCCAGTGTCTCTTTAACAATCAAACCAACTGAATTGTGTAACGACTGGTACCAATAGATGGTGATTTATTTATGCGTAGACCATGAGGAATTTGGTCATCTTTACTCTGCTGTTGCATGCTGTAAGTCTAGCAGTTAGATTCCTTGCTTTCTAATTGTTTTCAGTTTATTGTAGTGGAACTGGACTGACATATCTGTCGTATCTGTAGAGAACAGATTGGCAAAGCTTGAGGTTGGAAGGAGAATATCTTGTAGCTGGTGGTCAAAGTAAGGAAAAGCCTCTGAAAAAGCTTCAGAAATAATGGCCTGGGATCATGTTGTCTTTTTCTTGCCTCTCTCTTGTTGTTGAGAGCAACAACAGAGGAGGTGATTACATCCAATGCAAGGCAGGTGTGCTTCCTCTGAGTGACTATAATGCTCTGCTAAAGTGACAACAACTTATGAAGTGAGATGGCAGCTCTCCAAAAAAGACACACAATGATCTCAATACTAGAGACTCAGGTTATTCTCTGTGTTATGTCTTTCGACAGACAAGCCTTCATCAAAGCACCGCGAGTGCTATCCTCCTCCTGTTAGAGAGAATAAGCAATCATCGCCAGGTGTGTAGGAGAGGTGCTAACTTCTGTTACCGCAATGAACAATAATACAGCACACACTTTTCATCCAAAGAATACAAGCGTACATTCCACCATAACATCCAATCTCATTCTAAAAGTACAACATCTAGAGAATAAATCCTGCATGCAAAGTTCAAATAAGCGTACAATCTAAGCAAAGTTTAAGGCCCTACAGTAGTCAGAAAAGATGGGCTCCCTAAAGCTCAAGTCTCTCAAACAGCCTGGAGGAAGATCCTTGAATGAAAATCATCATTAAATCCAAGTGATTATCCATCTATCCATCCATTATCTGTAACCAATTATCCTATTCAGGGTCGCAGGGAGGCTGGAGCAGATCCCAGCCGACATTGGGCGAACATCCATACAGGTCGCCAGACTATCACAGGGCTGACACATAGAGACAGACAACCATTCACACCAATTTAGAATCAACAATTACCCTAACCTGCATGACCCGCTAACATGCAAACTCCACACAAGCCAGATTTGAACCTGCGACCGTCTTGTTGTGAGGCGACAGTGCTAATCACTGCACCACCATGCAGCCCCAAGTGATTGTGTTGTAGTTATTTGGTCCATCCAACTAAATACAACACAACCACTTACAGTATGGCCCAATAGCCACGTTTCCATTCAATTGTCAAGCATATTTTAAACAAACTTTTGAAATGTCAGAAACAAAGAAATGCAAATTTGTCACGTTTCCATCAACTGGTTTGGAGCAAATAAACGTGGTTACAGCGCAGTTTGGTCAGAAGTTGGCGCTACAGGCTACGCATGGCTGTAATCCCAACACGTTCTCATCTCAACTCTTCACATACCGCCGCTTTGTCACGCTATGGCGTCACTTTATTCTTTGGCATCAAAACCACTATAGTTACCCTCGGCGTCACTTTAGGATTAGGCAACAAAACCAATACAGTTAGATTTAGGAAATAAATACATGGCTGGGCTACTACGTTTGTACAGTGAAAATGACACTGAACGTTGTGAACACGGGACACAAACAGGATGAAAGCCCTGTGTTTGTTGGACTCATCCACCTCCCCTCCCGCCTGCCTGGTGTGAGTCTTTTTGTTATTTAAATTACGTCACCACACTCCCGCCGCAATTTCTCTTAGCATTCACTGTTGCCAGAGATGGGTTTATATCGTATTTAATGGAACACTTTGTGCGTTTCATACCGGCACTGTGGGGTACCTTGCATTGGTATTGAACGCAGAGGGCCGTGAGAAAGTCTCGGAATTTGACGCCCTGGGAATGAAAACGGGCTGGTAATCCGCCAGTAAACAGAGTAGTAGAAATAAAGGTTGCAAACTAGAAACAAAACAAGTGAGCTTGGCCATCTAACCACCTACGAGAGATAAATGGAGAAAGGACTTCAGGAATTTGTTTTAATTGGGCAAGTTTGAATTGATCTTTCATGTCAGCTGGTATTGGAAATGTTTCATGCTGTGGAGACAAAAACAAGCATTTGCACGTTATGGGAATATCCAGGAAGATGCCGACAACAGAAACAGCTGATCAGCCATGTGAGTTAAATGTTTGCTAAGTCAGATTCACATTCGGCAAAGGCGTTTCCATAACCCATTCAGTGCATCAACTCTGCAGTTGAGGAAGTTTGATCAAATTTAGCCGTTTCCATCAAAATGCGGATAAAGATATGTGAATGTTTTATAGGCATTTTGTCAATTGCAATTTTAAAAATGTAATCTACATGCTTACCATGATGGCTCTGATCTGGCTAACAGAAATACATAATTTATATGTGACTGTAGAGCTATAGGTGCTACTGTCTATTTTGAATGAAGGGAAGGTATGAAGGTCGAAACACTCAGAAAGAGAAATGTCCTGTTTTCAATGTGCAGAAACCTCTACTTGGTGTGACTCAAGTCGTCACTCTGAACTAGCTTTGCAGGCTTTGCTCCATTAGTCTATTGTATAAGATGTGGGTAGAACATAATATGAGTTCTCTGAGGAAAAGAGGCCATCATAAACCCCTGCTGACATGCTAAGCTATTTTTATTTCCCTCTCCAATTGCGCTGCTGTTCGGCACAGCGTGAGCTTTACAATCCGCTGTCTAAAAGGCATAAAAAGATGAATTATTACCACAACAATTGACAGAGTGAGACAAAGAGAGAGAGAGAGAGGACAGTTATGATTAAAAAGGGAAAATGCATTGTAGGATGTCAATAGGAATGAAGTTTGAAAAAAAAGAACAGATCGAGGAAAGGGACAGTGTTACTGAAGTGTAAAAAGAATGTAAGTGAGAATTGAGAAACCAAGAATATATCAGAAGTTCCATTTATTCTGCAGTTTTTTTTTTATACTTTCCAAAATAATCCTTTAAAGCCTTATAGCAATTTGCACAGTAGGAAACTAAGAAAACGCTTGGAGGACTGAACCAGAAGTCGTGGTTCCTCACAGTCTCACAGGGAGGCGTTTCTGCCCAGCAGGGTGAGCTGTCCCCAGGGGCAGACCTCATCTTTCAAAACTCTGCCAGATACGTTGGTGAGAGGGAGAGGATGGTGGGCGGAGGAGGTCTCCAGCTACAAAAGAGTGATGGGTGGTGTCAGAAGGGCGCAGTCAAGCACATGCAGCCGCTGGCTCTCCTGGGACATCCAATTCCCTGAGTGTCAGTGGCAAGATGTGCCTTGAATATCATCTGAAGTGATCGCCACTCACTCTCTATGTTCAGGCTCCCAAGGAACCTCACTGACATAAGGAAGAACTCAGTTTAAATACTTTCAAAATAGCATTTAAAAACCGCCTGTGATGTTTCCAAATGCATCATCGAAGGCTGAGAGGCCGTAGCACTGTTTCTTCAGTGTGACATTGGGGGTTCAAGACCAAACAGAAACACATTTCCTCCCAAGTAAACAGGCCCCCCTCCCCCCTCCTATCCCTTTGTCAGTTATAAATGTGGTACAGGGTTCGAGGACAGCATAGAAAAGCATTCAATTTGAAAAAAAAACTGTTTGCAGGATTCATCGCTGGAAAAACGTAATGCTTTATTTGTTCAGAATTTGGTCAAAAATGAAAACAGCTTCCAAATGTCATCCCTAAGAAGACCTTGGAATACTGAACCTGCGGGTCAAGAGCAACTATGAGTTTAAATAATAATTTTTGGTATTTGTTAAATAGGATTTTCAAGTTCAAGTGAGTCCTTCAAATTAAACAGGACAGTTGTGTAACTACCCTTCAGAATGACACATTGAAGCATTTTCTGATCTGACACTGTTATCAGCAAGACAATGTCATTTGTCAGTACTTTCCAAAACTGTTATAAATAGCTGCTGCAAGACCATTTTCTGATTTCACACAGCTTTGGTGAAGGTTTGGTTAGGTTTTGCGAAAGATCGTGGTTTGGGTTTTATTGACAACTCCATTAAGGTTTTAGGACATTCATTGTCATAGTTAAAGGTATAATATGCAACAATTTCCCCCCCAAAAAACAATGTATAGACTGATACAAAGATAATCCCTCTCAATCATCACTTATGCCCCACTAGAAGTGTGTGGTGATGTCTGTTTCTGCAGAGACCCTGCATCCCTCTGCCTGAATTTGATCTTTTCTATTTATTTTGCTTTACTCTGGATGCTTCTGGATGTCTGTAAACAAAGCCTTTGGGCCCCACGTTGGGTTGTAACCCCCCAGCCAATAACAGCGCGCAGAGTTTACAGTTCAGATGGTCAAATACCTTTGTCGCGCCCCTTGAAGTCTGATACCAAGGCACAAGCATTTTACATGGATGGGCACAAGTCCCCTTTTAGACGCTTTGCGGTCGTATTTGACAGATGAGGACGGGTTTGTTACATCGCTGTGAGTTCCCCTGTTCCTCTGTCTCTCCTCTGTTGTGCGCTGTGGCTGTTGTGTGCTGCTATCGGTGTGTCAGTTTGACCGAGGCATACATACACCTGGCAGAGAGGACAGCCTGCCTTTCGGCTGTATTCATTCAGAATCCGGCAACTCGGTACCTCGGTACCGCAGGGTTGTACGGAGGTGTGCGGAGTTCGTTGTTTGTTCAATCAGAAAATAACATTTTATTTCTCAGATTTGCTGCTTTGTTCTCACTATCGCCGCTCTCTGCGACAACTGTTGCATATTATACCTTTAAGATAATGAACTCGTGGTTAAAGTTAGGTTGTGCTCATCATGCTTACAAGAAACCAGCATTGACCGTCAGTTGGAAACGGGAAGCGTCAAAATCTGAGGTCTTGTTGACCCAATCAACCATCCCAACCTCTGCGTTATGCTATTTGGTAGCAAGCATGTAGTATTGTACTTTACAGGTTTGCAGGTTGAGAATGTTAGAATACACAAGTCTATACAGGCTGTTAGGAAGCTGATCTGTTTCATCATGTCCCACAGATATATTTAGTGCAGATCAATTACTGATTGCTAGGTAATTGTCCTTAGTAATGTAAAAAAATCTTCATGTTAACTACTGTATTGCCGCAGTTAGGTTTAGGCAACAAAACCACTGAGGTTAAGGAAAAACATCATGGTTTGGCTTAAAATAAGAATATAAACTAAGAAAAAGTAAACAACGTAACATCAATAGGGAAAGAAAGTCAGAAACATCACTAACAGAAGTTCAAAATAACTCAACAACACTGGTCTCCTGGTTGAAAGTCCTGTGTTTGTTGGACCCATCCACTTCATCTCCCGCCCACCATAAGCAGTCTTTCTCAGTTTTTAATTCTACATCACTAGCTCTAAGCGTAGAATATTCACGTGAATGTGCTTACATTGCAGTCAGTACAGACTACATGGCGTGAAATACCACGGCAAAAGCCAGAACGGCTTTGTTATTGCACACAAAATGACTTACAATTTGCCTTGTCATTCATACGCCATTTGGTGAGACAGGGCTGGATTCACTTTACCAATCAGTAATCTCTGACTCAATAAATCCTGTGTTGTGAATTGATTTTGAATATTGTACTTCTTCAAGTTTCATTCAAAAAATAAAGGACATCAAATGTTCATTTACATTTTACGTTGATACAACTTATTAGACTAGATGTATAAGGGTAGTCGCTGAGCAAATACAATTACTGTGGAACTATCTAACATGGTGCATCCCTGGTTACATTCAATGATTCATCACTTGGAATATTTATGATTTAATTTCAAGTCAAGTCAATTTTATTTGTAAAGCCCAAAAATCACAAATCACAAATTTGCCTCAGGGGGCTTTACAATCTGTACATGAAGCGACACCCTCTGTCCTTTACAGTATGACCCTCTCATCGGATAAGGAAAAACTCCACCCCAAAAAAAAACTTTTATAAAATAAAAAATGGAAGAAACCTCAGGAAGAGCAACAGAGGAGGGATATCCCTTCCAGGATGGACAGACGAGCAATAGATGTTGTGTGTACAGAGTAGCAACATAATGAAAATACAACATAGACAATCCATATGAATACATGTGATGTGAACATATGTGAGAAGGTGGATCAAGGAGGATGTCAAGCAGCTTCCCGGCATTGCCAAACAGATAGAGCCAGAGCAACACGGCCTCCTCTCCATGCTAAACAGATAGAGCCAGAGCAACACAACCTCCCCTTCACACCAAACAGATAGAGCCAGAGCAACGCAACCTCCTCTCCACGCTAAACAGATAGAGCCAGAGCAACACAACCTCCTCTCCACACCAAATAGATAGAGGCAGAGCAACACGACCTCTTCTCCACACAGAATAGAGAGAGCCCGAGCAACACAACCTCCTCTCCATGCCAAATAGATAGAGCCAGAGCAACACAACCTCCTCTCAATGCCAAATAGATAGAGCCCGAGCAACACAACCTCCTCTCCACCATGGAACCTAGAGAGAGGACCAGGTTTTTGGTTTTTAGGTCACAGTTGCTTGGTAATGTAAACGATTATGTCCCATGCCAATAAGCCCATGTGGACTGAATTAAATTGATAGAGAGGCTAAATCTCTTGGAGGACGGAGGTCCAGGTCCATCATGGCTTGAGTGAGTTTGTTATAATGGTAACACTTTGATTTGTATTTTCCATGTACTGTGTGCTATATAGTTAATCCAATAAAGCAGTATGTGTATGGACAGCAACATTTAAGTTCAACGTAGGCATTGGATTTGCAATGTAACACTATCTCATTTGGTCAGGCAAAAGTAAAATAAAATGTCTCCTGAAATGGCAGACGGATAACATTGAGTTCTTTTTTTCTGGGCAACTGTGAGTCACTCTTTCATTATTTCTAAATTGGTGGGTACTGCGTCAAGGTAGCCTTATTTATTTTTTTATCTATTTATTTATTGCTTTGTTTTTTAGCTTGTCACATACAAACCAACTCTGGCAGAGACAGCCTAGAATTTTAAAGTCGAAGTGATACCCATCTGGTGCACCTGCGAGGTGTGGATTGATCCGTTAAGTCAATGTGGCAGGTTGTGCCTGGGGATATCAGCAGAAAAAAAGATACACACACATATATACACACACGCACACTGATCTCTAGAGGCAAACACGTTGCAAACTAAAGTGGCAATCAGGCAGCGTTCATCTCTCTGCTGAAAGTTAAAGCACCATTTGAAGGAAAATTTCCTGATTAGATAATGATTTTTAGTCAAGAAATGTGATACAAAAGGTAAATTCATCCAACCGCAAATGCAGTGAGATAGTGGACATGGTGCAATTAGAGAGCAGAAGGTGGCTGGAGGGAGAGAGGTTCGCATGCAGAGCTTTGGCAACTACTACCACTACAAGCTCTCCCCCTTCCACCCACACACATGCACACACAGATACCCACAAAATATGTTTGTTAGTGCCCTCTACATGATGAAAACCACAGATGTCTCCCATACCCTGGTGATTGCTGTAAGTGGTCCTTTTCAAGCTGAGAAACAAATGTTGCTGGGGTCACTGAATCATGAAGGTCACGTGATGCATCATTCATTTCCTCTCCTGACCCCACTGCGGTCGACCACAGACAACCATCCGAAAAAAAACTCCAGCAGCGAAGAAGTGTTTTTTATCGCTTTTTTTTAAAAAGGCTTTGCAGCAATCTGGCCGACGTACGAGGCTGTCACTCTTTTGTCAGATTTTCTACAACAACCCTCTTTCACTCCAGGGGACTGCAAGTGGACTGTCAAAAATAAATATATAAATGAAGTGGTGATTTTTTTTTTGTCATTTCGCTACATTTAACTATAATGCTAACCGAGTGCAATCAGAGTCTGAAAAGATAAGTGCATGGTTCTGTTCACACTGAATATTAATCTGAATTAGGGCCTCTAGAGCATGTATTCAATTGTGTTACTTGATGCATGATGTTCCTAAAAAAAAAAAAAAATGTGGTGCATACTGAAATTATAACTATCAGCCCGTCTAACTACTCAGGGCATAAAACAATGACCAATATAGTATAATCAATGTTCTATATACTGTGTTTATTGATTGAATCCGTACTCTTTGCCTTGGCTCTAATTCTAATCACAATAATTATAGCTTGCACAGACACTGCGGTACTGCGTGCATTGACACAAGTATATGCTGTATATGGCTGTGCAGTCAGAGGAAACTACCATTGAAAAAGTCCAGAGAAAACACTTCTGGCCCTGTCAGCTTTGAAAGCTTAGTTTTATGGGAAGTCAGAAGAAGTTGGCTCTGACTCACCACTGCAATAGTTTACTCAGGCTGTTCTCATCCACTGTTTGTACTTAAACCTACGAAAAGTTATGCACTATAATTAATATATAACCCACGTAATTGTGAGCCAGGACCTGCAGGGCTGCCTCTAAGGAAGTCAGAGTAAAAAAGTCTTTGATGGAGGATGGACGTGTCAAACAAACACAGGACTTTCACCCAGGAGGCCACTGTTTGTGTACCGTGTGAAACCAAGTCAACATTGTCTTATTATACAGCCCAGTCGCACAGCAGTTCATGAAATAGTCACAACATTGTAATGTATTGATTTGTGTACACAGACACAAATTTCCCATTTTTTTCACGATGGTCAGCACAGAATAAATTTGTACGTTATCCATGTAATTGTGAACAGGAATGTATAGAGAGCGGAAAATGCCATATAGGGAGGACAGGTGGTGCAAAATCACATAACTTGCGCCCAGGAGAACGGTGTTCGTGTCCCGTGTAAAACCACAAGTCAAAGTTGATTTATTTGTCACGTAACTTCCGTACCTAAGTTACAGCACCTCCAGAGTTACTTTAACCCAAACCGCGATGTTTTTCTTAACCTTGTTTTGTTGCCTAATCCTAACCAAGTCAATCTATTCCTAAACCTAACTAAGTAGTTTTATTTTGAAAAGACTGGAGCATTCGTAGGAACATGCACAAAAAAAAATGTTGAAAGTCGTGCTGAGCATCACAAAAAATAAGGGAAATTCGTGTCTATGCACACCAATCAAATAGATTGAATTTCGTGACTGTTTCACGAACTGCTGTGAGACTGTATTGTATTGTATCTTACTTTTCTCAAGTAACAAACACTTATTTTAACCTAAACCACATTTTTTTCCTAAACCTAACCAAGTAGTTGTGTTGCCTAAACAGGTTCTGCAATGCAGTTGCTTGCGCAGGTGCACTGATCGCTCGTGTTGCTGGACATTCGTAGGAAAACGCACAGAAAAAAAAGATATCATGCAAACCATTGTATTGGGATGCGTTGCTTTACTTGTGGTAAAAAAAAATAGCTTGAAGCTCCATTAATCAATATTTTCAGGCTGTTATCATATTGTACTCTGTACTGTACTGTCTCATACTCTCCATAGCTACACCCACAAAAAGCAATGCACTGTAATTTGTATTTAACCCACAACATAAATTCCTATGTAATCTTAATACATTGGAAGGGACAGGACAGCCAGATATATCTCACACAAGATCAAACAGTCTTCCAGCTTGCAAGATGACTCAGCCCAGTCGACGGGAAAAAAAATGTTGACATTTGACGTTTCTGCAAACCAGGGACACATTGAATGGCGACGTTTTTGCACTCTGTCGAAGCAAATAACATAGTTTAAATAGCAAAAAGAGACACACCGGGCGGGCGAGAGATGCGTTGGATGTGTCCAGCAAACACAAGGCTTTCATCCAGGAGACTGGTGTTCGTATCCCATGCTTCACATTACAATCAGCTGTTTGTTTGTGTCCCGTGTTCACAACGTTCTGTTTCATTTTCACTGTACAAGCGTAGTAGTTTTAAGCCCAACCATGTAGTTCTTTCCTAAACATAACTATAGTGTGTTTTGTTGCGTTGTTGCGGTAGTTACGTTACCTTACTACTTTACGTAATTATAATGTTACATTATCGTTTGAACACAAATCATGATCTTTTTTTCTAACTTTAACCAAGTGCTTTTGTGGCCTAAGCCTAACCGATGCATTGTGTTTCTGCAAACGTGATACGAAGCTGATATGAAATGGATTTTTGGTTCGTAAATGTCGCCATTTAACGTATCTGTGGTTTGCAGAAAAATCCAATGGCAACATTTTTTTCTGGCGACTGGGTTGGATGATGGTGTCGTGAAGTTAAACTGCAAAGGACTGATGATGAGACGCTCATTGCGATCACTACCATAAGCTACAAACAGATGTTGCTGGAACATTTAAAAAAGAAAATTATAATTTCAAAATACAATACCTCCTTATATCTATATGTACGTTGTTAGTTAGTGTATTCCAAAATAACATGTATGAGTGTTTTACTGATCTGACACCTCTGTACCGTGGTTCTTCTGGTAAAAAAAGTGTGAAGTACACTGTTCTATGTAATTATAGATATGGAATTTCAATTATTGTACAGCAAAATGGCATGAAGCAAGCTGCTCTGTTCAGCTATGCACAGCCAGGGGCCCAGTGGTCCATAGCTTCATCCCAAGACAGTAATGCCTTCTTGGTTCTTAACCATTGGATTAATGACATTTTCTCTCTGGAAAGTACTTTCCTCTGCTGATTATTCGGGGTGTTTGAATCTTCTCTCTGTACAAGTTAGAAGCAAGGAGGAAATGGGGAAACAGTGGCTATAAAGGAAAGCAGCTGTGAAGGGAATGGGCCAACAAAAGACGTTGTCCATTCATCTGTAATTGCACTTTGGCCAAACACTGAACCTCAACTTGAGGTACCAGGATTGTTTAAAATGCATGTTTTCTGTTCAAATGTATCTTTTGTCTTGAGATGTGATAAACAGATTAAGACAAGCCATACAACTCAGCTTTTTATGAGTCAAAATCACACCAAGGATCAGATCCCTTCATTACATTTTCACATCTATAATAATAGGAGTCATTCATGCATTAATCACACCATTTCTAGATTATGGCACCTCACTGTATTATGGCATTAGTCATGCTTTTCTGCTCCAATCCAGATTGTTCAGAATACTGTAGCCAGGAATTCAACTGGATACAACAAATGAGCCATATTACACATAATGGCATAACTGGCAATGATTCTCTGACAATTATAGAACTGACAAATCCTTACTGTTTGTTGGCAAATCTAAATCACAGTTTTTCTTCTTCTTATATTTCTAAAATCTTTCATCCATTATCCTGATCCTGTCGGTCTATGGATCAGAATTTCTTATCTGTCCCACAGTTGAAGGCAAAGGGTGATTGAGCCCCCAGGATATGGAACCATCCTCCATATAGTTGACTTTGACAGTTAATTTTTGACCTTAGAAACAGTAGTTAGTATAAACATCTCAACTTAAGCTCCATTTACTACTTTTTTCCATTAAAACTGAGGAAGCTCAGTCAAGCTGCAGGGAACTATTATTGATTTGTATGTTAATTATGGTGCAAAATGTTGATGCAAGATGTCAGCAGCAACATTACATCCTTTTATACAGACTGGTCTCATACAATGTTCGCAGTTATACCTATGAAAAGTAATGCACTGTAATTAGTGCTTATCTCACAAAATCAATTCATGTGTAATTCACGTAATAGTGAACCAGGACGTACAAAGAGTGGTGAATGCCTTGTAGGGAGGAGGTCAAGGTGGATAGGTGGGTCAAAAAATACCAGACTTTTGCCCAGGAGACCGGGGATCGTGTCTCATGTGAAACCATAAGTCAATATTGATTTATTTGTCACAAAACTTAAGCCAATCCATGATCTTTTACTGAGCCTAACTAAGTAGCTTTCTTGCCTAAACCTAAGGAAGTTGTTTCCTGAGAAGGCGGAAGTTTATTTTAAAAGGACTGTATGCATGTAACGAGCGGAAATTGATACACATTGCTGGACATTCGTCAGAAAACTAACGAAAAAGGGGGAATTACTTTTTTGTAAGATATCATACGTATGATAATATGTTGTTTATATAATAAACTCGGGGAAAAAAGGTTTGGAAATTTGTGTTTGGTCGATTATTTCTCTGTTGTTACAATGCTAATTGGCATTATATTTTACATGGTTGGAAAGCCTGTTCATTTACCTTCACAATGATGTCCAACTTGTAAGGATCATGCATTTTCTGGGATGAGCAGCACAGCTGATTATGTGGGTAGCGCCCAAGTGAAATTTGCCAAAATGCTCTGCCAATGCTAAAGAGTGTATTCTCCTGTTGGTATTGACTCTTGTTTTGAGCTCCAGGTGCTGCCAATCAGGTGCCTGATGTGCATGGGGCCTGCTGGGTGCTGCGCCCTACTAAAGTGATCATTTGGTGTCTGCTCCAAGCATCGGCATGCCACGCTAGCCTAATCTGGATAAGGCCTGCGTGATAGGGCAAGTTGAAGCTGGTATTCCGCAAAACCAAGTTGCATCCTGGTTGAGGAATGGAACGCCATCCCACAGCATTGTGTGACCACGTTGGTGACCAGCATGAGGAGGAGGTGCCAGGCTGTGTATGGATCTTCCATCCGCTACTGAGGCTCCTGACGGTGTTTTAAATAAATAAAGTGTAAAATTGCCAATATGTCTTGTCGGTTCCTTGTTACTGATAGAGAGTTCAATCATCCAATCCACCAAACAACTCAAAACAAGAGTCAGTACCAACAGGAGAACACACTGTTTAGTATCGGCAGAGCATTTTGGC
The DNA here is from genome assembly GCF_015220745.1 of Sebastes umbrosus. Taxonomy (NCBI): domain Eukaryota; kingdom Metazoa; phylum Chordata; class Actinopteri; order Perciformes; family Sebastidae; genus Sebastes; species Sebastes umbrosus. The sequence goes on along the minus strand of NC_051270.1, from coordinate 36,082,218 downwards.
AAATTTTTCTTGGGCGCTACCCACATAATCAGCTGTGCTACTCATCCCACAAATGCATGATCCTTACAAGTTGGACATCGTTGTGAAGGTAAATAAACAGGCTTTCCAACGATGTAAAATACAATGCCAATTAGCATTGTAACAATAGAGAAATAATTGACCAAACCAAAATTTCCAAACTTTTTTTTCCAAGTTTATGTGATCATTATATAAAATGGTTATATGTTTTAAATGTAAACTCCTTATGTGCTAAGTGACTAGTGATTGTAGCTGTCAAACTAAGAGTGAAAAGTGCAATATGTGGTGGAATAGAAATATAAAGTAGCTGAAAATGGAACCTCAAAATTGCATTTCAGAATACAGACAAGCAAAAGACAGCCTATGGTAAAAGGACTGCAATTATAGAGTGCTTTTCCAGTCTTAGCGACCACTCAAAGCGCTTTACAACACAAGACAGCATTCACCCATCCACCCACACATTCATACAAGCTACTATACATAAGGTGCCACCTGCTCATCAGGAGCGATAAACATTCACCGGCACACTCGCGGGAGCAATTTGGGGTTCAGTATCTTGCCCGAGGACACTTTGACATGTAGACTGCAGAGGCCAGGGACTAACAATCTTCGGATTAGTGGACGGCCGCTCCTCCTACCTCCTGAGCTACAGCCGCCCCTATCTGATTATATTTAGCAGGATTAGTCATGAATCTGTGGTTTTACAGATCAGGATATTATTAAGTAATTAATGGCAGATCCAATACCATTAAAAGCCCACAGAGCTTAATCAAAAGGCTGATCCTTGATGTTTCTTCTACCAACATCTGACTAGTGGTTACATTTAATTTTTTCCCTTTTCTTCTGTTTTCACTATTCAGTGCAACCAATGCCAGCAGAGAAGCTTCCTTTCCGCTTGTATCAAGTTTCTAAATATATCACCCTCTACAGCTGTTGCTGTCATGAATGACCTGAAAACAGCAAAAAAAAAAAAGGAAAACGGGAGGTTTGACACGTGGTATGTAACAGGCTTTCCTTGCCAAATCCATCTCTGTGTTTGCCAATAAAGCAACCACGACAAATTGATCGGAGAATGAGGAACTCAGGGTGACGGCAGCTGTGGCTGAGGTATTAAAGCAGGATATCGCTGACATTCAACCTTAATTCATCCGCTGCCCTGTGACATGTCAGTCTGTGAACCGTAATTGCAGAGCAGATTATTCTTGGCATTTCATGTCGTAAAAAGTGCTTGAGATTTCTTGTGTAGAATCCTCATAATGTGTAAGGTACGAGTGACTGCACAACTCAATAATTTAAAAGTACAGGGCGATTCTCTTTAAACAGGAACAATACTATTGTTCCTCTCTGACACAGACAATAAATATTTAACTTAGAATGTGATAAAGCTGGCTTTTGTGTGACGGTATAATTATGCAGTTGTTGAGAGATGTTGGACAGCAGTTTTAAAACATAGATTATGTCAAGGTATATATGGAAAAAACTCTATTGAACATATCCTGCACATATGCCAAAATAAATCATCAACTGGTGCCGAAATTCCCATTGAATGAGGCAATCAAGGTTTGGCTCCGAAAAAGTCTCACACAGAACGCCTCAAGCAATATTTGTGTGTGTGTGGGTAAGTGTGTGTGAACGTGCATGAACCTAAATGTATGTTACACCACAGCACATGCACATATAGTGTTACTACACACACAGCTCCTCCACACACTGCCAGCGGGCATATACAATCTTTGCATTTCAAGGGCTCGACACCTGTGTTTTGCTAGAGTTGAGTCACAGCTCCACTCTAACAAGATATCCAGGACATGGAGAGGAAGGAGAGGTGTATTTCTGGGTACTAAATAATGTAAAGAGGGAAGATAAAATATTGGTTATGTTTGCCTTCCAGGTCACCCACTTTGAATCTTATCAGCGATTGAATCGGCGTAATCAGCGGTTATCAGCGTCATGGATGTGGATTCGAAGGGGCCTGCTACACCTACTAGTAGGTTCAGAAGGCCGTTATCATCTATTCACCGATAAATACACAAGAAGACGAGTTAGGCATTGACCTCTAGTGGCCATAGTAATAATGACAAAAACGTAGTATAAAGAAACGACAACGTCCGCACAGGGAGGCTGGTGTGGATGGATGGATGGGTCAAACAAACACAGGACTTTAACCCAGGAGGCCGTTGTTTGTGTCCCGTGTGAAAGTCAACTTATGTAACATACGTAAAGTCACTTAACTAAACATGCTAAATTCGAAATTCAGAGCATCAATATAGCAGCAAACACCTATTTGCTATGTAAAGATAAAGAGGAGTAATGTCTACGTGAGCAGAGAATGAAGTCACTTTCCTTCTGTGGGTATTGTAATTTGAGCTTCCTTGTGCTTGTTTACGTAGTGACAATTATAGAACTGACAAATCCTTACAGTTTGTTGGCAAATCTAAATCGCAGTTTTTCTTCTTATATTTCTGAAATCTGTCACCCATTATCCTGATCCTGTCGGTCTATTGATCAGAATTTCTTATCTGTCCCACAGTTGAAGGCAAAGGGTGATTGAGCCCCCAGGATATGGAACCATCCTCCATATAGTTGAGTTTGACAGTTCATTCTTGACCTTAGAAACAGTAGTTAGTACAAACAACTCAACTTAAGCTCCACTTACTACTTTTTTCCATTTAAACTGAGAAAGCCCAGTCAAGCTGCAGGAAACTATTATTGATATGTATGTTAATTATGGTGCAAAATGTTGATGCATGGTGTCATCAGCAACATTACATCATTTTATACAGACTGATCTCATACAATGTTCATAGTTATACATATGAAAAGTAATGCACTGTAATTTGTGCTTGTTTACGTAGCCCGTTCGACTGCGCATGCATGTTAGTGCATGTGAGTCCTTGTTAGAATGTGACATAATCCACCAAAACTAATATGTACATAACCCTATAGTGTCCCTTAGGCGAGCTCCAAAGATCACAGGGCGTGCTCCAGGATTTGTCTGCTTTGAGGTTGTCAATATTAGATTTGCTCATGTATAACTAAAATCATAAAAACACACTTACTGGATTTTTTGCCATTTAGTAGCAAATTTTAATGAAATAGTCTGCCTCAATCATTATCATTCACTATAAGCCTCATAGATATGGGTCAATAGGGGGTTACTACACCCACTAGTAGGTTTTATCATCTATTTACATGGAAAATCACAGAAAGAAGGTATAATGGGACACGACAGTGACCTCTAGCTATCGAAGCAATTAGGTGTTTTTTTTGCTTAAACCTAAATAAGTTGTAGATTTATTGCCCTAAGCCTAACTGTTCTTTTTTGCCTAAACCTAAAGAAGCCTTTTTGTTTGTGTTCAAAGGGGGCGTTTCATTCAGTTTTACAACATGTTAGAATGTGTTGCTTTTAAGTTTCACATTCACTTTTACAACGTAGTAGGCCCCTATTGACCCACATCTACGGTGATATAGCGACTGATAACACCTATTTAATGGCCTGAAAAAACAATTTGCAAGGGAGGCCATTACCTGTATTAACGGGGCAGTCTAGCAGCGATTTAACGGCACCATAAATTACATTTATTTAACCACAATAACAAAAAAATCGATTTTGAAAATCTATTAAGTATCTGAATTTACATGGCATCTGTCTAGACATCATCACTTTATTTATGTTGACAAAACTGATGAGTTGTATTCATTAAAGAAAGTTGATTTCATTTTAAAAAGACTGACTTCAGTATAAAATTACGAATATAAGCATTTTCTGTTTCACTCATTGAATACTATCCAACCATTTCCTACATTGCCCAACAGTTCTCACAGGACCAAAGCAACATATGTTACGTACATGTTATTTCCTCTCGAGCTTTAACATCATCTGCTCCCTTTGGTTTATTTGAGGTGGCATATACAGTATATTCGCTCATGGCAAATCAGCGCTTCCTGTAACGCACAAGGACACCAGTTTCCTCTTGGGGGGCTGCTTTAGTGGCGGATTGGATCCGGAAATGTTATGTATCATCACAAAATCATCCAAAGCATGTTGTCACAGAGCACGCTGCTTTTTGGGGTAAGTGGGAGCTAAAAACAAAATAACTGAAGAAATTGGATAACTGAAGAGTGGAAATTGCTTCTCTTTACTGCAAATAACATGAATCCATGGATTTTCTCTGATGCCAACAGTACACAACCGTGTCTCTTAAAAAATGACATTCCCATACAACTAGACTGCATTCTTAATTACATTTAGAGGAAAAATATTTTCTCCCAGATTACGGTTGCAGTTTTTAAACAGTTTTAAAGATGTTGTTAATGTTGTAAATTTAAACAAAACAAAAACAACAAAACTACTTGGTTAAGTTTAGTTAAAAATGAATGACTACATTTGTTAAATTATCAAGCTCCGAATGTAAATTAAACCAATTGAACATTGACTTTTAGTTGCACATGGGACATGAACAGCGGTCTCCTGGGTGAAAGTCCTGTGTTTGTTTGACCCATCCACCTCCTCAAACTGCTCTCTGTGCGGACTATCATTACAAACGCATTTTGTGACACGTCAAAAACAAACGTAGTCTGCGACAAAATATGTTTCCCTCGAAACGTAATTCACAATGCAGTTCTGTTGTGTGGGAACGTAATTGTTAGGAGACAGGACTGCAGTACAAGCTGCCGGTGGTGCAATTAGAGTTGAAGATGTTTTCTTGCCTGAATAATCTCTTCATCAACCCGCAGTTCTTCAGCTACATGTAACAGCATGGTTACTTGGTTCATAACTGTACCTCTGTGACTGTTTTTTGAGTCATAATCAAGTTGTGATATTGACGCCCCTCTACACTTAAGGGTCTTTTGGTGAATAACAATCAAATTAGGATACTGGCTGCCAGCAGAACGTTTTAAAAGTCTGTCTTAGGTAGAGGTGTACAAAATATGTGATTTTGACTCAAGAACAACATGGTGTCTTATTACCAGTCAGCATGGGCTCATTTAATTAAGACAGCAAGCCCTTCCTAACCACAAAGGGAAATTCTGGTCATCATTTCTATCAGTAATACAGTAAAAATGACATAAATGTGCCAACATTGCAAAAAGAAACGCACAATCAGACATTTTCTATTCAAGGTTATCCAAATTATTTGGAGAAGACTGAAATTATTACATGAGGTGTCTGTTGTCTCATTATCTGAGAGCTCCTTTCGTGACCTGACCTTTGTGCGGCGATGTCTCCATGTTCCCGGACCTCAGCAATTATTTTAGTAAGAACATGTTATCATAACCGGCAAAAATGATGGCCAAACTAATGAAATTTAGTCTCAAGTTGGCCAAGTAGTTTGGTGTGTCCTCCTGATGGTGGTGCCAGATGAGGAAGATATTCATATTGGTCGTTTTAGATTGCACTGACATGCGACTGATTTTGTCATTCATTTTAGGTTTCTGGACAATTCAATTTTCTATCTATGATTGAAGGCAAATGAACACAATGATACTCTATGTAACCAATGCTTTGATTTTGCACTATATCTTACCTATAACCAGAGTCACTTTAGGGAATCCAATAAGCCATGAGAAAGACTACTTTCATGAGGTTTTAACAGACAATCTTACCAAGGTTTTCATATAATAATAATCACTGTGAGCTCCTTGATTTCCCTTTAGCTTCAGCTGTGTTGTAGATTTCACCATGAGAACGAATTAATGAGGAGTACTAAAATTAATTGACAGGAAAGCGTGTTTAGGAGCTCTCTGGAGTACGTAAACTCAGGTTCAGGGAAGAAAACATAACACCATTTTTCTACAAAATGGTGTTATCCTTCCAGATATATTAATCTTTTACACCATTTCACTTGGCAGAGACCTTGGGTAGTTGCTGAAGAAGATAGCAACTATAAATATCAAATGAGGGAAGAAGGAACCGATATAGATATTTGTAAAAAAAAAATAAAAAATAAATGAAGAAATAAATGATTGAATGTAATTTCCTGGGGCTAAAATGTTATATCAGTGGTGACAAATTACATATGTTTTTAAAACAAATTATTAAGATTGGTGTTCTCTATGGGCCAGTTATTATTCTAGCACCTTTTAACTATTAAGATGAAAATCCTAATGACATTTTTTTTATATATTATAGCATTGCTGGCTGATGAAGCTTATACTAGACTAATCTGTGATTTTATAATTAGTTTATATATATATATATATATATATATATATATATATATATATCTTGTTGTAATTTGGAACAGCCTCTGGGCCTGAGAGGTCGCTGACATGTTGAATAAAAATAAAAACAAAGCCCTATTTATAGTGGATATTGAAAGCAAATCAAACACACACAGAGGACACTACTTGTGCCAGCTTTTTCTCCAAAACGGACGCAGTACAACAGAACATATGTTGCGAGTCAGACATGTTAAGGGACGTCCCCTTTTTGAGAGCAACTGACATGCATGTCTGGCAAAAGCGTTGATGCACAGACGAGGCTAAAACATCCATGCCAGGCTGCACATAAATCCCCTCAACGAGTGCTTATCTCAGCTAGGATTTATGATAAATACTCTCTGTACCCATACAGTATGTAGATGAGAAAAAAAAAAAAAAACATACAGTATGATGAAAAATAGATTATATAGAGGACTGTTCCATTACGTAACTAAGGTTGTGCATGAAAGAATATTTTTTTCATCAATGCCTTCATTCACCGCTCCATCACTGCATACCATAGAGCTCTGATTTACTGCCTCGGTGTCGGAGAAAACAAATGTGTGCTTGGTAGTCGGGAGTTTGATCAGGATTTATGCCCTCGGTCAGACGTATATATGCACATACCACGCCGCCCGGGTTTAGTCTGTCATGTTGTGTTGGGAATATTGCAACGAGGTACCCACAGCAACATCATTTGCAAGTCTTATATCTGTGAATCAAAAATTTCACACAGCGTCAAAATTGAGATATTTCCAGGTTTCCTCTATTCCCTCTCAGTGCTTCATTTTTAGCTCACGACTGCTCGTACTTGTTTGCTTGTGTGCATTTGTGTGTGTGTGCTAATCTCATTTTGGCTTTTCAGGCCAGCCGAAGGGAGAATTTGAACATCGGCAGCAAAGCGAGAGAGCCGCAGCTGACCACAGTGACGTAAGCTGCACTGACCGGCCCGACCGGCACGCACACACACACACATCCTCTCTCTCACCTATACCCACATTTCCACGGGGGAATTAACCATCAATGGGCCCTCAGTGTGAACGTGTGTGTGCATGTGTGTGAGTGTGAATGTGAGTGTGTGGGAATGAGAGAGACAGAGTAACCTATGCTTGCCAGTTGCAGCTGTAGCTCCTAGCTAGGGACAGTCATTTTCAGTTCACACCCCTTCTCATTTTAAAATTTAGTTCATATCCGCTGTACGATTTCGTGCTTTAATATAATAAATGTTAAGTATGAAAAACTAGGTTAATTTTAAAAGAAATGTATTCATTGATCATATTACAAGTTAGGATGTTTCATATCCATTTCAGGCGTTGGAATGTCTCAGGAGCATGCTTTGGGCCAAATCAAATGTATCCAGCAACAATGCTGTGATCGATGAGAGTAACTGTGTGTTAGGATGAGCTAAAGCATGACTTAAAGCTAGCTTTTTATTTAAGAAGCATTTTTTGTTGTCTTTGTTGAAATTCTCTTTATATCCCAACAACAATCAATAAATCAAATGTTCTGATCAAATTTTTTTTTTAAAATGGACACAAAAAATGGCCTGTAATAAACCCATCGAGTAATTTATTTTGGCCCGCATTAAATGATTGGACAGCCTACCTATCATTGACATTGACAGCTGTGAGTACCAACCAAGCGGCAACCTCCGGCGCTGAGAAATGAAGCCAATGAGGAAGTGCCAAAAACTGCAGTTTGTCAAATGGCCACTTGAGGCTGGCTCCAAAATTGAGTCAATCTCCATAGACCCCCCACCCCACCCATGTTAAAATGCCCAGCTTTACAGCAGAAATAAACATGTTTACAGCCTGGTAAAAAAATTATGGTTTTGGTCTCTATAGCCAACATCCCCTTTCATGTCAACTGTCCATATTTTATACAGTCTATGTTACAAACAATACCCATGTTTGTTGTTTACGTTCATTATGATAATGTTAGGTCTTAAGCTCAGTTTACACCACACGACTTTCAAAGTCATCGGTGCGCAGTACGGTTCACACTTCACAATTTGCTGTCTTGTAATTGGGAGTCTTTAAGTGGTTGTAGTTTTCACACTACATGATTGACCGGCGACAGAGGTCACACACTACAAGATCTTTCACCGGGAGAAATCCCCATACGAAAAATACACTGTAAATAATATGATACTATATGCGAGACGTATTGCAGATGTTGTTGTTGTTCACAAAATAGCCTGTTTCCACCAGTTTCCACACTCTTTTTTTTTACTATTTATCCCTGTAGGTGCAACAACATCTTTGCTCCGTGTTGCAAATGCAACACATACATTAAGTTCCTATTGTTACAGGCGACCCCTCCTCCCTCGGGTTTCCCCTCAACCCGTGTCACGCACTCATTGGCTGTAGCTCGTGGCCGGAGTCCCCCGACAGGTCCAGATATTTAGCATGCAAGACGTGATATGTGTCTGTGAGGCATCGGCGAACTTCTCGGCTCGTGTCTTTGAGCAGTTCACACATGACATTTGAGTGCCAATGTGTGAGCGGCGAGCCAACACCGCTTTGCCTCTGATCTGGGGCTTTTAGTCGGGGAGCTCCAAAAACTGTCGGGGAGCGGTAAATCAGGGCAAAAGTTGTGTAACTAGGCATTACATGTGAATGAGCACCCGACGTCGTTGGATACGGTTAGCGATGACAATGATGCGCTGCGCTCCTCATCCAGACACTCTCCCGTGGACTCGTCCTCCAGCAGTAGTCAGGCAGTGCTGTCTTGGAGTGGCTTTGGAGGGAGGCCTGATGGGAGGGCTGGGATGTTTTTTTTCATTTTGGATACTTTAAAAATCCTACCCCAGCTTTAAAGTTGTGATTTGTGAATCTAACCACCACAATTTTATTACCCAGAAGGATAACTGATCCAGCATGCATATTACAGAGAATATTTCAATTTTTAAAATCTCATTTTCAAAGCTGCTCTGCCTATTAAATCACGGCGCTCTGGATCTCTAAGTAGGCTACATAATGACCTGGTTGCTACGCCTCTCTTACGCTGACCTGCTGACAGCTTCAATTAAGCTGCTCATATCGCTCCCAGCAAAAGCCACGCTCGCCCACCGCCCCTTCCCTGCTGCCATTTTACCAGCAATCAAATGACAAATGGGACAACCTGTGCAGAAAAGTTGAACGGAACGATCTTGTGATTTTCACATGAATAGTTTTGATTGCACTGCACTTCTCTCACCCCCAACGCAGCAGCTCTGTGCTGGAAAAGAACGTCAGCGGGGTCGCCTGGGCAGCGACTGACTGAATCATCCGAGCCGCTCAGATGTGGAGTCATGCACACAGGTGACGCGTTGAAGGGGTCAAAGATGATGACGTGGATATGGACATTCTTGCATAACCACTTCTCTTCACCTCAGCAACAGCGACATGTTTAAGTGCCAACATTCACATGATTTGTTCAGTTCAGTGAGCTCTTCACATCGTGACTGCGCTATATCCCACTAAGCAGCAGAAATAGTTGCAAACACACAGACTCACGCATGCAAACAAAGACAAAAAGCAAGACGTGTGAAGCACCAACAGCAGATTTTCGTCTCAGAATTCCTTTTTGTTAGAGTGATCACTTTATTCCTGCACACTCTTCAAGAATACCCTCCGCAGCTTTTTGCCCGCTAACGAATAGTTTTAGCTATCGGGACGTGTTCTGTCAACTCAGCTCAGTAAACAGCGGGCACACAGAAGCAAATATCTTTCTGCTCTGTCATGCAGTCACACAGGGTCAGATTATTGAGGTCACATTATGAGGGGGATAAGAATAAAAAGAAAAAGGCAGAGGGACACACGGAAGGGAGAGGGATTTGCTGTACTTTCTTCCAGGGGCTGCTGAACCATATGTTCCGCCCTGGGACACAACAAACAACACGAGGGGCTCAGCGAAGAGCCCGGAGACACTCCGACACGCTGACACATGGGGAGCAGTGCTGGCAGGCTGTGTGCGGGGAGGTCAGGCGTGTGGAGGAAGTGCACCATTAGTACTGTAGTAACAGTCCAGCATTAGAAACAAGGAGCCAAGCGGAGTTTAATGGAGAAGTGTCCATGTTCGCGCTGGAATATCGCTCAAATGCAAGGAGCGTTGATGAACTGTCCGATGACGTTAGTTCTCATTAATTTGCAATAAATAAAAGAGATACAAATGACAACACAATCCAGGTTTAGCTTTCAGTGGCTGGAGTTGCTGATGCACTCTTGAATCCATTACAGCCCATAAAGGGGGAGATTTACTGACAGGTTAAAATCTGAAAGACTGTCCTACAAAAGCTTGGAAGCATTCCATGACCGTGATCTCCTTTGCTTTTTCTTTGTCAAACTGAAAAAAGAAAATGCTGCAAAGCTGGGTGTGTGTACATAGCATGCATATGATTTCTTAGAGCAGTTAAATGAATAGCTTTCTCGTGGAGAGTTAGATGATAATACCACTCTCCAAATGGCCTGTACAGTAAATATGAAACCACAACCAGCAGCTGATTAGCTTAGAGTTAGCACAAAGAATGGAAACAGGGAAGCTAGCCAGAAAATAGTCTGGCACGTAAACCCCCCCTAGTAATATGGCAAACTAATGTTTTCACGCTTCAGTGTATGTACCCAATTGTTATGTGCCATGTAGTGTGTTTTCTCTCTGCCTCTGTCTCTCTAGCGCCGCCCTCCCCCGCCCTGCAGCTGCAGTTTTTGGACGTAGCCTACACGGGTGTTGTCAGTCACTTGTTAGGACCGTGGCGTACTGGGGTCGGAAACTCCCTTCTGGAGGGAGCGTGCTTCTGATATTCATGCACTTCTAGTTTAACACTTAACTTGTTGTTTTGCTTAACTAGTGTCACTTTCTTTTTAGAGTTTAGTCGTTTTCAGTTGGCCTTTTGAGGCTTTTTTGTATAATTTATTGTTTATAAATTCCTCTTTTCTGCTTATAAGTTGACATGCAAATAAATATTCCACTATTAATCCAAATATGTCAATATTCTGAATTTGACACGGGTCATGTAAACCTGCACGTTCGCACAAAACGTTTGTCACATGTTTTTTTTTAATTGACGTGTGTTTTTTTTTTAAGTTGTGTTTCTGTACGTATTTTACTTAGATTCCTTACTTGACTGACACGCAGAATGTCCGTGTAATGTCGTGGTATTTATACGCCTTCCCGTGTGACCGGGTTGTGTAAACAGCATATTCCATAGGCCTTATTCCTTATGGATCATTTTTCGATTAAGACATGTGGGATATGCTGATATTATTCAGGTTTTAGGAGCATTCTTTAGACATGTATACAGCGCATTATGTGTATGAGGTTTTTACGGCAGTTTGCGACACATGACCTCTTGCCTATTTACGTCCAGCTCTGTGCGTTGTACACAAACCGACAGTTTGCAGAGATACATGCCCAAAAGAAGAGCCCGCATTTCTGGTCGGAAAGAGAAACGCACCTGCTTTTAAACATTATGAAACACTTGGATATCAACAGATTTCTGGATATGCGCAAATATCACAACGTCAACTTTTTCAAGAAGGCTTTTGCGCGGTCAGCAATTCCGCCACCGGTTACATTAATCAGAGTAACCACGGCTTCATGTAAACGGGAATAATAGTGGAATATTCATTTTCATTAGCCATGTAAACAGCTTAGTAGGAATATTGTCTTTTTTTTAATGAATGAATGAATGGTTGGATGGATGGATGGATGAATGAATGAATGAATGAATGAATGAATGAATGAATGACTTTATTTCAAACATAAAAAAAATAAAAACAGATACAAAATAATAACAAAGAAAACAAGAGTAATAGTGTCCGAAAAGGAGTAGGTAGAAGTAAAACTTATATGTCCCTACCACTTTCTCACCTCTCCTCTATTAACTCATATTTCATAGAATGATAATATAATATAATATATAAACTATCTCAGATTTATTTATATCCCAAATTAAATATATGAACAACCCACATATCCATCCGGAGTAAAAAAAAATAGATATGAACCAACCCTCAACACAACTTTTCCTCATCCATATACCTCCCAAAAATATCTTTTTTGTATAGCTTTTTAAATTTGATTTATATTTGTGCGCCGCTTCAACCCATCACCTAACCCATTCCACAAATCCACCCCACAGACTGAAATACACATACTCTTCTTTGTTGTACGAACACGATGCTTTTTAAATTCAATTTTCCTCTTAAATTATAACCACCATCCCTGTCACAAATAAATTTTGGAATATTGCCCGGAAGTGAACTATGTCTTGCTCTGAACATAATTATTGCGGTTTTTAAATTTGACCAAATCCATGAATTCCAATGCATGTGACTTTAAGAACAGTGTGTTCCCTATATCCCACATTATTTACTATCCTGATTGCTCTCTTTTGTAGTATGCATAATGGTTGTAAGTTGCTTTTATAAGTGTTACCCCAATGGTGATGTAAGTGAAGAATACAGAATGTGCAGTGACTTATGGTCCAGTATGTGTCTTGTTTTCCCTAAAACTGCTACGCTCTTTGCCAGCTTTGACGTTTCCAGCAGATTTTGTGGTTCAGTATCACACCCAGAAATGTATTTTCATATACTCTTTCAATATTAACATCATCTATCGTTATTTGTACTTGTATGTCCATTTTTCGGTTTCCAAATAACATAAATTTAGTTTTGTGTCTGTCAAACTTTCTCATTTCTGTTGTGGCCACCTCCAAAAGCTAATGCAGATTTTCCCCAGAACAAAAAATATTATCGTCATCCGCAAGTAAAACAAAATCCAGTGTCCTTGATACCCTACATATGTCATTTATATACAAAATAAACAGTTTTGGACCCAATACCGACCCCTGTGGCACTTTTTTTAAATCTATAAATACTCCTACTGCATACTCCTTGTGATCAATACAACTGGTAATTTAGCTCCATTAATGCCATTGTGAATGATAAGTTACAGATGTAGGTTAGTGGGGTTACAATGCCGCCAATGACTTTCTTGACTAGTGTCATATCGATTCCATTCCAGTCAGTAGATGTTTTACTCTTGCACTTGTTACCTATAAGGGCAAAAAAACTGGATATTTTGTGTATGCAAACCTAGTCATTGTTAATTAGCGAGCTTTAGAAGTGCTGGTAGGTGGATTTTGTTACCGCCAGACGGAGTCAGACAAGCTGTTTCAACCTGTTTCCACTCTTTGTGCTGAGCTAAGATTTGTACCTTTATTTATTCAGGGGGAGAGTCACTGAGAGCAATGCTCTCTTTTTCTAGAAAGCCCTGATCACATTCACACAAGTTACACATTCACACCTGGAAGCTGCCCAGTAAAACCACAGTCTGATCTTGCTGGACACTGAGCAGCTCCACTGGAGCAGTTGGAGGTTAAGGGCCTTGCTCAAGGGCACTTCAGTGGTGGTAATGAGGCAGGGGCAAGCACCGCTCTTTCACTTTCCCCCACCCAAATTTATCCTGCCGGTTCCGGGGGATTGAACCGGCGACCAACTGGCTTCTCTAACCTTTAGGCCACCACTGCCCCAAGATAACCAGCTGCTAGTTGTAGCTTCATATTTTAACGCACAAAATAGTATCAATCCTCTCATCTAACTCTCCGACAGGAAGCACATATGTCCCGAAATGTCAAACTACTCCTTTAATTGCTCAAAGACATCATATGCATGTACACACGCCCAGCTTTGCAGCATTTTTCCAGTTTAGAAAAAAATTAAAAGTATGCCGAGCACATCCAAAAGATTCCGAGGTAAAGTGAAAAACAGAGAGTGAGCACTGAAGCAAAGGGACAATCCCCTGAGATCTCAGTAAGAAAGAAAGAGGTGGATGATGGAGAAAGCACAGGCAGAGAGAGAGAGAGAGAGAGAGAGAGAGAGAGAGAGAGAGAGAGAGAGAGGGGGAGAGTTTGCCTCCAGCTTCGGCACAGAGGAGGATCAAAGGTTTGTGCTCTGCATCTCAATGGACATCCGGTCACCAATACTGATGAGCCCGGGTGTGTGATGCTCCATTCACAGGGTTTATATCTTATGGGTAAACAAGTGGTCATTGCATGGGAATCAATGGGCGTCTCTGCACCCGTGTTGTTTGACCGCACAGTCATTTGCAGTGATGCCATCCGTTGAAATCAAAAATTCAAAGTCAGGATTGTAAAAAGCAAAACTGACAAAAAAAAAGATCAGTGTTCAGGACAGACATTACTTTGACCGGGGTATACCTGCACATTTAGCATATTATTACTACAATTTCACTTAATGCATTTTAACTTGTTTTGTGACATCATGGCGGATCTGAAAAATAATTTTTGTGTCAAATACATTAGTTTATACCTTTTGTAATTTTCTGTAATAAAGTGGCAATTAATAATAATAATAACAATTAACCCCCTGCTATCTTTGAGAAGCTGCCCCTGTTTTTCTCTGTGGCGTTTCTCTGAGCCAATATGGTCATCTGCAGTGTGTTTACCAATATCACTCTGAAAGGTGTTTACTCTGCATTTTGTAGGTGCAGCTGTGCGTTGTGCACACACCCCCTTGACAGTTTTCTGTGCAACATAATGTAAACCGACATTCAATTTAAGCTGCTACAGTAACAGAAAGACATTTAGAAAAGCAGCGCATGGCGTGAAATGATCACGTATTCCGCACACGAACTGGCAAGACAGTTTGCCAAACTAACCACTGCATAAGCAGGTAAACACGCCGTCGAATACATAAACCACCTGCGGGGATGTTTACCAGAACATTTGCTGCTTGTTCCAGGTCTCAAATCCATAATCTACTTTTTGCAGCAATAATGGTCCGAGAGTCCAGCAATATCAAACAGCTTAAAATGTGATTAATTTTACAGCAGATATTGGCAAATTATTTCAATTTTATTTTGTGCTTGAGTTCAGGAATGTTATGTAAATTGGTTTAAAAAATCAAAAGCCTGCTTTTGTACAGAAATAAATCAAAATAAGTAACATCGTGTTCAGTACTTTGGCATCTGTCCAGTGTGCTCAGCATTATTTTAAGGAGTAGAAAAAAAAAAAAAAGGACATTACTTTACGTGACTGTGGTGTTCTATATATTCAGCTGTGACCTTCTACCCTTTAACATGGTCTGGTTGAAACAGCAGGCCAACTGCTTCTATAATGATCAGAGGATTTGTCCCAGATTATGGACATCATCATTACTGTAATGCTCTTTTTATATGTGATCTAATGTGGGTGTAGTTTGTGAATGTGGTTGCGTGTACAGTGTAAGCTATCCACCCATCCTGGGAAAAAAAAAAATGGGAATCTGCAGTGCAATCTATTCTACAAAGACATATCTTCCTCACTTATGAATCTTTCATGTGGAGGATAAACATAGATCCAATGTGAATTGTTTAAAGAGATGGACTTGAGAGAGAATGCATACGCTATTTTTATTCCGGGATGTTTTCTGTTTTCATACCTTCCTCTGCTTATCAGGTGACATGAAAACAAGGAAATCCTTTACTGTTTAATGGCCTTTACACTCCGGGGAACGTGACGAATAAACGGCACGGAAATGCGAAATACTCCCCTGCGAATACTTCGCAACAAATCTATTCATATCTAACCTGACCCACCGTATGGTTTTGTTGCACAGAATCATCAATCAGAGAAGCTGTCATTGGAAAATGATTGGATGAACAATCTGTCAATCAAACTCTTGCCAAAGCCAGTCAGGAGAAGAGCAAAAAACATCACACAAACATACTTGAAGCCTGAGAAGATGGATTTTCATGTGATATGTTATCTCGCGATTCTCGTGTCCTGAGAATCCAGCTGCAGTGATAAGATAAAATCATACCGGCAGTGATGCAAATTTGCGACAGTTGCAACACTTTTTCAACTACAGATTCAAATGGATTTGCGCAGGCAGAGGACCAACCACCAGGATCATATTGACCCAGAGCACTGTCTGGCACTCTGTCTGAGGTAAATTGTTGTATAGCCTAAACTACGGTAAGCTATTTAGCAAAACACTCTGAGTGAGTTTGTCTCTGGTAAACAGTTATGCAAGTGTATGTCTAGGTAGCTTTTATTGTGAAAGATAAGATCTGAATTAATTCCGCTGAAAGCGAAATCCCCCCCCCCGGTGTGTAAAAGCCTTAACCGATGAGTTAATGTCTTACCATCAATGGATGACAGTAGCATAAACATGTTTAATTTGAAGACAAAAAAGGCCACGTCAACATGGGACCCTTCGGTGTCTTATTTTGAAAGGCTTAAGACCCTTCCCCAAAATTAGGCAGGCACTGTAATTTGATTCGTCATGATTAGCTCACCGCAGGAACCGCTCGTGATTGAGCGCTCTACACACTAGAATGTAGTGTTAACTGATGGTAAATAAGCCAATATACTTGAACACCCACAAATCTGTTTATATTTCAAAGCATGTATATGTATCTTTTCCTATGTGAAATGGTCAATTAATTAATTTGTATGTATGTTTTCTTTTATGAATTTTGTATACATTGTTTTTTACTTATTTATTTTGTATTTATTTATTTATTATAATTATTTTTTTTATCTCATTACTAAATTTTTAACCATCATTCCCTGTGTATATATGCCATTATATGTTATTTTATCTAGGCAGTGGTTGGGGGTGGGAGAAAGTGAAAATGCTCTATGATATCTGTGAATAATGTTCTTTTTCTTAAAGAAAAATATTATAAAAAAGAAAAGGCCATGTCGGTAGGCCTTTCTCGCAGCAGACAGTTTGACTTGTCATGGTAGGAAAAGCACGTTACTAATAATACTAGTAATAACACTAACGATGGCTCTGTTCTATCCGAGTGTTGCAGTGAGAGTGAGCCAGCATGCACGATACCACGACCCTCAAATCAAAACAGCTGAATGGAATTCAGCCATCGATAATTTCATTATTTACACCTGTGCTTTTACTGTGACATGTCAAAATGTCTTCTGTGAAAAAAAAGCCTATTTTACACCGTAAATGATTTAGAATAAATGGACTCTACAAATTAAAAACATAAAACTGACAAATGCTTTTCTTCATCAGAATGCTTCAGTGTCTGCTTGACACCTATATAGTGTCTACATCCGTGTTTTTTTTTAATGCTGTAATCATCTTGAAAGATGTGATGTATTCTCCAAGTACCTACGGTAATGAAGATTTTTGACATTATCTCTCATTAGTGTGTGTTTGTCTGTCACAGATGGTTGTAAATCCTCTGATGAAACACAAGTGACCTCCAGTGGGATTCTGTCCCTTTAACTTGAGAGCCTATTAATTGTCTGCAATTATCCGTTGCAAGCGAGGCATCTGTCGGAAGTATCTCCTCTCTTCCCACATGGATACAAATGCCATAGTGGTAAAGGTTGACTGCGACATTCACTATTTATTGCACAGTAGGGCTCGTACAGTCCAAATTTGCCATCACACGGTCTAAAATAAACACGTCTCCCGTCCCATCCCATGTTTTTGAAGGGCAACATTTGACTTTTGTTGAAACAACAACTTGCATACAGGAAATTAATGATTCCTGTATTTCATGGGAAAACAAAATCATTTGTAAACTAGCTCGTTTGATTACTTTGTGTTTAAAGTGTGCTGTTCTGTATCAATGGGGAATAATCCATAGTTCCCTCGGTGCATTCAAAATCTTTAAAGTTTAGTGCAAAGTTGAAGAAACAAAATTACAGAAACAAAACCGACACCAAGGAAATTATAAGGCAACAATTATAAATATATCAAAAATAGTCATTAGAGAACTATCTTTGTTACAAAAACGGTACAAAAGTTTTGTCCTGTACGAGTGAGAGGGACATGTTTTTCAGTTCCTCTACTGATTTCACAGCCTTGTATCCCAGCTGGTGAAACACTTTTTGACACACAGTCTGTGTGTACTCTACCATGTCATAAGACAGTTTCAAACGCCAGCTCTCTGCGTTAGCTGCCGAGTCCCTCACTGTACCATACTTGTGTTTCGCTGAGGGGTCACTGCTGCCCCGAGTGTTTGCATATATCCAGTCTTCCACGGTTTTATCCATAGTCAGCCCCAGGAAGTCGTAGATCTCCTTTGTCTTGAGAAGCGGGTTTCTGGCCAAATCCTCATAGCGAACCAAGATGTATTTCCCTTTCAGCCAATAGGGATGACTGAGACCAGTAGAAACAGAACTGAGAAAGTCTTCACAGACAACAGTGAGCTGACTCAAGTCTAGATTATAGGGCCTTCGCCCCGTGGCCCTCCAAATACGCCACAGACGATACGTATCCCTGAATGTCTCGATCCGTGATGACAGGATGCCTCGCGGGTCTCTGACCAGCTGAATCACTTTGATATTCATCCGCGGGTCTTCCACCAAAGCGCGTAGATCTCCAATCTCCGGCACCCGGACAATTTTGATCGCCACATGTCGCTTCTCGCGGCACGCCTCCGTTGCTGAGGTCATATTCAGAGATGCGCATTTCTTAACGCAGTCCCCTTCTTCGACATTCACATCGGTGGGACCAAAGGCATCGCATACGGGCTGCTGGCACATCGCTCGGCTGGCGCCGCGACGGAACAGTTTATCCGTGGTGTGGTTCGTGGGCGTCGGTTTGATGTAGCTCTCCAGGAAATAGAGGTCGCAGCCGTACAGGCTACGCAGGAGGTCCCGACTGGCGCCCAGCATCACGCGCCGGTCCGCGGGATTGCGGCTGTGCGACAGACGCGGAATCAGCGTGGCCTGAACATGATAGAGAGGCTCGAACAGGTAGAACACCTCCTGGTGCTGGTTGAGCAGCTGGCCGACAAACGAGGAGCCGCTGCGGGTGGTGGCCAGGACCAGGATGTGCAGTTTGCGTGTGGCATTGATGGAGAAGTAAGGGTAGTCGTCGCAGCCTCCACCGCCTGCTGCTCCTCGCTCAAAGGGAGGCTCTGTCTCCTGGCCCCCCAGACCACAGTTCTGGGGGCTGGGCAACGGGCACAGCTGGAAAGGCTTGGAGGTGAGTGTCCGGATGGCCGTGTACTGGATGGCAATGGAGGCCAAGGCCAGTAGAATCACTGCCTTCCAGGAACATTGCATGGCTGAACCACTTCATTTAGACACAGCGGTCCATGCCAGGTCCTCCCTGTGAACAAATCAGTGTCTTTTTATTCTTAAAAAATGATTGTATTTGTCTGTTTCATTAATTTTTTGTGTCTAACAGAATACGTTTCTAGGTGTCTCTACCTAAAACAAGATCACTTACTGCCCCTAAAAGGACGATTGATATTACATATTTGACACTACAATTAGACACAGTACAGTGGAGAGAGGAGAACATTACAATAAAATCTAATTTGAATATACCAATTAACGGTGGGACAGCTTGTATTGTGATTAATTTTAGAAATGAGGGTGAGTCATCATCAGTGGGTTGAACATACACAGCAGGCTATAATTTATTTATGATTTCAGGGGACAAAAGGCAAGATTTTCATTCACATTTGGACTCACGTTGAAGGCAGGGTTGAACATTTTACTATATGCTGCTGAATAGTAAAAGAAAAAGAGCAGTCCTTAATATTAATATAATAAAGACTGCTGTAGCCACAAGACTCCCAGAGTCCCATGACTTAATCACTTAATTTGTCTCCTGTTTCTCTCCTTCCGATGCCTCATTTTTTTTTTTTTTTGAAAATCAAAATAGATAAAAGGGAGAATTCTGAGCTCTTACTTTTGGTTCCTATCCAATCAACTGATACTGACATGTACAGCAATCTGTAACAGACTGTATACAGTTGTGTTTTAAAATAGCTTTTACCTGAATATTAAAGCAATATTGATTATATGTCTGTAGCATGCTTTATAGGTTCAAACACTCACCATATAATCAGTATTAGGGACACAAAATACTTCACCAAGTACATAATACTACAGACTATACAGCAGCACACCCCATACATCCACCCTCCAAGCTCCTACATGTCTGTAATTCAAGGACCGTGTTTTGCCTGATTGGAGCATGTAAGCATTGTGCTGTATTCCACTTGTTCATCATCATGAGGGTTGAAAAAAAGGCCAGCCCAGAGAGGTAAACAATGGTTTAAAGCTTCACTGCCAATGTCATGTCAAGGGGAAACGATGCTGCAAGTGGAGAATAATCACAGAGAAAAAAACCTGTCCCATTGAGATATATATATATATATATATATATATTTTTTTTTATAAATAACACTGTAGCATCACATACTGAGGCCTTGATGCAGGGAGCTGCATGTGATGGTAAAAAAATAAAAGAAGGATCATCACTTCAGAAGCCATGCATGCACGAGACTTGTAAGGTCCAAAAAATAAATGATGCATCAGGGTCTGACTCCAAAGCACAGTGTGTGGAGGAGGGCTATACTCTAAAAATAACTCCAAAAAAAAATAATAATAATCCCAGAATTGTTTCATGAAAGCAGATACAAATCTATTTTTCCTCCCACTCTCTGTGCGTGTGTGGAGGAGATGGACAGTGTTGATGATGGTTTTGCTTTATACTCTAGCAATACTGACAGGAAACTCTTATAGAATGCTTTCTTCTCACAGACGTTTGGAATGAAAAAAAAAGCCCACTATGCTGCAGCAGGAACAGGTTTCCTGACAGAGATTTTTTTCCGTGATGCAGACATCCTCACTGCGATAAGACACAACACACATAGCGCAAATGATGAAGCGCATCCCACCCAGCCAGCCTCCAAGTGTTCCAAAATACCCAAAACAAAAGCAGTGCATGAAGCAGCCAATCTGATAGATAGAGAGAGACACAGTGAAATGATGGAGTAAAAACTCCCGTTTATACCTTGTTGGTAGTTGTATATCTCATGATGCGCTGCGCGTCCATGAATCACTGCTGTTTTCCTCTCCTCCACCGCCGCCACACCGTGCGCTCCCTCTCCGGTACGAGAGAAGAAATGCGCCTGGCGGAGCTGGATCTTCCATGTAACGGTGGTGGTGGTGGTTGCAAGTCGGGTTTTGAGTTGAACGGTTGGCTTCAGAAAAAATAGAATAGAAAAAAGTCCCGTTGAAGCGGTTTATTATGATGTAGCAGCAGCAGCAGCCAGGCTGTGAGGAAAAAGCGACAGAACCGGGATCCCCTTATATGATGCTGCAAGAGAGGCTGCGAGTGTGTGAGGTACACAAGGAGCGACTGTCTGGACCAAACCTAACCCCTCCCCCTTTCCACCTGCCTCTCTCTCTCTCTCTCTCTCTCTCTCTCTCTCTCTCTCTCTCTCTCTCTCTCACACACACACATCATCATCCTCAGTCTCTTGCCTGCCACATCACACACTCACATACCACCCCCCACCCTCCTCTTCACAAGCAAATCAGCTGTTTCCACCCAGCCAATGTGGCACAGAGAGTTCACACGGATTCCATCAATTTTCAATTATGTGCAAAAATGTTTGATTGTTTTGTGCATGAAACCACCACTATTTATTTATTTTTTCCAAAAAATACCGGACTTTCGCTCAGGAGACAGGTGTTCGTGTCCCATGTGAAACCAGAATTCAACGTTGATTTATTTGTCATGCAAGTTACATACTTAAGTTGCGCCATTTCCGGAGTTATTTTAATCCAAACCACAATCTTTTTTCTAAACTTAACCAAGTCAATATTTTCCTTACTAAGTAGTTTTGTTGCCTAATCCTAACCAAGTCAATATTTTCCTTACTAAGTAGTTTTGTTGCCTAATCCTAACCAAGTCAATATTTTCCTTACTAAGTAGTTCTGTTGCCTAAACCTAAGGAAGTTGTTTCCTGTGAAGACGGAAGTTTATTTTGAAAAGACTGTATGCATGTAACGAGCGGAAATTGACCCGTGTTGCTGGACATTGGTAGGAAAATAAACAAAAAAGAAGGAATAACTTTTTCGTAAGAACCGTTGTATGGGAATAAGTTGGTTACTTTCCACCACTGGCGATTGCCACGTGTTTAGTGACGCTGTCTGTTCACTTGAGATCACTTGCACTATCAAAGACAAACGTCTGCCCCATCAGGTCTTTGATTGAATTTCTTTTTAGGGCCCGAGCACGAAAGTGCCAGGACCCAAACGGTGTCCTGGCACGAAGTGCGAGGAAACCTCTTGTTTTTCTAAGGATTATTATTGTTCTGCCGCGAGATCGCATTTTTGAGGCACTTAGGAGGCACGAAAACTCACGAAAAATGGAAGACTCATCAGAACTGGCGCGAAATTCAAAGTTCTGTAGTGATTGGGCTCTGGTGTCGCCAGCAGGCTCGATAGCGCCCCCTAATGCAGGCAGGTTTTCAGAGAAAGCTACTACGATCTTCACGAAATTCAAGTAGGTCATTGCTCACATCTTCAAAGGCAGATTAAATATTTTCTAGATTTTTTCGGCCAACAGGAAGTCAGCCATTTTGGATTTCATGTGTGATTTTAAAATTTACGAACATATGTTTGAGGACTTTAGGATGCACAAAAATTCATGAAACTTTACACACGCATCTACATTTGTAATTACTTTGATTTGGTGGTGTAATTGGGCTTAGGCGTGGCATGTTGGCTCTTTAGCGCCCCTTTATGTCTTTTAGCCTTTGAACATACCTTGATGTACTCGAAGACCCATGAAAGTTGGTAAAAAGATGGACATATGTGAACTGTACGTGAATATACAGCGATTGGGTTCAGCGTCTTAAGCGGGCTCCATAGCGCCCCCTAACGCCTAAGGACTAAGGCCTAAGGCCATAGTTTGGACAAAGTTGATCCTATATTCATGAAATTTGGTAGGTACATCCTGCTAATTATTTCAGACATATTCCCCATCGGGTTTCATTAGCTCCGTCCACCCGGAAGTCGGCCATCTTAAATTTTGTGTTTTTCATGTATTTTATGCATACTTTTACAAACTCCTCCTTGAGACTTCATCGGATTTGCGTCAAATTTGGCTGGTATAACCCTCAAACTAATGTGACGCTACATTGTGAAGGAATCTTTGATCGCTCGAACGGTGATGTCATAGGTTATGTGAGAAGACGCCATTTTTCACTTTATAGGTATGGAACTTTACGATACTCCTCCTAGAGGATTCAAGAGAGCCATCTCAAAGTCGAGCAGCAGAATCACAACACCTTCACAATGCTAAATTGCGAAGCTTTTGTGTTTTCGCGAAACGGCGTTGTTGGCGCGGCGCGGCGAATTTCGATGTTTCGAGATGACACAGGAGGCTGTTGTAACTTGACTTTACATATTCCAATCTGCCCCTAATTTCGCAAGCTGGATAAGAGTTCAGGCCTGAAGACATATACGTTCCATTATTGAGTTATGGTGATAGCGCCACCTACTGGCTACAAGAATTGGTTGTATAATGCCACCCACCCTCATAGAAGTGCCTTTTAAGGATGCCCCACAGGTTCTCATCATGTCATTTGCAGCGTCACGCACTCCACGCAGAAAATATCCTCTAACTGTTGCGTGCAGTGTCCGACTTTCATGGAAATGCACAGCAGCGGGTACCCCCGACATGCGCAAAGGGGTCGAGGGCCCGTTCAACGCTGTTTGCAGATTTTATTTTTTTTATTTTTGTCCTCCTTTCTATACTACAAGCATATCCTGCAGGTTGTTTATTATTAAAGCTCACTTATCTCCCTTGTTCTATCCCACCTGTCTGATTGTAGCCTATGTGCAACGTGCAGGTTTGAGTTTTTTTTTTTTTTTCATGGCAGAACGTTTCTCTTCTGACTTTGAGGTGAACTCGTCACATCAACAGCAGCACCACCACCACCACCACCACCACCACCGCCTCGGGCTCTGTGATTCTGCAAAGCCCTTGCTAACCGATACAGCGGTTGGGTGGGCCGATAATGAGTGTGATATACGAGTGTGAGAAGTGCACGCTGTCTGAAGGAAGCAGGACTGAAAAGCAAGACCGAATAAGTAACCTCACATTTTAATAATTCAAATGTGAAGACAGTCAGGTCTACAACTGTATGGCAATCTGTGCAGTGCACGTTTTTAACTCATTAGAAGGATTTTACAAGACTACAGTTATATGCCCCCTTGTGCAACATTCTAAGACATTATATAGCTTGGTACCACTTTCTAATAAGGCCCCCTTTATAAATGACTTGAATGAACGGCTGGTAAATACTTGTATTCATGTTTTATAGATAAGTTATGAGCCAATTACAAGAGACCATCTTGGGATGGGATCAAACCAGCTGCGATGCCAAAGGGAAGCCAGGGGCGTGAAGTTGGGGGGGATGGAGGGGGGGATGGAGGGGGGGACAAATAGTCAGTCTTCACGTCTATAATGTTAAATCCAGCGCTACATGTCCACCAGGTCCGGCGAGGACACTGGTGGACGCACTGCTCCACTCAACTGTCAAACAGGAAACAACATGGCAGCCTGCTTGTATACTTTCTGTTATTCTGTCTAAATAATCCACCAAAATCTACTTCTGAAAACATTTTAAGTGAGAAATAGGCGATGTCACTGCTGAATCTGGTTTCAATTTAGAACCAGATTGCCTAGTTTGACAGCTTGGTCCAAGTTTCGTGAGACGGACTTGTCGCACTGGATGGGCTCATTTGCATAAAGTTGAAAAATCTCAACTCAATGCAAATACAGAACCTCTCCAAGTCGCCGCAATACTCCCACCATGCACCGGGGGACTGCTTATCCTGCTTTCCATAGGAAATGAATGAAAAGCATTGAGACGCCCTGAGTCTCTGATCTGGTGGAAATGCGCCGACAGAGGAGCACTGGCGCAGGTGAGTGGAACTGCTGACACGCCCACCTGAAATTGTAAACAAAGGACTGTTCCCACCTTTTAATTTTGAAAGAGCAATGGCCAATGAAAAATCTCCAACACTCGGCCGACCAATCGTGTAACTTCACTCACTCAGACTTTTGCGTTTGTAGGGCTGGCCCTCTGCAGGTGTAGCAAAAAATCTATTCACACACAGACTCACAAGGTGAAACAATACCATTGTCACTGTCGCAGTTGATAATACCAACAAATATAGGTTGGCCAGGTCTCTGGCAAGTGTTATCCTCCTCCAGCAAGAGACTTGCTTTGTCCTTTGGTTCATTAGATCAATAGGTAGACCACTCCAATGTACCGTTTGGTTTCCGACCTTCTGGATAAGTGTTTTAGAGCATCTCAATCCAAAGCCATTCATTGACATTTACAATTAAAGACTTATTGTAAAAACACTTATTGTTAACATTCATAATTATTATTAGAAATTAGAAAAGTGAAACATGGACCGCCTTGGTAGCTGACTGGTTACAGCGCATGATGCCATATGACCGCAACGTCTTGGGTTCGATTCCAGCCTCGGGACCTCTGTTGCATGTCATACCAGTCCGTTCTCATTCCCTAATAGCGAGGCTTTGTCATGGCCGTCGGCGTTAGATATCGACGCACAAAGCACACTTTAGCGTCGAAATGAGACGCACTGGGCATTCCATTAACTATAATGTAAACCCATCCGCGGCAACAGTAAACACTCAGGGAAAGTGCTGTGGTGACGTAGTTTAAAGAATGAAGGGAGGGAGTGGAAGTGGATCGGTCCAACAAACACAAGGCTTTCATCCAGGAGACAGCTGTTTGTGTGCCCTGTGTTACGTTACAATCAGCTTTTCATTTGTGTCCCGTGTTCACAACATTCATTGTGTCATCTTCACTGTAGAAGTTGTAGTTTTAAGCCCGACCATGTAGTCTTTTTCTTAAGTCTAACTATAGTGGTTTTATTGCCTGAACCTAAGCAAGTGTTTTTGTTGAATTCACAACATTAAGCACGTGTTTACTGCGGCTGAAAAGTGACGGTGAGGGGTCTGACAAAGCGTCAGTATGTGACGAGTTGGGATGAGAACGTGTTGGTCATACCAACTCTCTTTCACCCATTTCTACACTGTCCTATTAATGGCCAAAATACCAAAAAAAAAAGTCTTAAAGCAACGGAAAAAGTATTATTATTAAACTATTAATGACTCAACAGCCAGAGGAATTTTTCACAACCTGGCAACCCAATATTTGCTGTTTTCATTCTTTAAACTGATCTATAAATAATTAGTGAATTATTTGTTAATCATTAAGGTAATTTGTTCTAATTTGTGACTTATAGAACGTTTTATTGTGGGTTTTATTTATTTATTTCTTTAGAGCACATTTGGTTTGTCCCAGGTCCAGCAGCTGCATGGATCTAAACATGCCTTTTTTCTCACGATTATACTGTATATTGATTCTTTTACAACAGAGTTTCTCTTCTTCGCTCAACCAATTCTCAAGTGGATGTTTTCCAGATTAAAATCTCCCACTAAAAAGAGATGTAAAAGGTGTAGTCAGGCTTTGGGAGTCAGGGGAACCGGACCGTTTTGAGAAACTTTAGAATCCAGCAGACAGCCTATCATGAAGGAGGACCAAGGGGAATTGGCTGCCCATTTCGCTGGCAGAGGTTAGTGAGGTAGTTAAAAAGCTCTAAAGTGGCAGGGTGCCAGAGATACCGAGATTCATCAGAGATGCTGAAGGTGCTGGATGTTGACGAGCTGTCGTAGCTGACGTGTCACCAATTTCATTTCACACGGATGTCAAATAGCCTTGTGAAGCCAACCTGAATTTTAACAATCTCCATTTTCACAGCAAAGAACTGACTGAGCCTGGCCACAGCAAGCTGGGCCAATCAATAAACTGCGGTGGGTGGTTTAGAGATGATGACTTGACTTTTGAGCCTTCTGAACAACTATTTAAACTAGCTGTAGATATTACATGAAAAAAAACTCGCCAATGTCAGCGGAAAGAAGCCGTGGCTGTTTTCAAACCGCATTTTAAAGCAGCCTAACGGTGGTATGGTGGCAGTCATATTTGAAAAGATATGAGGGTAAAATATTTAACTCTTGTTGTTTGATATACAGTATAGCTTCCCTAAATGCATTTACGCCTTGCGTAATACATATTTAGATCCTTTACTTTAATAAAACAACAATAGCACAGCGTAAACTACAAATAAAAGTTCTTCAATCTTGCAAGTAGTAGCTAAATGCATTCAGGTATTCTCACTGTCACTGACAGTAAAAACAATGTATCTCCAAGTTTAGTGATTTTGAATATTTAGACAAACTGAGGAATTACTTATTTCTTTATGGTGTGAGTAAATGCTTGTGTTTCTTAAAGGTACAGTGTGTAGGATTTGGCGACACCTAGCAGTGTGGTTGCAGATTGCAACCAACTGAATACCCCTCTACTCACTCCTCCCTTTCCAAGACTGAAGTGAGCCGTCGAGTGCAAAACCGCGGTAACGTTGTTCGCGTTACCACGGTTTTGC
The DNA here is from genome assembly GCF_015220745.1 of Sebastes umbrosus. NCBI lineage: Eukaryota > Metazoa > Chordata > Actinopteri > Perciformes > Sebastidae > Sebastes > Sebastes umbrosus. Next base: position 36,054,737 of record NC_051270.1, on the reverse strand, counting down.
ACTCAGCGGCTGGCGGTACCACGGTTTTGCAATCTGCAGCTCACATTACCGCAGTTTCACAAGCATGTCGGAGAACTACAGTTGCCTTCAGGTAACGTAAAAACGCAAAATGTGATTGGTTTGTCCGTTATGGGCTACTGTAGAAACATGGCGGACTATGTGAAGAGGACCCGCTCCCTATGTAGATATAAAGAACTCATTCTAAGCTAACGAAAACACAACAATTTTAAGTTGAACACTTATGAAAACATAGTTATGAATATTATATTCCATTTCTGCTAATATATCCCCAAAATGCTACACACTGTACCTTTAAGCTAAATACACCATATAAAACACATTAGACCATCTGAAAAATTTATTTTGGAGACAGTACTATGTCATTACAGTAGTAATGGATTAATATTGCAGATGCATTAACATGTAAGCAGCATTTCAATGTATCAGCTGGTTGAGGTGGAGAAAGTTTTAACTACTTTTTTTGGTCATTTCAATGCATCATATTTTCTTGTATTATAATGTTTTGTATGTAAAACCATAATCCCCAAATAATTGCATGTTAACTACATCTCTTGAATAAATGTAGCGCAGTAAAAAGTTAATAATTTCACTCTGAAATGTAGTGGAGTAGAAGTATAAAGTATAAAATGGGAAAACTCAAGTAATTCAAAATTGTACAATGCAATGTATGTTACTACAGGGTGGTCTCAATCACTGTTTGTAGCTGTACCTACGAAAAATAATGCACTGTAATTTGTGTATATCCAACAAAATGTGTAATTAACATAGTTAACGTTGATTTATTTGTCATGCAAGTTACGTACTTAAGTTGCGCCACTTCCGGAGTTATTTTAAGCCAAACCACAATCTTTTGTCTAAACCTAACCAAGTAGTTTTGTTGCCTAATCCTAACCAAGTCAATATTTTCCTTACTAAGTAGTTTTGTTGCCTAAACCTAAGGAAGTTGTTTCCTGTAAGACTGTATGCATATAACGAGTGGAAATTGTCACGTGTTGCTGGACATTGGTAATGAAAAAAAACAAAAAAGAAGGAATAACTTTTTCGTAAGACATCATAAGAACCGTTGTATGAGAATATGTTGGTTACTTTCCACCACTGGCGATTACCACGTGTTTAAAGACGGTCACAGACTATTCCCTAGATACATACATACTGTTCACTTGAGATCACATGCACTATCAAAGGCAAACGTCTGCCACAGCAGGTCTTTGATTTTTGATTTGCATTGCATTTCTCTTTGTGCATGTATACAGTCACATTTATTTGCCCTTTTCCTGGATGCTCCGTGAAGTTGCTTGTGTATTGTCTTAACCTTGCAGATGAAAGGCCCCTGGATGTGCTTATAGCAGTGCCACAGGGAGGCCAGCGAAGGAGCAGCTATACAGCTCTGATTCCACGGCTGTCCCCAGAACGTTGATGTCAATGAACCCAGCTTGTGGAAGCCTTGTCAAGGGACGCACTCCCACACCGAAGCTGGGCATCTGCTGCAGTGCGATAGCCTTTCAGCGCATTATCACGCAAGGCTATTCTTCTTGAGCATGCTATAAAAGGATTTGTAATAGATTCATAACACGCCAGGCTAAATAATGTGTGTGTTGGGGGGGGGGCGCTGGCTTTGTTCTTCTCTCCGTCATCCTTATGCCAGTATGCACATGGTGACAGAAGCTGGGTTTTTGTGTCTGGCATTTTTCATTCACAACTTGGAACTCCGTGCGCACAAAGATTTCAAGGGATTGTCTCGTCCTTATTTACAAAATAGGAGGAGGCAGAACACAGAGCGTCTCCGAGTGTGCCTCTGCGATTGGTATAGCATCTGACAACCATGTTTTATTCAATATAACGTTCTTTATAGTGTACTGTGGTGGGTATATTTACTTGTTGATGCACTGAAAAAGAGGTAAATGTAAAGAGAGGTACCTCCAACCACACATTTTGTAAATAAGTGTGTTTTATAACACATATTTGTTCACATAAAGTTCTACCCCAACTGAGTTTTAAAAACACATATTAAACCAGTAGAATAAAATTCAACAATATATTATAGGCAGTCAAGATAAAAAGTGCGTTATTATTTACTGTTTACATTAACATTAAATAAGTTTACATTTTTAGAAATGCAAGATTTTCTCCAGATAGTACGAGAATGATTTTCTCAGACAGCCGCTAACAAGGGAACACAGCTGTCATTTGAGCTGTATGTAATCTATGGAAATTACCATTATTGGCTATTGCAGGGAAGCTTAATCTAAAAGTCAAATGCCATCAATTATCTATCATGTTGTCCCTCCTATTACAGTAAACTGCATTGGTTACACTGTAAATCTCACAGATTTAAAACAATCTTATATTTTATATGTATAGATATATGTATCTGAATAAATTAAAATAGATACAAAAATAGGATCTATCATTTAGCGTGTAAAAATGCAAGAATAGTAAAAAATAAATAGAAATGTTACTTTAAATGTACTGTATAAATAAATGCAGTGTTAATGCCAGAGTAAACCAGATTATTGCACAGCTGAATTAATGCCCTAAATGATTGTACTGTTAAATCAGTATTGCACAGTTGACGATATAATAAAGTATGGGATTATAGCTCCTGATAGGGTAACATAATAATAAACATCATAATCAATGCTGCCCTGTTAATGCACTGAATGATGATGCAATGTATTTTGTCGTACCTATTGCTGCTGTTGTGATTCAATGTTGTCTTTTTATGTGTTGGATGCTGCTATTTGACCCTGTCTTGGCTAGGTCTCACTTGTAAAAGAGGTTTTAATCTCGATGTGACTTCCTAGTTAAATAAAGGTTATGATGATGATGACATATATGTTGTATATGTATAAATATACAACACTTTACAATCAAATGAACATGTCTACCGCTTTTTAAACTAGATAATGGTATATTTGATCCTAAATACAATCTATTTACTTTCATGTTGATAACGTCTGCATGACAGTAAAGTAGAATAAATTAAATGTCAATCAGTTTGAGCAGTTTACAAGTAAATATTTGTATCGTTAGTCACACTGAACTGACATTGGAGCGTGTTCCATGACGAACGCAAAACGGCGTTGCACGTCGTCAGTAAGGGCAGCAGGTTGAGTCGGCATCGATGTAGGCTCACTGTTGGAGGGTTATACTGCAAATAGGTTCAGAGGGTTCTGCACCCTGCGTTAAAAGCTATGAACACCCACATAGGTGTTTTCAGATTATCTGGCTGATTAGACGTCTAACCAGTCAGATAATCTGAAAACACCTGTGTGAGTGTTCAGAGGACAAACAGGTTCAGCTTGTACAGAGTTTGAACAAAGTGTTCAGATGTACATCAAAAAACAACAAATCAGTAAACATCTTCCAGTCCCTTAGAGTTTGTATTAAATGTGATAACTACATTATGGAAATGCCCAGTGATTGGCAGTTTGGTTATGGCAAGTTCACACTACTCGACTTTAGCCCTGATTTTCCGCTTCCAGACCAGCGACTAGAAAGGAGCCTGTAACTTGCCAAATTTTATCTGAGATCTGCAAAAACTCACGTGATACTCACTGCCCGACGACCTATCATTACCTCAACTATTCGAGGCCAATGCCTAACCTTAACTATTCAAGGTCAATGGTGGTGTCATAGGTAATGTGAGAAGACGCCATTCTGTCACTTTACAGGTATGGAACTTTGCGATACTCCTCCTAGAGGATTCAAGAGATCCATCTTAAAGTCAGGCAGCAGAATCTCAACACTTTCACAATGCAAAATAGAGTCCAGGCCTGAAGACATATATGTGCCATTATGAGTGATAGTCATAGTGCAACCTACAGAAAACAGGAAGTTGTTTTAAATTGACTATACATTGTCCTTTCTGCCCCAAACTTGACATGTTTTATAAGAGTCCAGGCCTGAAGACACATATGTGCCATTATGAGTGACAGTCACAGCGCCACCTACAGGAAACAGGAAGTAAATGTAAATTGACCATACATTGTCCATCAGCCCCAAACTGAAGACGTATACAGTACGGTCCATTATTGAGTTATGGTGATAGTGCCACCTACTGGCAACAGGAAATGGTTATATACTGCCACCCACCCTCATAGAAGTGCCTTTTAAGGATGCCAGGTTCTCAGCAGGTCATTTGCAGCGCCTCGCGCTCCACGGAGAAAATACCCTCTAACTGTTGTGCGCAGTGTCCGACTTTCATGGAAATGCACGGTAGCGGGTACCCCCAACATGCACAAAGGGGCGAGGGCCCGTTCAACGTGGCTTGCAGCTTTAATTCAAATTAAATTTCACCAAACTCATCCAAAGCATTTTAAAACTACCTCAGTCTAATTAATTCCTTATGTGGAGAAGTAGCATTACGATCCTGAGCTGCAGCCAACCGTGACCGTACCTTTGTTGGGCGTCAAAGAGGTGATGTTGCTCGTTCCTCTCGAATTTTATCAAACGAGCCAATCTATGATTTCGTAGCTGAAAGCAGAGTATTGATTTGTTTAAAAGTCGTTCAATCATTCTCATCTTCTCTTCTCAAGTTTGCAGAGAGAGCAGAAAGCAAGTCAAGCGAGGGCCTGCAGGCTTTGAATGTGCACTCTGTGAGTAGGGCACATTTGACACTCAATTTCTGTGCGCAACTCCACTCTGTAAAAACACAATTTTTTTTTGTCTCTGATGTCTCAGTTCTCTGTCTGTGCAGCTGACATGCTCAACTGCACCCTCAACATATTTGCTTTAACCTGACCCACCAGATGGCTTGTTGCACAGAACCATCTGAGAAGCCGTCATTGGAAACTGTTTGGAAAAGGGCAGACACAAAAAATACCTGTCAGGTGATTGGATGAACCATCTGTCAATCAAAGTCTTGCCGAAGCCAATCGGGAGAAGAGCGAGAACATCTTTTCCATCGAGAAAAGCCTTCAGTGCCATTCTTCGCTTTTCTTTCTAAGGAAGAAATACACTCCAGTTCTGATATAAGTGATGCTCTTGCAGCATGCGCTAACCTCTTCAGCCGACTCTCTGTGTCGTGCCCGCAACACACACTAAAGCCACGCCCGTAGCTGCAGTAGCTCCTCACTGGATGTTGATCGGACCCTGGTCTGGCTAGCCGGACACAAACGCATTACTTGAATCCTGACAAGATGGAATTTTGTGTGATATGTGGTCGTGTGATCTTGCACTCAACATCCACCCAGTGCATGTGTGACAACTATGTGCTCAACATTAAGAAACTAAAAAGACACCATAGAATTATAGCTGGTCAGGTGATGAGGTAATGACATGTATTTAATTCTGAAGAGCAAGAATCATGATTGGTTTATAGAAGGTTTCTCATTTGGAGCTTAGGTAAAAAAACAGGTGACAACGTCCAGGTCTGAAAAGTCAAACCAATGCTGAAGTGCCTTAAACTTGCATTCTTTCTAATAGCCAGCATGGGGCGACTCCTCTGGTTGCAAAACGACTTCTGATTGTATAGAAGTCTATGAGAAATTTACTTCTCACTTGATTTATTACCTCAGTAAATATTGTAAACATGAGTTTATGGTCTCAATCGCTAATTTCGTTTTTGTCTTCTTCAATACAGCATGATGTTCATTTTGTAAATTATAGTCCCATTTAGAGTCAGATAGACCATAAAGCAGGAGATGCTTTAGGGTGTGGCTACCTTGTGATTGACAGGTTGCTACCACGGCGTTGTCAGGTCTGGGAGTTATCCTTGTCTGTCTCACAACTTTATTCCTTTCTCAGTTCACGAAAGCTAATTATGACCTTTTTGGTCGCATAAAAATGTCTTATTCAGCATTCAGTTGTACTTAGTTCCACCCTCTCGTGTCACTTCTGGTTGCAAAAGAAACCAAGATGGCGACGGACAAAATGCCAAACTCGAGGCTTCAAAATGGCAGTCCACAGACCAATGGATGACGTCACGGTGACAACGTCCACTTCTCATAATACAGTCTATGATACAAATGGCCTCTATAGAAGAATGGCTGCTGTTTGTTACCTTCAGTCTCATTTCAGTCATTCTATCCAATATAGTCAAGTTAATTTTTTTTTTTTTCTTTCAATGTTTGTAATTGTGCTTTCCAATTATAAATTGCAAGTCTGTTTTGTGATTCAGATGATGGGAATTACTGTAGGTTTTGGAAACAAAGAGTGAAAAATAAAAGGAATGTTTTTTTGGTTTGCATCAATTGGAATGACGGCTTTAAGTGCCTACTTTGCAATTCCATTCATTTCCCAAAGAACTATACTTAGGCTTGGTAGATATTCCTTTTTTCGTACTCAGCACAGCAGTTTGCCAGTTTCCAGAGTTTGTCGTGCGTCTTTTATTCTGTTCAGTTGAAGAGAATAGGTTTTGGGCCACTGTTTGATATTCACCACAAACAAGAACTGCCCAATCTGCATCCCCTACACTGAATATGTAAGTGACCTGAAAAGCTCCCGTCTCGTCAGCTCTCCAGCAGCAATGGCACTGCTGTATGCTGCTCCAGACTGCTTGAAATTCCAACAAGACGTTGGTCCCTCAGGATGAGCTTTATGCAGTGTAAACCCACAGAGCTTCAGCTGTCATTCTGCTGCACTGGCTCCTTTGTCAAAGGTCTCCTTAATCAAATAAACACCATATATCCCATCTCTCCGTGCATCCATATGTATGGGGCTCTTTGATAAACGACTTCATAGCCTTGGCAAAATAACAACACGACATTTCAAACATACACACATGGAGACACACAAATAAACCACATTCAACCGCAATACAAATCTTAAGCCAGTTTATCACTGGAGCACATTCGTATGTCAGAGTCTATCTGTTCCAGGTATAAATCACAGTAGTCATACCATATTATACTTTTAAGACAATTGTGTTTGTAAAGTGCTGTGAAGCAATATCGAGTCTGATTGCATTTTTAACAATGAGGTTCAGCTATTTTTTGAAGCTGTGTGTAGTGCGATCAATGATTTATGTGTTGCATAAGTGACGATGTTGCAAGCATGTGTGCTATTAATCGCCTTTCTGTTACATTAGGGGGTTGATGAGTATATTCATCTTTATCAAACTGGTCAAATAAATGAATTTCTCCAAAACAATAGAGCTTTACAGTATGTGATGTGTGTTTCACAAAGCAGGGATTCAAATCTGTTCACACAGTCAAATTGTGGGGACTCAAATTCAGTACCGACAAACAAGTAAAATCCATTATATTTTAGGATTAAGACAGGATCGCGGGGCAGCCATTATGCCTCCAGAACTAAGACATTGGTACTAATTGGTGCAGTCACTGGAATATTTATCCCTCTCACTATTTAGTATCTCTGTAGAATGTTTGTGTGCATGGATGTTGCAGTCATATGGGTGAAAGCAAATATTGGGATCGTTGAGAAACATCTGGAAGAATCAGCAGGACATCTGGCCATCAGAGACCCACCCCACATCCATACTAAACAGTCAAATTCAGCATCTAATATTGTGTTTTTTACATATTTAGAGAGATAGTGGTTCTAGGTAGAGAAGAGACAATGGGACATCACTGAAAAGACCAGGCATACATTAATGAAGGAACTCAAGGAACTACATAGTACCAGACCCCCCCAGCCTGTTCGATGGCCACGTCGGGCCTGTGTATTTGAAACACAAGAGTCTACTTTATGTGGATGTGCTAACAGATGTTTCTGCTGGTCATTCCGACCTACTATCAATCCACAAACAAGTCAACGTAACCAGTGCACGCGTTTCTGCGACTGTATCAAAAGCAGCATCCCGCCAAGTTGCAGGGAAAAATGTTGCCATTGCACATTTCTGCAAACCACAGATAACGTTGAATGTCGACGTTTTTTTGTTTTGTTTTTGCATTCGGTCAGAGCAAGTGCAGTAGTATAAAGATTGATGCGCAGAGCAAGTGACGTAGTATGTTGAGCAGATGTTATTAAATGTTGCTGGGTATAATAACGGATATAATATGCGAGAAAGTCTACTAAGGATGAGTTGGAGATGTGGTGGATGGGTCAAACTAACATAGGACTGTCACCAAGGACACCGCTGGATGTGTCCGATGTGAAGCCAAAACTAAAAAAATTTAAGACTTTACAATTACGTAACGTTGTTGTGCTTCTTAGGTAGCATTACGCAAGAAAGTCCTCTGAGGCCGGGTGGGACTGGTAGTGCATGGTTCAAACAAACACAGGGCACTGCTGTTCGTGTCCTGTGCGAAACCAAAACTAATCGTCGACTTTAGGCTTTTTTTTTTTTTTTTTCTCTGCAAGAAAATCACCTAAGGGTGGTTGTTGTTTATTTACACTTAGTTACGTTGTTACAGTTGTTCCGGTTGTTCCGGTTGTTATGTTACATTGTTACGTTACGTTACGTTGTTATGTCATTATTTGAACACGAACCATGATGTTTTTTTTAACCATAACCAAGTAGTTTTGTTGCCTAAACCTAAGCAATTGTTTCACGACGTTAATCATTTGACATTTAGTGTTTCTGGAAGTGTGAAATGAGGCTGATATGAAATGTATTTTTGATTCAGAAGCGTCAACATTCAACGTATCTACGGTTTGCAGAAACGTCCAATGCCAACAATTTTTTCTGCCGACAGGGTTGCAGCATCGATACCATTCGCCATTCATTATGGAAGTTATAAATCCTGCATATTGCCATTACAACTCAGTTACCTCATTTAAATATCCTCTACAGTCCCACACTGCCAGGCATTTAAGCCACCCCTAAAGTTGGAATTACTGTAGCCAAGTCTCCATTAGCCCCACTCCATCCCTTACCAGTGCCACCACTGCAACACATGCAGAGACCTCCACCTCCTGTAACCAGCTGATACACACTGTAATAATGCTAATGCAATACTAACCGCACTGCCAACAGCAGATTAACGGGGGCTTCAGATGACTCTGGCACATCTTTATCCTTATCCTTTGCCCTTAATCATTTGGTGTGCTGAACATTGGATACTTGGCTGGCTGCTGGACTACAGCTGTTAGCTGGATGGTTAGCTGATGGTGTGTTGGAGCACACGGTAAACCGGGGTAGTACTAAACCCTTCAAAATAAGCGTGGACAAATATTAAATAAAAATCTTCCAATTCCTGTTAAAATACACATTTTAGCATTTCACACCATAACATGCTCTTAACTGATACTGAATAAACTATTTAATAATTTAAAAGAAGTGAGTGAATATCACGTTTGCTCTGATTTATCTAGCAAATGGTTTCTAAAATTTGAAAGACTTCACAAATGTCTGTAGTTAGATTATCTAATTCCAAAGCATTTTTTTTTAAACTAAAACTAGTTGTATTAGTTTGGCGTCAATATTTAACGCTCAAGGAAAGTGCTGTGGTGACGTATTAAAGAGTGAAGGGTGGAAATAATGGATGGGTCCAACAAAAAGGCTTTCATCAAGGAAATCGCTATTTCACTTTCACTTCATACTTCACTTTACACTTTTACAGTGTCATTTTCACTGTAAAAACCTTTAAGACCAACCATGTTGTTTTTTCCTAAACCTAACTAAGTGGTTTTGTTGCCTAATCCTAAACAAGTGTTTGTGTTGAACTCACAATGTTAAGCACGTGTTTACTGCGACCGAAAAGTGACGCCCAGGGGTCTGACAAAGCGTCAGGGTGTGACAAGTTGGGATGATACCGTGTTAAATATTTGCGTTCTTACAAGGGGTTACATGTCTGAGTGTTAAAGGTACATCTCCACAGGCTCTATCCTTTCCACGCATCCCATTCATTGTCTATGTAAGCAGCCGTGAAATGCATTCTGGTAGCGTGGTGGTGCGATTCGAGAGACGGACCGTCACGTCACCCGCTCCTCATTTGCATAACGTTGAGGTCTTGGCTACTTATTTCAAATCAGGGGGGTCCAACGTGACTCGCTGCCTCTGGAAACTCCTTAGAAACTTTCAAACAAAGCATTGTTGATCCAAAATGAAGACAAATTCAGCAACTACATGGCTTATTTCTTGCATAAAATATTTGCAGAGACACATTTCGGTGAACTATTTTCGTGATATAAGAGTAGAAAGTTTCCAAACGAGCCGCAAAATTGTTTCCGGTTTGAAAGCTGGGAGCAGCAGCCCACGAGGGAAAGCGTTCAGGTGCTTAGTGCCTTGTGTCTAGTGGCAGCCCATCAAGCGTTCAACGCTGGGAAGCGGGGCGATCCCTCGTGATGCGCCCCTGTGTCCATAAGTATGGAGCAATAAGCAATACAACGCTCCTTTTCCCAATTCAATACACTGATGCCCGGTTCAGACTACATGATATCAGCCCGATTATAACCCGACATGGTCGCTGTAGGGTGTCAACTCGGATCGGGAACGATAAAATGAGTGTCGTGTGCGACAATCGACCGTTTTGTCTCGTGTAATGTGTCATAGTACACAACTTTGCGTCTGGGATGCCTCACAATGTCCTGACAGAAAGTCTAGCATGTTTGATTTTTTTTATTTTTGCTTTCCATGACATGTTCCATCATGGCCGTGAATTTGACCGGCTGAGCACAGACGCACACAGCTGTAAACAGAAGCACATGGCTAGTTATTGTTCAGAATGATGTCATCGGACCTTCCCAGCGCAACTGCTGCCGGAACTCGAGGTACGATATTCAATCTAGGTTGTGCCAGAGTAAAAACCACCACCGCTGTTGCGTCTTTGTGCATGGAGCTTTCGCTTCTCACTGTGATTTATATTTGTATTGTTTTCCCCTGGAGCCTCGTGGGCCCCTTTATATGGTCGGGCCCGGGAATTTATGACTCTCAATCATCTAATCTGACATATTGACCATCATGACCTTCAAATATATCGTGTAGTCTGATCCTGGCATAAGGGGCAAATTCACAAATGGATTGTGCAGCTTTTGTGGGACCTAATCCTGAACAAATGAGACAAAAAGCAACCGCAAAGGGTGAAATGCACCCCTAACTGCACTGCCAAGCGAAGAGCGTCTCGGTAGGTAATATTCATACATTTGGCATGAAATTGGCCCCTTTCTATGTAAAGGAGCATCATTGCAAAAAGAGTCCAATTAAAAAAAAAAATCTAACAGCCACACACAGCTACAGTGAAATTATTAGCGTCTTCAGAGAGTTGGTGGTAACAGAAGCACATTATGTCGATCATAATTGTTCATTCACACATCCTGTCGGGAGCAGTTTGAGCTTACTCAAAGACACTTCAACACTCCCCTAGTTGTGTCGCGGAAAGTTTATGATCAAATCCCACAAATTAAAACCCCAATGTAGAACTTTTTTTTCTGAAATGATTTTAAATTGTTTGAATCACCATCACTAGAAGCAAGGACAAGTCAACAAGTCTGTCGTGGAACCACTGCACCTCCATGAATCGTTCTGCTCCTCTGACTGGCTTGTAATGTGCTCGTGGGATGACTCATTTACGTGTGACAGACATCCTAAATGCTAGATTAGAGAACCGTGCCTTATCTAAAAGAACTAAAATGGAAGCCTTCCAGTTAAATCATTCCGTCCCTGCAGGATACCCATCAAACCCTGTTATTTTTTATCGTATGTACTGACAGACTAGGAGATTATGTGTAATTATGGAGATAAGAGAAATTAAAGGGCTCTGTTCTTATTGACCTGCCTAATGCAGTGGACTGAAATCTGGGTCCCTGAAAGCCTGTTTGCTAGCGGCGGATGTGCATTATCGTGACATATTATGAGAGATGCTTTAAATCACAGCATCCTTTTTTTTTTTTTTTTGGATCTGGCAGAGGCTCGACTCTCTGCAAATGAAATGAGAAACATCCAAAGCACCTCATCTGGAACATGAAATAGAGTGCATGAAAGCTGGAATGGCAGTGATATAAGATCTGTATTGCAATTTTGGTTCAAATGTTTTTTCTCCAAATAGTCTGTGTAGTAATACTGCATTTCTCTAATTTGATTGGTCATTCAAAACTGGATGGTAAGGGCACTATGATATATCATTATTGGTTTTGCAATTTCCTTGATAAAGTGCAGGTATACTATATATTTAATTTGGTCAGCAATAATTCCAGCTCTTATATACCGTATGGAGGAAATTATGTTTTACAGTACATATCAGTAAAGGGACTCGGTGGTTGCAGGGTAAAGTCATTTATTATGCATACTTTGCTCCCAACTGTTCACATAAGGCAGTATTTTATCTCACAGGGAGCCCAGATAAAGGCTCTATGAGGAATTTGTGTATAATGTGTATTTTACGTGTCTGCAAAACACATGAACTGCCTGTTCCAGCCTACTGTTTTTTGTGTTTGTTTTTTTCAAAACAATTGTCAGTAGGATGAAAACAATTGTCAGTAGGATCATCTTATGCTATTGTCAGGGCTGACCTATTTTTTTTGTTTGTTGCCATGGTAATCAACGCCAAAAATCTGTTTTTGAATATTCTCGCTGGGCTCCTCAGAAAAGAAGGGAGGGCAAACACATGCTGCTGTTCAACATAAAACAGTCAACAGAACTTTGAATGGCCTCAGTTGATGTGATCGTTAAGAAACGCTGCAGAGGTGCAAGTTACGGGGGCGTGTCCAAGTTTTTACCACCCCTTATTGTTTTGTCAAAATTTGTATAAATCTTTAAAATATCTCTTAACAGTCTCCTCTTACTGCCATATGTCACAATCCATATGAGACAATGTTGTCAGTTGATGACAATCCAGAAACACTGTAGACACTAAATGCTTCAAGACCCAGTTTACTCAGATTGAGACGTGTGCTTGTCAGATTGCCATGAAGGTGGTCTGGTGTACTCTCAGAATTAAAATAATAATAATAACTTTATTTTTATAGCACCTTTCAAAAAAGGGTTACAAAGTGCTTTACAATAAAACATGATAAAAATAATTAAAATCCAGAACTTAAGATCTAAACAAGATAAAATCATATAAATAGTTACAACAATCCACCATCAGTTAAGAAAAAGCCATAATATAAAAGTGAGTCTTAAGAAGAGATTTAAAGGAAGATACTGAGTTTGCCTGTCTAAGATCCTGTCCAGTCACTTTTGCTGACAAGTTTTGATTTTGGAAAATAATGTAATTTTTCCCCCCAAAATCCTGGAAGAATTGCCGGATTAGAAACACATTCATGACAAAAAGCACATCTTGCCGATTTATACTGCAAATCTGCCGAAAAGGAAAAGGAACTGAGGTAAAGAGCTAACATTTGGATGAGATAGTGAAGGAAGAGATGACGGCAACACATATTTTAAACTCTTACTGTTTTTCTCATTCACTTTGGCTCAATTCTTGAATGAGAATTGTTTTTTTTCAAAACAATAATTTAAAATCTCTAAAAAAAAAGAATATGATTAAAAAAAGTTGTTTTTTTATTAATAGGGTCACTATATCCTAACAGGTGCATGAGACAGGTAATCTGAAAATAAATAATGTGCCTATGTGTCCTTCGGTGCTCCTAATGACATCTGCAGGATTTCACAGACTGGAGAAAAACAACCAATCGCAGCCGAGCTGGGGACTGCCATCTATGAGCAGCTGTCAATCACTCGCAAACTCCGATCAAACGGTCAAACTAGGCAGCGCTGATCAAACATGAATCAATATTTTATGCCTATTTCTCTCGTCACATGTTTTCAGAAACATCTTGTAGTGTACTGTTTAGCTGTAAAATGAGAAAGTTTGTGACCCAGCAGTCATGTTGAGATATGTTGAGGAAATACCAAGCACCGCCCACCAGCCAGAGCACAGCCAATAGGAACGCTCTCTCTCAATGAAATGACCTGTGATCGGTTAAAGTCTCCCGTCACGGGCTAGATGTTTTAAAACCTGAAAACAGAGCCATGAGGAGGAGCAGAAGTCTAGTTTTCTCTCAGAACACTTGAATTACAATATGCTGAAAGGTTATTATGGAATTTTTGCTCAATAATGCCAAAAACATTCTGCCTACTGCCTGTTTAAGTACAGATGTTACATGACAACAAATCAACGTTGACCTGTGTTTCACCTATCCTTCCCGACTGCCTCCCTACGAGGCATTTGCTGCTCTTTATAATTCCCGGTTTAAAATCACATGGATATGAATTGATTTTGTGCTGGCCATCACAAAAAAATGGAAAATTTGTGTCTGTGTAAACAAATTAATAAATTACATTCCGTTACTATTTCAAGAACTGCTGTGCGACTGGGCTGTGATATCAGCTTCTTATTTATTTATTAATTTAACAGGGACAATACAAGTAGGCATTGTAACACTTTAATTAAAGTGCAACCGATGCAATAGGACTTCTTGCCGTAGCGAATTTGCAGACCTCGTCCCTGGTTAGGCATACATACATAAAAATCACAAAATACAGCATTGTACATCATTAACATCAATTTACATATGTACGTTCTCAATCAGAAATTAGTGATCACAGGTTTGGTTTAGTGTCAGCCGATGTTTCCAACTAAAAGCTACCTGAAGAGATATACTGCATCGGAAAAAAAGCTCCCCCCCAGATGTGCTACTCATGATGTCTTGTTCTCTCTCAGGTGTATCTGATCCGGCCTGATTGAGGGAAAACCAATAAAGTGGGGGAGGAACCTTGGCTCACTTTCTCCTTCCACCTTCAGCAGCGGCAGCTGCAGTTTGTGCTTGAACAGGATTTAGCTCTTTAGGCTTTTGTTGGTTCTTTGAGTGTCTGATTTGTCTGGTAGTCCTGTTTTCGTGGCTTATTTTCTGTTAGGTTTAGATGAATGTTGGTTTAGGTTAGAGGGGAGAGCCCAGATCCTACAACCCATTGTGGTTTGGTCTGGGTGTCTTTCTCTCTTTTTGTTGATTTTGGCTGGCCCATCAGTTTCCTGTCGGTAGATTTGGGTTGATTTATTTGGTGTTTTTTACCAATAAATTTAATGTTATTTCTGCTACTCCTTGACTCTTTTGATCATGTTGCTCCTCTTTTGTAAAGAGCCTCTTTGGGGGGTTGTAACTGTCACTAAATTGAATAAAGTAGCATTATTAGTGCTCAAGAACCAACAACCCATGACCAACTAAACAAAATCTCCTCTGAAATAACAGCACTGCACTCATTTAACATGTTGTGTCGGGGGGGGGGGGGACGAAAACTACATCTTTGGGTGAATCTTCTCTTAAGATCGGGGCTGTAAGACCAAATGTGGCTTTAAACATTAGAGAAGCCAAGTCCGTTAGTGCAAATGAAGCTTGTTAAGTGTGTTCCAATTGGATTGTTTGAAAAATAAGTCCTGCTTTGTGATCAGTCCTTGTGAGGGTACCGCAGCGTACATAATGTATCTTGTGTGATTAGGAAATCTTAACTAAGTTATTTACAAACTCCTTTTTATATGTCTCAGCAGCAATAGATCCACTAATTGATTGCGTCCTTGTCACGCATCTCCTTGGATGGATGAAAGAGCAGAGAATGGCTTCATAGTGTTCAGTCTAATTCTTTAAGTGACAGTCTGGAGTCTGTCACTTAAAGGCCATTAGTTTGAATTCAGAGGGGGATGGCTGTCCTGCCTCTACCCCCTTTCATTTCTAACTTTTAATGATGTTCGAAGCAGCTGTCCTTGTGCAGTGCAAAACAAAATGCTAGCAGCTGACTTTACTGTAAAGGTTTACTGGAAATCATAGAAGTCTTGCTGCTCTAGGTGTTATTTTTTTTTGTTTCTCATTCAACTGAAATCCATTGCTGCTGCTACTAGTTAAGAATGTTTTGTGCCGGACACTACCTGACCCAGATATGCCACGAGACATTCCTCAACAAGTTCATGAACATTAACACAATGAGACAACTTGTCCACATAACGTTTAATATGCACGGCTGATAAAGGGTTCCATGAAGTGAAATATGCAAAGGACACAAACACAGACATCTTTTGAATTGAGTTTGTAACCCAAGTACCCCCTTTGTATGGCCTTACACAAAAAAGGGCACTGAGAGGGGGGGCAAAAGCAGGATAAGACCTGAAATCGGGGAAGTGACTTAGTTTTTTTATACATTTAAAGTGTGTGAATATATGATAATGATATATATTGTATAATATAAGGTTTTATTTGTCACAGATCTGTCATTGTTTTAATGTAGAAATCATGTTTCTTCAAATAGGGATTTCAAAATTTAAGAAAAACACTCTTTCAAATTCTTCCTCTCTGAAGTCTCAGAGAAAAACAAAACTTGCATTAGTCATTCTGCCTTTGTAAGCTTGTCAACTTTACTGTCTATTTCAACTGCAGCATCAACATAGCTTAGCGTGCATGAATAAAGGCATAAATCTGAGGACTCAGTCATCAAGGATTGCTTTTTGAACGACAAAATCATTTTACTACCACATGGACAACTATTTTGAAAATCTAAATAAAATTGCAAACACAAGCACCAGTCCTTATCCGAAAAAAAGCTGATTTCCACACTTGACTGGGTTGGCTGTCAGTTATTTACAGGCTGGGGTGAATAACAGTCTAAACAGTGGATGGGGCAGAGCCAACAAGGATGCAATCAAAGGCAATTTCTATCAGCTGCACCCAGGGGTTGAGAAGGACTGATCAGGTGTCTTTGATAGCTGCCACCGGTTTTGTGTTCCCCTCTGTTTCACACAAATATGTGACAGCCCGCCCTTCCTCAAACCCCCCTTTTTATTGAAAAGCTGGAAGCGGGGTAGAAAAGGAATGAGGTCGAGGGGGGGTTAAGAGGAGAGAGGGGATTGTAGAGAGACATAAACCCAAGACGTAGACAGCCTTTTACCCAATCCTTGCCCAGAGCAAGGTCCCCTTTCACCCAACAACCTCCTTCTGTAAAGCTTCCAGCCCCCCCCCCCCTCACTCACACACACACACACACACACTATGCCCACCCCATTTGCTGTCCTTAACCCCTTCGGGGAATCCGTTCAGCTTAGCAGCAGCATGAATACAAGGATGTGCTGGGTTGGCCACTCAAAGTATATCATTTACATGTGTAGGGAGCACCCATCCACACGATACAGCCTATAGGGCCCTCATGTTTCCTTTTCCACTTGGTTCAATGTCAGGGTTTTCAGTGAGGCTGTCCCATCTTTCATGCCTCATTGGAGCCTTGCACTGACTGAAATGAGGTATTTCAAACTCAGCAATGCTGAAAAGAGATCCCTGGGCATCTGTTTGTATGAATAATCCATGTGTGTTTAGGGTAGTCAGTGATAAAAAGGTTGTGTGTTTGAATGCCTGCCCCATAAAGCAGTTGGATGGTGAAATAAAAGAATATTTGCTCATCACTCACTGTCCAAATCTCAAGGACCAGGTCAATGGAAACGGATTCCATGAAGATAATATTACCTTACATGTGTGATGTGATTATGTTTGTGGATGAATTTTTGCATTTCAGATTTTATTTATCACACACTGGAATGCTAACCTGATGTGGCAGATGGTTTGTTTGTAAAGAAACATCTGAGAAGCCGTCATCGGAAACAGTTTGGGAAAGGGGAAGGCACTTTCAAAAAATACCTGTCAGGTGATCGGATGAACCGTTTGTCAATCGAAAACTTGCCGAAGCTAGTCGGGAGAAGATCAGAAAAATCTTTTACTTCGAGAAAAGCCTTCAGTGCCATTCTTTGCTCTTCTTTTAATGAAGAAATACTCCCCTTTGCCAGGACGCTGATTGGTTCGGACACAGATGCATTACTTGTAACCTGACAAGATGGATTTTCGTGTGACATCGCATCTTGTGACAAGAATCCAGCTGCCGTGCAAGGTAACAGGAATGCAATCAAGGGTTAGAGCTGATTTATTTATTTATTTGAATGGCTGCATAACCAGTCTGTTCTCATGCAGGCGTTAAATGCTGAGGCTTTGTCACGGCTGATGGTGTTTGGTACCACCGCACCCGGCCCCCTTAAGGAGGCAATAGGCAGTATATTTTTGGCATCATTGGGCAAAAATTCCATAATAACCTTTCAGCATATTGTAATTCAAGAGTTCTGAGAGAAAACTAGACTTCTGCACCTCCTCATGGCTCTGTTTTCAGGCTTTAGAAAATCTAGCCCGTGACGGGAGACATTAACCAATCACAAGTCATTTCATTGAGAGAGCGTTCCTATTGGCTGTGCTATGTCATGTGACCGGAACTTGGCGTTCCTTCAGCAGATTTCACAATGGCGGCGGCATCACAAACTCTCATTTTACAGCTAAACCGTGCACTGCAGGATGATTCTGAAAACATTTGAAGAGAGAAAGAGGAATTAACGTAACAGAATATTGATTCATATTTGATCAGTGCGGACTAGTTTGACCGTTTGGTTGGAGATCGTGAGTGATTGACAGCGGGCTATCATAGACGTCAACTCAGATCAGCTCTGACTGCTTGTTTTCCTCCGGTCTGTGAAATCTTGCAGATGCCGTTAGGAGCACCGGAGGACACAGAGGCACATGATTTTTTTCAGGTTGCCTGTTTCATGTACTACTGTCACAATATAGCGGCCGTTTTATAAAAATAACTTTTTTTAATCATATTTGCTCCAATCTCGCCTACTTCAGCTTTAATGCTAGTGCGAAACACACCAGGAGTTCCATTAACTATAATGTAAACGCTCTGAGAAAGTGTGGTGACTCAGTTTAAAGAGCAAAGACAGACACACCGGGAGGGCATGAGGGGAGGTGAATGGGTCCAACAAACACACGGCTTTCATCCAGGAGACCGCTGTTCCCGTTTCCCGCGTGTCACGTTACAATCAGCTGTCCTGTGTTCACAACCTTCAGTGTCATTTTCACTTTACAAACATAGTAGTTCTAAGCCCAACCATGTAGTTTTTTTCTAAACCTAACTATAGTGGTTTTGATGCCAAAAAATAAAAGGGACACCGAGGGGCGTGGTTGGGATGACAATGTGTTGGGTTTACACTGTATGTAAGTGTGAATGAATTGATATATTTCTTTAGAAACTTACCTCAGATCTCTCCTACAGAGCCATACTTGAGGCACGGTGGAGCCCGCTATACTTATTCCTCTGTCTCCATATTTACTGTGTGTTGCCTATAGAACTTTCTCATTCTGATTTAACAATGCTCGCTGAATATACAGAGTGCTCACCCAGGGTTGATTACCCTGCAAATTATGTTTTCTTTCCTTATATTGCCTCTTGACATTGTCTGGAATTTCCATTTGCTGCTATGGCAACATTGCTGAACTACATCAATGACATCAAACAATCCATAGCTGCTGTTGCAGAGGACAATATGTACAAATCTGTTGCACTCAGGTTAAAATTAAGCCTTTTATTTACCTTGAGAACATCTCTACAGAAATCATGTTATTGTATGAGCTCTATACAAAGTACATATCGGCAAAAATATACAATGTATTTTAAATTACTTAATTAATAAAAGTTGTATTTGTCCAACTTGGTTTCCGAATAAACACATGCAAAATTATGATGGGGCCGTATAAGGCATAATTCATTCTGCCACTCACACACACATACATTTTCCTTTTACATACTGTGCATATATTTTCTACCCCCATACATACACTTTACTTTTCAACACATACATGTATTTTCACTCTCACTTACACATATTTACACTTAAACACATACGTATTATTTACTCTCACAAGTGGCGGCTGGTGACTCAAAAAAACAGGAACTCCAACCCACGGTGTCGTGTCATTTTATTTAGTTATTTCTCTTATTTTGCACTTGCACCTCCATTCTATGTATGGGCTCAGAGCTGCTTAATATATGTGCTCTCATGTTCTTAATGTTCGTACGTCATATAAAATGTTCAAAGTGCTCTCTCATCTCACTTTCCGCCATGCTGTGAGTAGCGTTGGATGCAGATGAGCTTGTCCTCTGCCGCTCAAGGGGCGAGGACAAGGATGTGACAGTTTCAGGGGATGATAAAATATTTCTCAATACCCCAATGGCTTACTGCAGTTAGTGTTGCCAGATCTCACGAGAGAAACACGCAACCAGGTGATGAGAGGGTCGTACTGTAAAGGACAAAGGTTGTCGTATCCTGTACAGATTATAAAGCCCCCTGAGGCAAATTTGTAATTTCGGGCAAAACAAATTAAATTGATTTGACCTCTGCTGAACCTTCTTAGTGAGGCTGACTGATATTCTGCTCCCACTTGAGGGTGATGATCGAGCCCAGGAAGCGGAAGGACTCCAGTGTCCAGTTCTCTTTATACTACATCATGGTGGATTACTGGAACAAACAAACATTTAACCTGGTGTGCCGGCCGGACACAAAAGGTCCTGATGCATGTTGGGTTTAGCAACACACACCCAGTGAAACCATAGGCTGCATGATGTGCATTCGATCTGAAAGGAGATAGATAAATGGGATTAGTTATAAATTAAGAATGCATTCTCCATGTAAAAAACTTTAAAGCCTTCCTACCTAATGATCCACAGGTTCCCTCTGAGGGCTCCTTTTCCCCAAGGTCCTTTTCCCTACATGCTCTGCACAGGTCTGTCAGGTCGTCTATTAAGATATTCATATTTCACAGTGGATTAAGTATAGGCACATTTTTCGGTGAGGTTGATATACAATTGATTGAAGCTTACCAGAATCATCCATCAGTCTCCTGGCCATTTGTCTTCGCAAAGAGTTTATGCCATCCTCATCCACAGCAAATTCCATGCTGCCTCCGGTTAAGAGCAACTCGGCTACCTTAAAATACAGGTCAGTGTTATTTGAGTCCTTTTTAAAAAGTGTTTAAATGCTTACTAGGGTACAACACTCCACAGGATGGGAAACCCTGCTGATGGGGATGTGAAACTTTCACACATCCGTCTAGATATATTTAAATGTTTTTTTCTCCACATGACAGCCCTAAAGCAAAAAAAAAAACATTTTGTTATGTTTGTTACTTTCAAATCAGAAACTAAATGAAACACATGAGAATAAATCATGGATTTGCTTAACCTTGTTGAATCCCTACAATGTTTCAATTGATTAGAAGTGGCTCCAAATGGGTCAATAAACATAGTCCGTCCTTCATTTGGATACACGGCCTTTTACGGATAGGATACTTTAACATACAAGATTCTCAGAGTTGTACATTTAGTTGCATAAATTGCATTAATTTAAGTGCACTAATTACTAGAGTCCAATGATGGTTCTTACAGACTGCTCCGACCAGGGTGTCCCAGTCCCTCACATCAAGCTGCAAGTGATACTTTTAGTTTTAAAGATTGCATAATTGTAACTAACACCTTGAAAAGCAAACATTATCCTTACCTTTCTCACCCCCGTTGATGTACCATTCCATATTGCCGTCATCTCAAAGGTGTCCATGATTCTGACAGGCCTGTCAATCCTTTTGGCCACCCACAGCAAGTAAGCGTTGACAATCTACACAAAAAAAAATTTCCAATTAACTTTCATGTTAAAGCGGAAAAATCGTTTACCAAACAATACTTACCTCACTCTCCAATTCCTTCCTAGGTGCCAAAAGGCCAAAGGGGACTTTGTTAACGTTTGCCAGCTTGGCAGGAATCCTCTCCTCTGGCTCTGTAAATAAAGTAATCTGATCTATGTTGGCAACGGTTTTGGTTGTGTTATTGCCTAAACTAACAACTTTGCCCTGAATAGAAGTGATGGTAAATGGTCCAAGCATATCGGCTTTCCATTTTCCCTCCTTTTCTCTGCTGTTCTTGGATACTTTGGTTAAGGACGACATCTCCAACTTGAAAATTGTCATGCCATCCTTTCTCCTGCTTGCGCTTGCCGATTTTCGCTTGTGATTTTTGCACATTATGTTGGACTGCCTTTTTTTTTGTTGGGTCAGTCCCTGGAACATCTCCTCCCTCATCATGAAACCCTCCACTTTGTCGGTTGTCACCTAAAGTACAAAAATGCCAAGTGGCGTTATAGTCCGAGCTATTTATCCCAGTAATCATGACCACTATCCCTTGACTCCAAACCAAATAGTGCCACTTACGTAATACTCCTTTGGCACCTCCGATGGGTACCTGGCCACTCTGCCAAACATTAAATAATACGGACTATACTGAGTGGTCAATTGTTTCTTGGTCCGGAGTCCAAACACAGTGGCCTGGAGGTATTCATCCCATTTTTGGGGTTTGTTTCGGGCGAGTTTCAGGCATTTTTATATCACTAATTTATTCTATAGCATTCATGTTGTGTAGGTGGATGATCTGCCAATTTAAAAATATGCAACATACTTCTGGATGGTGCTATTAAGTTTCTCAACCAAACCATTGGTTTGAGGAAGATATGGGGAATGGAAGGACCGTTGAATGCCAAGGGCCCACAGAGTCTGGCAAAAAGTGACAGTTGTCTGGTATTTCCATTTGCTGCTATGGCAACATTGCTGAACTAAGTCAATAACATCAAATAATCGGTAGCTCAACTATTGCAGAGGACAATATGTATAAATCTGTTACATTCAGGTAAAATTAAGTTTTTTATTTACCTCTCTTTACCATCTCTACAGAAATTGTTATTGTATGAGCTCCGTACAAAGTACATATCGGCAAAAATAATTTGTATTTAAACCATTTCAAATTAATTTTAAAATTAAATTGCAAAAATAAAAAGGTGTTTTATTTGATGGTTTTGTACAAGTGCAAATCCTGTGAGAGGTTGCTTGGCATTTTCTTTGTGCAGGCAGTATATACAGTCTTGTTGTACATGTTCTGCTCTACATGTGCTCAGGGGTTGAAATGCAACATCTGTCAGTCATGTTGGTTGGCCTTGGGTGAACACATTTCTTATCTGGATCTCTGGTGGTTGAACTGAAAAAAAGAAGCGCAAACACAGAGTGCCTATTAGCATAGTTGACTTAATGATGATCATCTAGTCTGTTGTTTTGTTTTCTTTCCTCCTCCCCCCTGGCGGAGTTACACTTGATCCTCAGCATATGTCTACTGGCTTTGATGGGTAAAACTCCTACCTCAGCCTTTTTTTTTTCACGCAACTTTGGAATCTCTCCACTGCACTCCTGAAGCTTTATCAACTCCCACACGCAGGCACACTGTGTCACTTTAATTGTTCCACCTGCTTTCAGCTCCTGTTACTTTGTGCATACTGCACTGTACCTTCAGGGCTAGTTTCATCAAACATAGATGATTTTTAAAGTAGCAACCACTTGCAAAAAATTGCGACTACATCTGGTCTTAAACTTTATGAAACTGGCAAAATGTACATCCAAGCAACAAAGCCGTGACACATTATTGTGTCATTATCAACTGCACAAAAGAGGAACTTACTGTGTTGATATTGGTGGCGGGATATTTTTGCACTTAGCATATTTTATGTAGTATTTATCGGTAAATAAATAATCATGGCAGTGACAGCGTGTTGCTTTCTGCAGCTGCTAACGTATTGCTGCTGAAATGTCACAAAAGCAAAAAAGCCATGGAGGCCAAGGATTTGAGGATGGAAATACACAAATACATAAACATGCTGCCAAAGGGAAAATTGGAGATGGAGCATCTTTATTTAATATCCACCAGACTAGTTGTGTAGGAGAGCTTTTGTCACCCTTAATATGAAGTAATAATACTAACTTTGGCGGCAGCATCTCACCCAGAGAGTGATTACTTGGCAACAGATGAGATCTTTGCCACCTTTTTATGTGAATGTCCAATCGGTGTTGATAGTAAATGTAGTCACGAGAGGGTAGAGTGCTACCCACTGCTGAATAAGACATTTTTAGGCAAGCAAAATGTTAATATTTACTTTCACAAACTGAAAACACACTATGAAAGGATTAAAGTTCTAAGACGAAAACACGGACAACATCCAGACCGGACAACGCCGGTCAATCACAAGGTAGCCACGCCCTCAAGCATACCCTATTTTATGATCTATTTGACTCTAAAAGGGACCATAAATTACTAAATTGACTATTACTGGGGTAATAAATGAAGTGAGAAGTAGGGTAATTTTCATATAGACTTCTAACTTATTTTTGCAACCAGACCAGTCACCCCCTGCTGGCTATTTGAAAGAATGCAAGTTTAAGACACATCACAGTGCCTTCACTTTTCAAACCCAGAGGTGCCAGGGAAAAATGTTGGCATTGGATCTTTCAGCAAACCAAGGATACGTTAAATGGCGTCCTTTTTTTGCAATTTCAATTGAGCAAGTGATGTAGTTTAAACAGCAAAAAGAGACACAGTGGGCGAACGGGGTGGTGGATGGGTCCAGCAAACACAGGGCTTCCATTCAGTATACGTTCAGTGTCATTTTTACTGTACAAATGTAGTCGTTTTAAGCCCAACTATGTACTTCTTACCTAAACCTAACTATGTTTTTTTGCATTGTTACGTTACGTTGTTATGATGTTACATACTTATTTGAACACAAACCCTGATCTTTTTTCTAACTTTAACCAAGTAATTTTGTTGCCTAATCAATCATTTCACAACGTTAACCACATGGCATTTTGCGTTTCTGCAAGCGTGATACGAGGCTGATATAAAACATTTATGAAACGTATTTTTGGTTCAGAAACGTCGCCATTCAATGTATCCTTGGTTTGCACAAACGTCCAATGCCAACATTTTTTCTGGCAAGGTTTCTCTGTCAATATAGCAC
The DNA here is from genome assembly GCF_015220745.1 of Sebastes umbrosus. Classification (NCBI taxonomy): domain Eukaryota; kingdom Metazoa; phylum Chordata; class Actinopteri; order Perciformes; family Sebastidae; genus Sebastes; species Sebastes umbrosus. The sequence continues at coordinate 36,030,192 of NC_051270.1, read as the reverse complement.
ACACTCTGACTTCATTTACTATCAACAGTGACTGGACATCCACATAAAAGGTGGTACATTTCCCCTTTATTACTATCTGCTACCAAGCTAGTGTAACATGTTCTTTTTTTTGTTACTGTTCTTCAGACAGCAGCACAGGACGAATGAGTGTGAGACCTTCCTTTGTTCTATTCACTATTAAGACATGTTAGAATAAGTTTCAATAAGTATTGATTCAATGAAGTCGACATCTGAAATGTTTGTTTGACATCACTGTTAAAGAAAAGCATCCAATCACATTCAAGAGTGTATTCCTCCTCTTCCTCAGGGTCACTTTGTCTTACTCTGTGTCGGGTTGACCTTCTGCTTCCATTCCTGTCCCTGTCCTCCCTTTTCTTCCTCTTTAATATCTTCCAGCTCATCATTCCCCCCCACATTGATCTTCCTCTCAACAGCCACAGCAGCATCCTGGTAAAATGATCATGATAAAAATAGCAACAAAAAACATTTGAGAGCATTTTTTTTTTTTTTTTCAATGTCCTGCTCAAAGACGGTGAAAGGTACTGGAAGGAGAAGGATTTGAGTAAAAGAGTAATTTTTCTAACTGTCTCAGTGCTTTAGATGGCAATTGTGTCGACCATTCTCTATTGGGCTCAGAACATTGTGTTATATCCCTTCTGCCATCCATAATCCAATGTGAGTACACATATGTAGGTGCAGTTCAGAATCATATAATTGTTTTATTATCAATTGTAGTGTCAGATTTATATTAGTGAATCTGAGAAAGATTTAGTCAATGAAGTAAACATTTTGCTAAGTCAAGCTATTTGTGAGTGCATATACAGTACGTGAGAGCAGCACCTCCAGGTACTTTGCCCTTGTGTAATGCCCCGCCCCTTTTTGGATGAAAACACCCCCTCTAATTTGACTGGCGGTATATACAAATTCTGAGGTCTTTGCTAATAAAATTGCATAAAACAAGAAAATCATATTGATTTTTTTGCTATTAGGAGCCCAAATCATATGATCAGTCAGGCAATCAATTAAGCCATGATCGGCAATGCTATATGGAAAAAAAATAAAGAAATAGGGGATGATGAGTGTACCTGAATAATAAACCTGTGTTTCTTCAATTTACTGCTGGCACTTTAACAGCATTTGTTTTCACCCAAAAGGGGGCGTGGTCATTGTGAAAGCAGGAAAGGGACACATGCCTGCTCTCATGTATGTGTGTGCATATAGAAGACAAAGAGTTAGAGCGAGTGGACACATACAGAGCTGTGCATGTTTGCCATCTGACAAAATGTCCATACCTATGCAGCTCTAAATACATTTGAGTTGGCGCAACAGTTGCTTTGCAGAACATCCGACTTTAATGTAACTTTAAGAAAACAACATGCAAGAAATATAAATGTGTTGGTTGACCAAAAGATAGAGCATTTTCACCTTTTATTGGACAGTCAAACTGTGGAGAGGTATACACAAGCATGGGAAGAGAGGGAGGGACACATAGCGCCCTATTTAAACAATCTATAGTGCATGGTCTGAAGTGTATGGTGCAAGTGCATTTAGGTTGTGTCCAACTCCACTTTTGCTAGTTAAGCGGTGCATAATCTGGGCGCAAAGTAAGGGGCAAAGGGGTTGTATTTAGTCTCTTAATTATTCGTAGTTGTGTTTTGAGTGTAACAGGAATTAAACCAGAGTGTCATCTCCCATTCCCTTTAAAAACCAGGTGCGCCTGCACTGGGCCCATTGCTATTTAAAAGGCAGACAATTGGAGAAGCAAGCGTTTTTCTGCTGAGGAAACGGATCTGATCATGCGCAAAGTGAAGTGAGCAAGGAGATATATGCGGTCCAAGTGCACACGTAGGCAAAATTGTTGGTACCCCTCCGTTAAAGAAAGAAAAACCCACAATGGTCACTGAAATAACTTGAAACTGATAAAAATAATAATAAATAAAAATTCACTGAAAATTAACTAATGAAAATCAGATATTGTTTTTGAATTATGGTTCAACAGAATCATTTTAAAAAACAAACTAATGAAACTGGCCTGGACAAAAATGATGGTACCCCTAGAAAAGATGTAAAATAATTTGACCATAGGGACATATTAAACTAAGGTGTGTCCTGTAAATAGCATCATAGGTGTCTTCAAACTTTTAATCAGTCAGTCTGCCTATTTAAAGGGTCAAAAGAAGTCACTGTGCTGTTTGGTATCATGGTGTGTACCACACTGAACATGGACCACAGAAAGCTAAGGAGAGAGTTGTCTCGGGAGGTTAGAAGGACAATTATAGACAAGCATGTTAAAGGTAAAGGCTATAAGACCATCTCCAAGCAGCTTGATGTTCCTTTGACTACAGCTGCACATATTATTCAGAAGTTTAAGGTCCATGGGACTGTAGCCAACCTCCCTGGACGTGGCCGCAAGAGGAAAATTGATGACAAATCGAAGAGACGGATAATACGAATGGTAACCAAAGAGCCCAGAACAACTTCCAAAGAGATTAGAGGTGAACTCCAAGGTCAAGGTACATCAGTGTCAGATCGCACCATCCGTCGCTGTTTGAGCCAAAGTAGACTTAATGGAAGACAACCGAGGAGGACGCAAATCATAAAAAAGCGAGACTGGAATTTGCCAAAATGCATATTGACAAGCCACAAAGCTTCTGAGAGAATGTCCTTTGGACAGATGAGACAAAACTGGAGCTTTTTGGCAAGTCACATCAGCTCTATGTTCACAGACGCAAAAATGAAGCATCCAAAGAAAAGAACACTGTACCTAATGTGAAACATGGAGGAGGCTCGGTTATGTTATGGGGCTGCTTTGTTGCGTCTGGCACAGGGTGTCTTGAATCTGTGCAGGGTGCAATGAAATCTGAAGACTATCAAGGCATTCTGGAGCGAAATGTGCTGCCCAGTGTCAGAAAGCTGGTCTCAGTTGCAGGTCATGGGTCCTCAAACAGGATAATGATCCAAAACACAGCTAAAAACACCCAAGAATGGCTAAGAACAAAACATTGGACTATTCTGAAGTGGCCTTCTATGAGCCCTGATCTAAATCCTATTGAACATCTGTGGAAGGAGCTGAAACATGCAGTCTGGAGAAGGCACCCTTCAAACCTGAGACAGCTAGAGCAGTTTGCTCACGAGGAGTGGGCCAAAATACCTGTCGACAGGTGCAGAAGTCTCATTGAGAGTTACAGAAATCACTCGATTGAAGTGATTGCCTCGAAAGGTTGTACAAATAAATATTAAGTTAAGGGTACCATCATTTTTGTCCAGGCCAGTTTCATTAGTTTGTTTTTTAAAATGATTCTGTTGAACCACAATTCAAAAACAATAGCTGATTTTCATTAGTTAATTTTCAGTGAATTATATTATTACTTTTGTCAGTTTCAAGTTATTTCAGTGACCATTGTGGGTTTTTCTTTCTTTAACGGAAGGGTACCAACAATTTTGCCTACGTGTGTATTGATAAATTCTGGGGCACTGGACCAGCTTAGCGGAATCCTCCAGAGCTGCATTACGCAGTGGCTTGCAACCGGTAAAGCGCGGATCTATCAGTCTCAAAACGCCACCGTTTAGGGGGACAGGGCCCGCAAACTTTGAATGCACCATGATCTCTCTGGGTACGATGGTCACGCCACTGACCGGAGGAGGTTGCATGTTTAGCAATACAGAAAGCCTGAGAGCCTTCATTATATTCCGTTATATTTTGAATTGTCACCTGTCACCTGAATATAGTGTTTCTTCCTTAACATAAATGAAAACACTGACACTGTATTTAACTGAGGAAGAGGAGCGCTGCTGCGCGTCCCTGTATGTGTGTAAAAAGCAGAGTGTACGTCCGCTGTAAACCTGCCTATGTAGACTCGTCGTACTATCTGAATAATGCGCCCAACAAGGTGCCTGACCACACCTCATTTTAAGACCAACACGCCCATGGGTGCAAGTACATTTGCTACTTACACAACGTGGGCGCTAGGCGTGAAAATGACAACCGCGTCGTTCTGAAACTAGCAATGACCATTGTGCTGCGCTGTGCGATGCTTTGCGCCGGGTGTAAGATAGGGCCCATAGTATCAAAGGTCCCCATGCTGGAATCAAACTGGCAACATTGCAATTATGCGGCATGCACTGTAACCTCTCGGCTACCAAGATGCTCCAGTACAGTGCATTTTTTTATCAAATCTTTGATAGGAAAAGACATGTTCACTGTTGTCTTTGTGATGTCACTGAAGGGGGGGCTTTACACCCCTCGACATGGTACAACACTAAGCTGATGTTGTGCTTTAATTTACTACTTGAAAGCTTAATGATCCCCATGTGATGTAGAACATCATATGGGAACTAGGGCTGTCAATGGATTAAAATATTTAATCGCATGATCGTCTATACTTAATCGCAAATTAATTACACTTTTTTTTTATCTGTTCAAAATGTACCTTAAAGGGAGATTTGTCAAGTATTTAATACTCTTATCAACATGAGAGTGGACAAATGTCCTTGCTTTATGCAAATGTATGTGTATATATATTATTGTAAAAAAGTTAACAACACAAAACTATGACATATATTGTCCAGAAACCCTCACAGGTACTGCATTTAGCTTAAAAAAGCAACAACAGCTGTCAGTGTGCTAACTTGACTTGCCCAAAACTGCATGTGATTATCATAAAGTGGGCATGTCTGTAAAGGGGAGACTCGTGGGTACCCATAGAACCCATTTCCATTCACATATCTTGCGGTCAGAGGTCAAGGAACCCCTTTTGAAAATGGCTATGCTTTGGCCAGTTTGGAGCGTTATTTACCCTCCTTCTCGACAAGCTATGATGATATGTTGGTACCAATGGATTCCTTAGGTTCTGTAGTTTCATATTGTGCCAGTATCTTCACTCTAACTTTAAATCTGAGCCCGCCACAACCTGAAAATTGCAAGTTGCGTTAATGCATTAAAGAAATTAGTGGCGTTAAAATTAATTTGCGTTAACATGTTATTATCGCATCAACTTTGACAGCCCTAGTGGGTGATGAAATATCACTTTTTCACACTTTAGTTTGTAATTTTAAAGTTTATTTAAGGTCATCAACATCGTGACTTGAAGTTGAGCACTTATACACATTTAGCACAGAACCACTAACATGACTCAGCTTTATTTTCTAAACACAGTCGCACCACATTCTCCTGCTATTTTGAGTCAGATGTGACCTCAAGTTTCTGGCTTTTAGTCCTGTGAGCGAGAGGAGAGTGTGGGAGTAGTTTCCACTCCCTGTGGGAGGAAATTCTTAAATTTGGTGCCAACTCACAGATGCCCTCTCTCCCTCCTACTCTTCATCATGACTACCATCTCCGGCATCTCTGAAAGCTGTACTGTCAGATATGGACTCAGGGGTCACTGGAGGCTTCGGGGCATCTCCACTCTAGGAATACAGAGAGGTTTGAAAAAGCAGCTGGCCACATAATTCCGACTGGGACCTGTTGATATCGATCTTCACTTGAGGATAAGGTCTTCTCTCTCCATTTCTGGCTTTTGGTGATAAGGAATAGGATACACATTTATTTTTTACCTCTGCTGTGGAATAGTTCTGTGGTCACCTGCTTTGATATGAAAACTGTACAGCACAGTATGTACTGTTCACATGTCAATATTTTTACTCATTAAATAAAATGCCTTGTTCTGAGTGACAAATTTGTAATGAGATGAGACTTAAAGGTGAGATTAGATGAGCAGAAATGTCTATATGTAGTAAATGCATGCTGGGACAGGCTCCAGCTCCACATGATCCTGAAACGGATGATCAGTTGACATAATGGGATGGATGGGAATAAAACTGAATGGCTGTTAAGTTATTCCACCTGGGGACTGGACTTAATGAGAGGAGAAATGGGGAACCTGATGCTTGAGCAATTGGAAACCACAGATCTTCACTAGCAAGAAAAGTGGTCATTGATACATTCAGTCACATTAACCCCCCTGACACCCGCAAGATCAGGGGCGAACCCGACTGACTTTACTGTCTTTCAGAGGCTCTAGTAGGTTCAGTTATAGGGCTAGAGTGAAGACAGATATCATACGAAACTAGAAAAACCTAAGCAATCCAGTGGTACCAAACCATGTTGGGCAGGAAGCTAAATTGCGCTCCAAAGGTGGGCTATATTTTGGTGAGGAAAAACTGGCATGGCCATTTTTTAAAAGGGTCCCTTGACCTCTGACTTCAAGATTTGTGAATGAAAATGGGTGCTATGGGTACCCACGAATCTCCCCTTTACAGACATGCCCACTTTATGATAATCACATGCAGTTTTGGCCAAAAAAAACATTTTTCATGCAGTGTAAATGTATTTTTTTGCCGATTCTAAAATGGTGTAATTGAATATTTCTGTATACTGGGGTCCCTAAACAGTCCTGGAATTACATAAATTGGGTACCACTTCTATGTGACATCTACTGTTGACCTGCTATCGCCCTCTCCCGCTAATACCCCCTGTACCCCCCTAAAAAAAGAAAAAAACGTGTCTATTGTGGGTCTGAGAGGGTTAACAATATGTAAATTCAACAGGATTTCAACCCGGAGAAGCAGCTGCATGTCATTTTTTTTGTTTGCACATCCAACCAGGCAGAAAACGAATATCAAAAGGGATTTTTTAAAATGTACTGTCAAGATATTTGTGCACGGAGAAGTGAGATGCAATGTATTTGTGGAATAATAAGTACCTCAGTTGTCAGCATTATCAGATCAGAATATATGAATATATAAAAATGAAGTTATACCAAGTTTTTACTTTAAATAAGCATTTTGCTTCTGCTTGCAGTTATTTGCCATTACATTGTGGTTATTGCCTATACTGTTATGGTATTTGCACCCATTTCGAATGTTATCAGTGGTTATCACTACCAGTGTGCTGCTCCAGACCGGCCAAACTGCACCTACAGCCCGTTCTCATTCCCAGGGCGTTAAATACCGAGGCTTTGTCACGGCTGTGTCATTGTCATGTTACCGCCGCACACAGAACCCTTTTTAGTGCCGGTATGAATCGCACCAGGCGTTCCATTAACTGTAATAAATGGAAATCCGTCCGCGGCAACAGTAAACGCACATAGAAAATATGCCAGGAGTGTGGTGGCGTAGTTTAAAGAGCGAAGGAGACGCATCAGATGGGTGGGAGGGGGGTGGATGCGTCCAACACACACAAGGCTTTCACCCAGGAGACCGCTGTTTGTGTCCCATGCTAACCAGGGATACGTTGAATGGCGATGTTTTTTGCATTCAATTGAGCAAGTGACGTAGTTTAAACAGCAAAACGAGACACACTGAGTGGGAGGAGAGGTGGACAGGTCCAACAAACACAAGGCTTTCATCCAGGGGACGTTCGATGTTATTTACACTGTACAAATCGAGTAGTTTTGAGTCCTACTAGTTCTTTGCTAAACCTAACTAAAGCGGTTTTGCTGCCTAATCCTAAAGTGATGCCATGGGTAACTATAGATGTTTTGATGCCAACAATAAAGTGACGTCAAGCGTGACAAAGCAGTAGTATGTGACGAGTTGGGATGAGAACATGTTGGCACCTATCAAATTGTGAAAGTGAAACTTAACGTTGTGAATTGCAACAAAACTACGTGGTTAGGTTTAGCAAAAGATCGTGGTTTGGGTCAAAATAACTAGCCTACGCTTGTTACATTAGTGAAGTACGCAAGTTACATTACAAAAGTGTGGTAAAATAAGTCGATGTTGACTTTTGGTTTCACATGGGGCATGAACAGTTGAGTCCTGTGTTTGTTTGACCCATCCATCCTCGCCCCCGACAACCAGCTCATGCAGACTTTGTCACTCTTTACACTACGTCACCTGGCTTCCTCCTTTGCTCCTGTCATAATAACTACTGCCACTAGCGGTTGATGTCGTCGTCGTCTTCTTGTATTCAATAGATGATAACGGCCTTCTGAACCTACTAATAGGTATAGCTGACCCCTTCTAACCAATATCTTTGAGGGTGATAACCGCTGATAACACCCATTCAATCGTCTGATAACATTTGAAACAGATGTTGTTTTCACAACTGTAACTCAGTTAATTTTGTTCGCCCCACCTAAAAAAAAACAACCAAGAGCTGTAAACATGAGGTATGGGCAGTTTGACGCTCGTCCCCATTAGGGGAAATCCAGTTCTGGTGACTGACGGCACGTCATGCTGCATTTTACTGTGCCTTCTGGGTTTATTAATTATTTTTTTATCTTCTTATCACAAAGAGCTCACAAAGAACTGATTATGAATGATAATGATGCAACTGAATACTGCAACTAAGGCGATATTGCATTTTTTTTTTTTAAATCTAATTTTAGGAAAACTGTCGTAACATAAAGAACACACCACCATACGCATAAAATCTGAGTTAATTTCTTAAAAACTTTTTTATGCAATCAGAACAGGAGCTGCATTTTCATTTGTCACAGTCCTTATAAACATCATGGCACTACATTGAGAGGGTGCATCTCTTTGCAAATGAACTTAAGTATTGACTTAGTTCATCTTCCATCTTTGCATGTAAACTATTAATTAAAAATCAATACAGAAACACAAAACAGAATATTGCACTATTAAATTTTCCAATATTTTGTTACACCCCTACTATTTACTGTAGGTCAGATTCAAGTCCGCATGGGTAAATTCTAAATTATTTTTGGTGGAAATACATAACTTATTAGCTAACTGCAACTCCATAAACAAACAGAGTAGACAGTATTTTCCCAACTTCCAAACTTTTATTTCTCACACGAAACCCCAAAGTGCTTCTCAGGAGATGTCACATCAGTGCTTAAAGTTGGATTCTGACATCGTTGTTGAAGGGAATGGCAGCTTAGCTATGTTTATCGTTGCTCGTTGTCAATAAAATGCTGTTACAAAGGGGTTAATTGGATGAGGCAGCTTCCTTTCAGAGAAGTGTATTCGGCACGAACTAAGAAGACGCTTTGAAGACTGTGACCTTGTCAGCAGCCGGCGAGGAATGATGGACTGCTTTGACACGCGAGGCCCTCAGGATCCTTATAGCTCAAGTCAAGTCGTTGCTTATTCAGAAATGGTGTGCGTGCCCTTGTTTTGCACACAGCCCAGTGTGCCTCGTGGATGTTATCTGGCTCAAATGTGTGTGTGTGTGTGTGTGTGCGCCTCTGTGTTTCTGTACGAGCGTCTAGCCTGCAGAGGAGGCTGATCTGATCCTTGAGAATATCCTCTGTGACAGCACATCACCACTACAGCCTCTCTCTTCGTCTGACATCCCCCTCTCATTACTGCACTGCAACTCTTTGACTGTTCATTCATTGTGTTTTGTCCAAGTCCCCCGTCTTGAAGGGGATGATGTGACAACCCACGAGCTCTGCGAATTTAGAAAGCGTACCAAAAAGAGAGATGGAGAGATTAAGTGGATGGACAAAAAAGAGTGGAAAGACAACCGAGAGTAAAAAAAAGGTTCTTATGAGTCTCATTCTTTTATGACTTTGGTTGGATCACTTTCATCCTATGATGAAATTATTGCCTGAAGGTAGCAATGATTTCCAGGATGCTAATTTTCCAAGACGTACAGGCTGAGTTGTCAATGATAATTGAGCTGCAGTTATTATGCTTTCCTAAAATGCTCATTTAATGTTCTGTGCGACCGATTTAAATCGGAGCAAAAGCCTCCCGAGTGAAAATGAAGCAAATGATTACTGACTTGAAATCATGTTGAGATAGAGACACTATTTTGTGTTGCTGAGAGATTTCAGGCATCAGATGGTGTTGTTAGATAAACCCCAAAGTTCCCCAAAATAAATACAAATCCAAGACGCATCTTACCTTGTCACCATAGTTCAAAGCCAAGCTTGACCAGTCTGAAGCCATTCGGTAATTTATTGTAGGCTACACTGTAGGCAACCATGTCCTGTTATATTTACACAACTAATTTGTTTTGCCAACAATTTAAAGGGACTATATGTCATTTTTAACACGTATAAACATGTTTTAATATTTTTTTAAATGTCAATGTTACCTTCCGCAACTTTCTGGGTTTCCTCTATCAGCCTTTAGACTGCTTTTAATGTGACGAACGCCAGCCCGTTTTTTTCCGGGTAGATCCAAAGGATGTGACATCATGTACGCTCGCAATTGCCTTTATTTTCAGCTCCGCTTCAGGGTTAACAGTGTGCAACCATAGCTAATGTTTGGTTAGAAATAGTCTCTACTTAACGCTACACAACCAGCCACCACCTTAACTCAGACTCCCAACACAAACTCTACGCTGATTGTCGTTGACTTAACAGCCACAGGTGTCACTGTTAACAAGCAATTTCTTACAAATTCTTACATAGAGTCCCTTTAAGGGAAATGTAATTGCTGCTTGGAGCATCTTCACTGGCAACTTTTTTTTTTTTTTTATCACAGAAGGAAGTCTTCTTGTACCACACAGATGTTGTAAGGTCGGGGTTGGTGGGTGTTGCTTGTTCGCATCCTATATCCTATAGTTTTAGCTTTGTACTTCTTATCTTCATGTTTTCAATATTTAACCAAGACAACAATCTAACCATAGAGACATAAATCATGCTTTATTTGCTATGAATGGATGTACAAATTCTCAGGGTGTAAAATACAGATGCTTTGTCATGCCCCTCAGCATGCGATACAAAAGCACAAGTTACCTTTTAGCCCATGAGACATATCGGCTTTCCATTAACTACAATGTACAAATGCTCAGAGAAAAGTGCTCACTGTGGTGAAAAGACACACACAGGGCAGGAGGGGAGGTTCCCGCATGTTAAGATTCACTTTTCACTTTACAATCAGCTGTTCATTTGTGTCCCGTGTTCACAACATTCAGTTTCAGTTTCATTCTCACTTTTTTCCTAAACATAACTAAAGTGTTTTTTGTTTGAAATCACAACATTAAGAACATGTTTACTGCGACCATGAAGTGATGCCAAGGGGTCTGATAAAGCGTATTATGTGTGTCATATGTTACGAGTTGGGACGATAACATGTTGGTATATTGTAGGGAAAGCAAATGAAATGAAGCTTATGCGAAAGTTCAGACAGGAAGACTCTCTTTACGCTCTTTCATTTACAACATTTCTGTCTCTCTCATCTCTACTGGCTCCTACTCAATCAGCTGACTGTGGGTGGTTCATTCGTAAATAACAAACAGATTTTGCCACGTTGTCTCTGAGCCAATAGCCATATCGTTGCAATCAAATTTTAAAACTGTTCTCCTCTTAACTGCTGTCAGTTGTCATTTCAGTGCGACTCGATGCAACCCGCCTCCATCCCATCACCTCCTGTCTTCATCCGATTCAGTGCCAAGGCCTGCTCTACATCCCTTCATTAGATCTTCAGCTACTCCCTTCACCACCACCACCAGTGTCTAGACTCCGGTGGGGGGAATACACCTAATCTCATCACGGAATCACTACCCCCTTTGATATACTACGTCACAATGGAGTGTAATCGCCAAAGACTTTGCACTATTCTTCTTATCATGCACCATGTAATAAATTATTGTTGAATCGATACGGGGTCTCCTGATTAAAATACCCTGTGTGCCAACGTTTTGCAGATGCGGTTCGTATGAACATTTTGCAGATACGTTATGTTATCTTTTCTCATTATGTTGACAAGGCTATTGTTTTCAATTCAGGTAGCATTATATTTCATTACTTTTTTTTCTTAATTAGTTGTTTAATATCTAAATAGTGAAAAATGCCCATCTAAGTCCAAAGTCACATCTTCAAATTGCAATTCAAATTTTGTCCGATCAACAGTCCAAAACGTAAAGATTTTAAATGTACAACTGATATAAAACCTTTAGTCAATGTTTGTTTAATTAGTTTTACTTTAATATATTATCATCAAAATTGTTGTCGATTAATTAATTGTTGATTTTCTGCACTATTGTATACTTTTATATTGTCCCCAGTGCCGCACTGGAGCGATGGAAAAGCATTGAAGGTAGTCAGGCTACTGCATGGAGTGAATACTGCACCATGATTTCAGAAGAAAAAAATATATACAAAACACATTTGTGTTCAGTTAAGCATATTTCAAACAACATCAGATGGAAACTGAGTAAACAACTGCACACCTTTCACAATCACTCATGGTATATGTCACATAAAGACAATTATAACTCAAACAGCACAACACCAAACCATTGTCCTCCTGAACCGAGTTAGTCTGATTACCCACAGGTGCGGATAATGAGCTGCTGCTGCAGAGCACATCCCTCTTCCGCACAGCACTGATTGGATTAAGGCTCACTGGTCACCAGTTTTGCATTGAAATTACTGCAGATTACAAACAAAACAACAAAAGATTAAGCAACGAATGGCCACCGCTAATGAAAATGTGCAGTCAACTGCCACTAAAATAACTTTAATATGTCATGATATTAAAAAATGAAACCTGAAAGGATCAGAAAGAAAATGTAGTGATGAGCACCAAAACCTTCACCAATGCTTGAATAGGAATTTCAGCTGATTCTTGCATTATTTTTTGCATACTCTTAGCAAAAAAAACTGGGTGGGGGGGTTGTTTAGTGTTTCATATGAAGACTATTATTCTACTTTTGGCATCCTGTGAAATGATAATGCTTTAGAGGTATTTTCTCTCTAGCTGAGACACTAATGGTTCAGTGTACAACTGGCTGGCTTATGCTGAGATCAGGCTATTTGAGAATACTTCTCTCTCTGATAACGGTTAGCTCTGCGTCCATTGAATTAAATAGTTTTCAGTTTAATCACGAGGAGCAATTAAAGCAGCAGAGTTCCCCCCCTCTTTATTATTTCTAAGTGAGCGCATCATACTGCTGGGCTGTACACTGCGGTTTGCTGCTCAGTCAGGTCTCCCTGCGGCGATGTCGGCTCTCCTTTATGAATAGCTTAACAGCCACTGTAGATCACAGTGAAACCAATTACTGAGGTGAGTCAAAGGGAGCGGAGATTGAGCTCGCATGAATTCAGATCAGGAGACCTCAAGCTTGTAGCTTGGTGTTATATCACTGAGATATTCCGAACAGATCAGAGGCATTTCAGATAATCCTGATTAAACAGAGGTCCAAAATTGCGCTTAGATCCTTTGATCGCAGTGGGTGGGTATTGTTGTTTTCACCGCAGCGTATTGTGATGATGATGGGGGGAATCATAAACCAATTCAGTCGCTGACAGTCGTGTAATGGGGGACATAAAATATTCAAAAGTCCCCACCTTAAAGTTTGATAACTTGGTTTCCTTTCTGTTGCCTGCTCACTTTGTAAAATAGCAGTTGACAAGTCGATTCAAAGGGAAGATGGATATTCTACAAGAGATTGGTGAAAAGCTAAAAGACCTGAAGTCCGTATTGAATTTGATTCAACCAGACTTGAATATTTTGATCAAGGAGTGCCCAAAACAGAGAGGATAGAAAACAAAAGGTATTTTTTCTTTTTACTTGTCATAGCAGGGGAAGCACAGGTGGAACTAACGCTAATGATGGCTCTGCTCCATTAAGCTGACTAGTAAACCATGCCAGTTAGTCAGCATGCATAACACCAGGCTCTGGGATCTGACATAACTCAATTTAATTCCACCTGTAATCCCACTTGATTTTGTGTATTACCAAATTCTTTAGTGAACAACCCAGTTTGCAGTAAGGATTATTATACTTATGAGCCGTTAAGAGACTAAATTACAGCCCTCTCATCTAATTATGCAAATGACTGCTTGAGTCCCAACAATGCTCTACAATAGAAGAAAAAACGTCTTGAAGAAGTCTCATTTTAGTTCAGTTTGCCACATGCAGCAGCTCGCATGGATGACTCTTCAGATTTCCTCAAAATATAGATTAAATACAAATTGAATGGGTTATTTATGCCATTGAACTTTGTGCTTATATGATGTGCTATTCCTTATGGTACATGTACACATGGGCATTCCTGCATTGGATGCTTGATGGGCTGCCACTAGGCAGGCTGGTCTCATACACCATTCGTAGCTATGCATATGAAAAGTAATGCACTTTAATTTGTGTATATCCACACAGTTTGTGTGTAATTAACGTAATCATGAACCAGGAAATAGAAATAGCGTTGAACGCTACATAGGGAGGAGTTCGGGGTGGATCAAAAAATACTGGACTTCGCTTAGGAGGCTGGCATCCATGTCCCGTGTGAAACCATAAGTCAACATTGATTTATTTGTCACGTAAATTACGTACTTAAGTAACGTCACTTTCGGAGGTATTTTGATCCAAACCACGATCTTTTCCAAATCCTAACTAAGTAGTTTTGTTACCTAATCCTAACCGAGTCAATCTTTTCCTAATTTTAACAATGTAGCTTTCTTGCCTATACCTAAGGAAGTTGTTTCCTGTGAAGACGGAAGTTTATTTTGAAAAGACTGTATGCGTGTAATGAACGGAAATTGGCACATGTTGCATGGACGAAAAAGGAGGAATAACTTTTTCATAAGATACGAACCATTGTATGCAAATACGCACTAGGCACTCTGCACTCTGCACCTGATTGGACGAATGCTTTCCCTTGTGGGCTGCTGCTCCCAGCTTTCAAACCGGAACCAACATGGCGGCTCGTTTGGACTTTTTTTTTTTCTTATATTACAAAAATAGTTCACTGAAATGTGTTTCTGAAAACCTTTTTAAATAAATTTAGTTAGTTTAAGAGTTTTTCAGGAGTTTCCAGAGGTGGCGTGTTGCACCAGACGCCCTTGTTTTGCATGAAGTAGCCTAGACCTCAACTTTATGCCAATGAGGAACAGGAATCGAGACGGTCCTTTTCTCGGAACGCAATGCTACGATACCATAATGCATAGCACGGCTGCTTACATAGAATGGGAACCGTAGAAAAGACGGATACTCTGGACAAGTAACATTGTCCTCTCTTTCGCCTCAGCTTTTAAAATTTTAACGTAGGATATTTAAAAAAATGGTAAACATGTATGTAATATGGTCTGGAGACGCTGGAATTAGACAGCTATATGAATGAAAGTATGATTGTATCAATGTACTGGACTAACTAAGGTCAATCAATCAAGTTTGTTTTGTTGGATTTTTGAATATTTCATGATAAAGTAAAGTCAATAGTCCACACATTGGGACTACCTTATATCAACCTGTTTGTGGTGTGTGCAGTCTCAGTAGTACTACGTCTTAGATCCAGTATGTTCTCATTTCAAGCACACAGTTTGTCGAGAATATAAATACCTTTGATGTGCAGTGTTAACGCACACAGAAATAGGCAAAGAGTCTATTTCTGTTTTGTAGGAAGCATGTGTGGGTGAGGAACACAGTGGGGGGGCTGTTTGAGTCGGATCGGTGTACCCCCATTACACAACACAGTGCCTGGGTTAAATAAAGGGTGATACCACGTCTTATTTGTCTCACAGCCAGAACCTTTCAAGAGTTCTGACTGTGATCAGTTAATGAGGTGAGCATCTTCTTTTTGTCCAGTCTTTAGCGCTTCTGTAGCACATAACAAGCCGTGGCTAATAGACATACTTCCTGTTTAGACGATGCATGTGTGTGTGTGTGTGTGTGTGTGTGTGTGTGACATCATGATGTAATCCTATATGGTTTTTCAGTTGTGTTTGCTGCTGCACAGCTGTCACTGATGACCACAAAGATTGTGTAGCACACAGCACACCGTAGACTTACAAAATAATTGTTAATAGTGACACACATTCAAAAATCATACTAATTATCTTGAAATGAAAACAATTTGATTCAGGCTATTTTTGATTTGTGATGTAGTCAGTCTTATTGCCCAGCTTTAGCCAAAGCACATCAAATGACACCCTTTCGCACTTATATAAAGCACTGAGATGAACATTAAAGTTACTATGAAGAGCTTTTAATTGGTTATGAAACTGCCTCAATTTAATATTGATGCCTTTATATGACCTACATAAGTAAACAAGACCATCAGCGAGAAGTTTGTCTATTTCTATGGATTGTTTTTAAATATTATTCTTTATTTAACCAGAAAGGTCCCATTGCAATACAATATATTTTCTGTCAGGGAGTCCTAGTCAAGATGGTCAGCAAGTAAACAAGTTTCAAATATGAGTACAAACAGCCACAGATAAAATCACAAAGGAAAAACATACAGGAGTCAGAAGCTAAAATAATCAATAACGACACTTGTTAAAAGTGACTACATTGTTCTGTAAAAAATAGATTTTAAGATATTTTTAAACATATCAAGAGAGGGTAAAGATTTCAAGTTAAGTGTGCCTTGCAGCTTGTTCCAAGCTTGCGGAGCGTGAAAGGAAAAAGCAGATTTGCCATGTAGCTCTTTTCGGGTGATTCTTTGTGCTTGTCATTGGTGCCACCGGGTCTGATTCCAACAAAGTCAGATGAAATCATGCAGGTTCACCAGAAACTCCTTCAGCTCAGACCATGCAGCAGGGCCTCCGGCAGCTACCAGCCCACCGTGGACAGACCCAGATCCGGCTCCGCTGCTGCTTTTGACCTGCAGTCGGAGTTCCGGCGGGAGGTGGAGAGCTCGGTGTAATTTCTCTATATACATACCCACACACACACACACTGTATCTGAAACCGCTTACTATAGTAGTAGTACATACTGAATTGACCAAAATGTAGTATGCAGTATGCAAACATAAGCAAAACTTACAGTATGCCGAAAATACCCAGATGTCATACTGATTTAAAAAAAATCTCCAGAATGCATCCCACAATGCAAAGCGCTGGAACGATATATGCTTGCTGCTTGCTATGGTCATAACAACAGCAGCCAAAAAACGCCATGATTTTAAAAATTTGCGTAGCTATTTCATCACTAAATTCACTTCTGAAAATGTTTGAGGCGAGAAATCAACTGTGCATTTTGAATATTAGCAGTTATATGATATTAGATGGCGAATCGAACATTTGCCACCTTGCCAGCTGGGCAGTCACACTCACGAACCGCTATGAGTTGGCCGGAGCTCTTTCGAGACACCGGTCTCATCAACAAGAGGATTTTATTTCCTTGTTAACAGATAGTTTGTTTAAATATCAAAACACAAATGTCCATTATAAAATTAACGGGAACCTGCGATTATCTACCTTTTGAGTTAAAAAGCTCCCCAATCGCCCGTGGGCGTAGCTCGCTCAAGAGCCGGCCAGTCCCGCTCACAGACTGGCTACAGAGCAGCAGAGTGGCGAGGGGAAGAGAGAGATACCTGCTGAGACAACATTATTTGCAGGGATATCACTGTTTTGTTGCTGTAACTGAAAAAGCAGTTAATTTTAAGTAAATTGTCGATCAGTGGTTTATATTTACTGTTTCCCCTCGTTGAAGATCCTGTTTGTCTGACTTGACCATGAGCAGTTAGAATAAATAGTTTAATGGGTGGTGGAGCTAAACCTGCAGTATCTTATAAATTAAACAAACATTGGTCCCAAATGTTTTTGATAATATTTTAATAGTGGTACAAGTTATGTTTTTTGTACAGTGCTTTAAGAGCTTGTTTAAATGGTAAAACCTGGTCTAGCATACGGCAAAATAAATCGCTTTAATTGTTTCATACTGCATATACTACTGAGTAACGCAGTATACAGTGTGTACTGTATACTACATACTGTGTTCGTCAGTATGTAGTAGGCGGTTTTGAATACATCCACAGGTCTAATCTGCCAGATTAATTGATTGTGTGGGTGTTCAGAGGCTTTAACAGAACCACACAGTGTTGGACAAACAACATTATGTAACATGAAACTCTAAGTATTTATATACCTTAATGAGCTCTCAATGAAAACTCGTCACCTGACAATAGAAGAGTTAAACGGTCCGGTAGCGAGGATGTGCCAACGAGGGAGTGAGCGCTGAAAAACAGATTGCTGCTTTTTAGGGGTGTTTGGGTTTACAGAGAGAAAATAATGGGGGCAATATGGCAGCAGTGTATTTTGCATTTATAATTCAGTCCCAGGATTACACAAGAAAGCTGACCACCTGTGCAATATAATTCATAACCAAACAACCAAATGAACATAAAAGCGCAGCAGGGCAGGTCAAAATATGCAGATGTTTGTTATTCCTGGTGCGTAAAGTCATTTGCATTTAACAACAAGCTTTTAAATGTGTTTTCTCCAGTTTGCTAATTAATCTGATTTGTTGAACAACTGTTCACTTTCTGCACAACTCAAAGTAACCTTTTGTTAACATGGAGTTAGTTTCAGAATCTGGGTTTCAGTAATAATCTCACTGGCTCAAGTCGTAAATTGGCAAGTACCAAGTCCCACAGACAAACAAATGCGAGGCCAGCTGCTCCTCTCTTCTCCGCTTTGTTCTGAATCACATCCAATCAACGGATATGGTAACAGGTGGACTCCAATCAAGTTGATGAGACAACTCCTGTTGCAAAGAAACTGGTTGCACCTTATTTTTTAACATTTTCTTTATATATTTCAGGCCTGGAATGTTAAAGTGTCTCTGTTCTTTTGTGGTAACTTTTGGGGATTTCTTAGATATCATTTCATGATATGAATGCTGCCACCAGTGAGAACAAAACCTCTTCCTCAGATCAGAAGCTTAAAATAAGGATGGATGTAACCGTGAAGCAGACATGGGAATGTAACACATGCAGGACTAATTTCCTTTGTTTGTTTGTGTCTACTGTATTCATTAAAAATGTTGTCATCTCTGAAGTACTTGTCATTCACAAAATGCTACTTTCTTTTGATGAGGCCTTGCAAAAATATCTCCATGAATTATGTTACTTCCCTTGCCATCACAGACAATTTGAGAAATATGAATCAACTACATAATAAATTGCATAAACAAAGCTTTTACGCCTTGTCAATTACGTTTCGAGTGAAGCATATTTTCTTTTGGCATATCACAAATATATTTCTACTCCGCAGAAGGAGGTCGGGTTGGATGGGTCAAACAAATACAGGATTTATCCAGGTCTCCGGAATGAAACCAAAAGTCAACGTTTACTTATTTTAATGTTATGTTAAAAAAAAATTGTGTTTATCGTTACGTATGTTACTTCAATGACTTAACAAACATACTCATTTTAAGCCAATCTGTGATGTTTTTCTAAAATTAACCAAATAGTTTTGTTGCATTGTTGTTTTGATTTGTTTCTATTCACAATGTTAACCACACGTTTAAAACTACGACCATAATCCGGGAGAAAATATATTTCCCTTGGAACGTAATTGAGAATGCAGTTTAGCGTGCCACCAGCCCGCTGGAACTACTGGCACTGGGGTTTTCATCGGCCAAATCTGATGCGCCACAGCTGCTAATTAAAGCTCATCCCCCGGAGCCGATGCGTGTTCCCCTCTCGGCGAAGCGGTCCCCCATCAGCGGGGAGGACGAAACAAAAATACACGTTATCCCCTTCTATCTGCCAATCTATTAAAACGTGATGTTACGTAGACTGTACAGCCCCCGGTTCGTGTCACAGTGAACACACAGATGGTTAACATTAAATAAGCCAACGTCACACGTGTAGATTGTAAAATGACAGTGTTATTTTGACCGGCTCTCAGTGTTTCAGAAATTTGGTTGAACCTTTTAGTAGTTGGATGTTTTTTATATAACTGAGGGCTGTAAATTATGATTGTATGGACCTAGTAGAGGTGAAATACTGCCCCCTATTTCTTTAGAGCTGGTGGCTCAGTATTACACGTTGCACCTTTAAAACAGTAGATGGCATGTTGAGCCATTTTCAACCCTTGAAATGCAGATTCTTTATAAAATCTGTAGGAAATATCATCATTAACACCAGCATTGATGTGTTTCATCATAGTACAGTCATATCATAGAGTTCAAAATACACATTTAAGATTCCAGTATAACTTTAAATAGCACCACCTGTATAACGATTGACCATAGACATAATAAAAAACCTGGGAGAAGTTTCTTCATCTGGTTTCTGAACTTTAAAAAAAAAAAAAAGTTGTATTTATTTTTTTTTTGCTTGTGAACTTTTTGCTGGAGAGAGGATTCTCAGCATGGCAGACAGACTAAAGGTCACTCTGTCCAATTTAGTGCTGTCCCAGATGGAAGTTGACAAGCGTGACGTCCGTCCACATCTACAACACTACCAACTGGAATACGGCATGAGATGATGTAGGATGCACTGTTCGATGCAACATTATTAGAGCTCTTAAGTGCAGACGGGTGATTTAAGTTGACTCATTTATGACACTGTTTTACCAGATATTCATCGCCCAATCTGACATGCCGCAAATTTGATATTGGTCAGTCTGACACAGATTGGAACCAAGATTTCATTACACCCATTTTGCACAGTGTGACATGCAATGAACCTGCTGTCTTCACACACACTGGAGGACACAATGGGCTTGGTGTTTGGATATGATGTTGTTATCCTCTCATGAACATGGGGATCAAGGAATCTCAGTAATGAGAGAGGCTTTCACACCTGGACTACCGCAGATCCCTTCTGTCTTCTTTTCTTGCTACATGTTCTATCCTGCTGCATTGATCACTTAAATCCAACCATTTATTTTCCACAACCATTGTATGTGTTGTGAAGCAAGAGGGAAATACAGCAAAAATATATTTAAAATTTCAATAAAAACAATACCAGTTTGTTGTATATGTCTCTTTCAGTGTGCACGATTACAAAACTAAAATATTTGTTGTCCACCTTTTGTATTGGCTGAGGGAGATGTCAATCGAGCACAGTATGCAAATGCCCATACAGTTCTGGCAGGAGGTTTAATCAGACAAAATAAGTGAAAACAGCTGTGTGGGTGGAATTTAAGTATCAAGTCCCCGGCTGCAGCACTAGCTTGGTTGGGCACTTCATTTAACACTGTTGGCAGTGTTTGCGGTTGAGAACCTGGCAAGGGCTCGTGTCTTTCTAGCTGGACAAGCAACTGCTGAGGCGTATCATGAACCATTTGTGTCCATCCCTCGGTGAAGGCCATATCATCAATAACAGCTCTAAGGGAAAAAAAGTTAGTTAACAAGCTGCATTTGACCATATCAAAGCTGTGAGCCACGGAATACAATTTCATGTCATGTTACATGGCTGCAAAATGAGCAACCTTCAATAACCACACACTTTATTCTCGGTCCAGATGCCCCAATTACACTATTAAAGCCCCCCTCCAGCCAGTTTTACTTCCTGTTTTTTGGTTAACTTTCTTTCTCAAACAGAGAATGGAGGTGTGGTTAATAGTCAGACGTAATCCATTACCACGGCAACCAGATTGCATCGTTTTTCAACCCAGTTTAGATGAATTTACTGTTTATCAAACCACAAATGAGACAAGAATTAGCGCAACAAACCGACTCTCTCTCACTCGCTTTATACCGTTTCGGGAAGGTTAGGAGGTGCACCTTGCCTCAGCTCCAGCACCGTCTTTTCTCGCCTCAGCTCCAGCACCGACATTGCACCGGGCTGCACGGAGATTTGTTTATTTCTCTAACGGGACTTTTCTCTTGTTTTCACTTGGGCTGAAGGTTGTGCTCCCCATCGTCCAGACCTGTTAGAGGCTTGCAAACCTCCGCTATCGGCTGCCGTTAATTTATCTCCAGGAGGAGATGTTACAGAAGAGAGCTAGTGAGAGAGGCGGTCAGTGTGTTGTGCTAATTCCGCTGGTGGGATTTCATGTAATCCACTGCGTTGATTTCACCCGTTATTGGTACACACAAATACCATTGTGAAAATAAACACACTAAACTAAGTTGGAGGAAATTACAAATAAAATGAAAACTAGAATGGCACTCGGAGAGCGCAGACGTCCGCCAAGGTGCCGATTGCCCTCCCTCTCCGTTCAGCTTGCACCATCATCCACGTGTATTCTTGTTTATGTTGAGATCAGCTGTACGTAGCGGAGCATCGTAAAACACTTCATTCAAACTGGACAGAAACAAAACAAAACTCACCTAAACCGTCATCATTACTCTTTCCAACAATCACCAAGTGTGCTTTGGTCTAACTCCACTCTAATTTCACCGAGTTTAATATGAAAAAACGCCAAAACTACAGGTTTCCCCCCCCCCGCCCCTTCTCTCTCTCTCTGAAGGAAAGAGGCTGGGTCATGCGTCATCAACGCATCATCAGTTACGCTGTGCATGTGTTATACCCAGAGGTCTTAATGTTCTGACGGATCAGAATCCTTAAAAAAAATCCTGAATCCGGATCATGATCCAGTTCGCCACCAAAATCTAATGGATTGTTCTGGACTTTTTGCAGAATTGCGGACTTTTGGAGTAATCCTGCTAACAGACAAATACACAAACCAACGCCGATGAAAACATAACCTCGTTCCTAGGCCTCCGGCCTTGGAGGAGGTAAAAACAAGTTGGGCTAGCTAACTACACCTAACTAGAAAGACAAACTGACAGAGAGATAAACAGATTTATCAGTTTGCTGCTGCTCAGACTCAAACGAGCATGAGTGCGCCTGCAGCATGGAGGATAACGTCTGACCTGCAGCTTCTATTATAATCATACCTCATATTTCCATTTTAGCTACAACCTCCTTTTTTAACTTTGAGCACAAAATTAAGTTATTTGTCAAAAAAGAAATTGGCAACAGTGTGGCTAATCAAATTTGTCAGGAAATGACTCAAATAAATATGAAATATCATAGAAATGCCCAAATACACTGGAGGGGGGCTTTAAAACCTGTTTTTAATTTCCATTATTATATCAAAGCAGAATGATTTCCAAAAATGACATTCTATTTAAGTTTGTTTTGATGTAGGCAGTGTGGCCTTAGTCACTTGTCAGTGTTGCGAATCTTCTATTTTAGTTCTTCTGTCTTTGTTGTCTCCCCTCTGTAAGCATCATTTCACCACAGTGAATGCAGTTTTTTGAAAAAGAGTGAATCAATCCAAGGGGATTTAAAGGGGTGCAAAGCGGTAATAGCAATGGATTAAGAGGGACTCAGTAGAGGTTTGAGTTAATATTGAGTTGCATTGCCAGTGCTGCAAAGCAATTTTTGACAGGCGCTCTAGAGGAATACAGTGACGGGAGTGAAAATACATTGATATTGAATTTTCATGAGGACCTTCAGAGCAGTGCAATTACTATGCCTGTTTTTTCAGTTGTAGCACAATTGCACTGGGGATATTTTCACTCAGTGCCTGAATAGGATCAACTGCAGTGGTTAGCTGACCTTCTAATAAAATATTAAGCCAAGGCAATAACTGCCTAATCTTAATGAAATTTTAATTTAACTTTTTTTTTCTTAGTATGAAGGACATGGTAGATGACGTGTGCGTGAATTGAATTCATTTCTTTTTACATTTTGGCAAAAAAAAAAAGTTTATTCATGACCTTCTCGCATAAATGTTGAATTGTGGGAAAACTATTTTTTTTTTGTGGTGCTTTAGCAACCATATTATAAAAGAATTGGCGAAAAGGGTCGTGGCGAACGCCAGGTAGGGATGAGGTCTTGGTGGATGGGTTGCTCTATAAACACCAGATTTTCACCCGGGAGACCGGCATTTGTTGACTTATTTGTCACGTAACTTCCATACTTCAGTTACGTCACTTCTGGTGTTATTTTAACACATATCACGATCTTTTCTTTAACCTAAATAAGTATTTTTTGTCACGTAACTTCTGTAATAAATTTACACGACATCCGTTGTTGCGTAACCACTTCCTGTGTGGGGTAAATTAACTACGATCTTTTCCTAAACCTAAGTACGTGGTTTTCTTTCTTAAACCAAACAAAATAGTTTCCTGGGAAGACGGAAGTCTATTTTGAAAAGACTGGAGCGTAAATTGATGCTGGACATTTGTAGGAAAGCACACGAAAATTGAGGATTAACATTTCGGAATATATCATACAAACTGTTGTGAGAATATGTAGTAATTATACAACCAAAGACAAAGTGTGTATGCATCCAAAGAGCACAGACAGTGCCACAGTGAAGAGTTTTAGCTTCACAAAGGGGATTTCACACACAAACTTGGTTGTGTAATTTGCTTTATAATTGATTGTCACACTGCCTCCTCTGCTTCAAATAAATTTGACAAAAGGTTAAATTCAAGGCTTAAATTAAATGGAAATATTTCTCAAATTAAGAATGAATGTTATTTCTTTTTACGATGGCTCAACGCCTACAGGTGAGACATGCTGGTGATTCTTTTTCAAAAACATTAAGAAAAACTCTGACACATTACACAAGTAAGCTCTTTCAGCCCTAATTAAATGCAGATGTCCTCATGCAGGAAGGTTTCATGCTATCATGTCAGATAGCCCTGCAAAAAAATAATTTGTCTCGAATACCTTTGGCCCTCTGTTAACGCCACAGTCTATGGAAGATGTATCATTAATTTATCTGGAGAAATGATGGACAGAAATGGAATATGTGTGTCCCACATTCAATATGTATATAGCTTTTCCCCCTTGGTCAGTGTCTAGTCTTGAGGTGTAGGTACTCTACATCCATGCAGTAAGAAGTGTTCACATTAAATTTGCATCACTTTCAGTGCATACATTTTTTTGTAGGCAGAATGTGGTGTCCCTCTCAGCAGAAGCTCTCTCAGGAGAGCTGTTTTGATCCGTCGGGTACACCATCTTTCTCACCGGTCAGCGAACCTACCCATCCACACATGCAACTATTCTCATTGACCACATGCATTCGGGAACAGAGCTGCTTTGGGTTCAACAAAAACAAGTGAACATTAGAATTTCAGTATTTTGTTCATACTGTAAATGAAAAGGCTGACCAAATGCCATGTTTGCAATGTTGCTGCCCCAACAGACCCAGACTGACGGTCTTTCTGTGACACTATGCAAAACATTTTGTATACCTTACAAGTATGAAATTCTTGGTTCTTCCTTTTCCTTCTTCTTCCGTTAGTTGATTGGGATATCCAGATTCATATAAATGTCAAACACATGAAATTTCATTGGAATGGTTCTCAGTAAGAAGCTTTATTTTCATTGTTGGTATACAAATAACAAAAGATTCAAGCTCTTTAGCTAAGCCTCACTGTTTGCATCTTTACCTACAGTTTAATACTTTACATTAGTTTACACGTGCAAACAAACAGCTGCATCACAGGTGTCTTGCTAAACTGTCTAGTTACTAAAAGTTAATATATACCTTACAGCCGATCAGAATTGAGAATTTACAGTGGCCATGGTATAAATAGGAAATATTCTTCTTAGGAACCATTGGGCAAAATGCCATAAAACACTGGGCATTTCATCAGTATATCACATTATCAATATACTTGGAAATGTCTGTACATTGTTCCATAACTACCGGATTATATGATACTTTTCCTTACATCGGTACAAAAGACATTTCAACATGTACTGTCTGGCCATGTACAACTACTTTTGAACATAAGGAGTTGAATACTATATTCAGTAGACGATATGAGGGGGGATGCCATCCTCCTTGTAAGCAAAACTACCAAAATGCATTCCCCTTGTTATCCTGCTATCCCCCTTCTCCATCCCCTAGTAGCAGAGACACTGCAGAGTGGTTGTTTAGTTGAATATGTTATTTGTGTGTATGTCTAGTCTGCCTGAGTCATTGATCTGACTGAGGTTTGCAAAAGTTAGAATATATGACCCTGATTATGGCCCTGAAATATCAGTAGCCCAACTATGTTTTGTATTGATGAATCTGTGGCGCTGTCCGTGGTGCTGAAGTAACATACAGATTTGTAATTGCAATTTTCTGTCAGTTTCGTCTTGCATCTATAATATTCTCTAAACCAGCTTTTCTCAACCAGGCCTCAAAGTACCACCTAGTGGGCCGCGGAGGTACTGCCATACAGTTACAATTATTATTTATTTTTTTTGGTAATTTACAAAGTGTATATCTAAATGTACTCAAGAATTGATAATTCCAGTGACCAGTTATGTTTGCATATAACCACATCAATCACAACACATCATCAGGAAGAAACAAACGTATCTTGCCACTGTTAGCTAGCTAAGGTTCCCTCAGATACACAAAATTGATTGGTTTTGAAATGAATAAATGATGTGGGAGGGAACCCTGCACCAGTAAATGTTCCAAAGCGTGTGATGAGGAAATATGAAAGATAAAAATGTTATTATTTTATCATGTTTTTTTTGTTGTTTTTTTGTTTTTTGGGAAGGTGGTCCTCAGAATTTACAAAAGGTTGATGAAATCAATTTGTGTGTAATTCTAAATCACAAACCAGAAAATAGAAATAGCGGCGAACATCCCACATCGAGAGGAGTTCCGGGGGTGGATGTGTGCGTCAAAAAACACCAGACTTTCTCCCAGGAGACCAGCGTTCATGTCCCGTGTTAAACCAGAAGTCAGCATTTATTTATTCGTCACATAAGTTACGCACTTAAGTAACGCCACTTCCAGAGTTATTTTAAGCCAACTCACGATCCTTTCCTAAGCCTAAGTAGTTTCTTGCCTAATTCTAACCAAGACAATCTTTTCCTAAACCTAAGTAAGCAGCTTTCTTGCCTAAACCTAAGGAAGTTGTTTCCTGTAAAGACGGAAGTTTATTTTGAAAAAAATGTCTGCATGTAACGATCGGAAATTGACATGTGTTGCTGGACACCCGTAGGAAAACGAATTAAAAAAGTGAAATAACTTTTACGTAAAATATCATACAGACTATAACTAACTACTAACTAACTAATAACAAACCATTCAAGAAGCACAAAGCATATTAATGTAATACAGTGATTCAATTAACCCTCCTGTTGTCTTCGGGTCAAATTTGACCCATTTTCAAACTTCATTATATCATAAATATGGATGTCTTTCACCTAATTGCCCCAAAATTACATAGATGGTTCCCTTATATGGTCTTTGCAAAAATATAAATAATGACCACTACTTTCGTTGAATTTGGGGTATTTTATCCAAAATTATAGCACATGTGGTGTTCCTGGGTCAATTTTGA
This sequence comes from Sebastes umbrosus, assembly GCF_015220745.1. Classification (NCBI taxonomy): domain Eukaryota; kingdom Metazoa; phylum Chordata; class Actinopteri; order Perciformes; family Sebastidae; genus Sebastes; species Sebastes umbrosus. The sequence continues at coordinate 36,003,326 of NC_051270.1, read as the reverse complement.
CCCGGTGGTGCAATGTGTCAAACCCTCATTAAACTTTTTTTTAATATTATAATATTTGTAATATTCTGACTAAACTTTGACATATACCGGTCTGTGATTATCCATCAACGTTATTCCTCCATTTTTGAGTATAGTCCAAATAATTCATAATTTCTGCATTTTTTCCTTAAAAAAAATGAGGTTTCATTTCATATAAATTAGGTTTATTGACCATGAATTCCCCAAAAAAGTGTAAAACTTGTGGTCATGAGTTGAAATGAAGTTGGCCAAAAAGGTGTAATCCAGAATTGGGTGATAATTTATAATGTATACTTTAAAAACAGTCAAACCAGACTGGGTCAATTTTGACAACAACAGTTGCATGGTCGACGGGAAGACAACAGGAGGGTTAAAGAGAGTTATAGTCTGCATGTAGATTCACATTTAGCCTTGACAGATTTGCCAGATTTGTATTAAGATAATAATATACATGCATCTGTAAAATCTAAGTGGAGCAACAAAAGCCTTAATACGGTGCCATATGTTGTGCACCAAACAAAAGCAGAAAACCACTTGGCAGCAAAGCTGCTATGTGTAAATTGTTAAATCAATTTTGTCAATTCAATTTCCCTTATTGCAGAGTTGCAGTCCATATAGCAGAGCAAGATAAGACATAAAAGATAGAGAATAAGAAAACAAGATCTTATCATAGATTATTTATATACACAGAGTACAGTTTGCTTAGAGAAGCAAAACGGATTAAGATAGCAGCTACCACTTCTAGCTTTTTTTCTTGCCATTGTAGACCCTCTCACAACCTTTGTTTGGCTGTCGTTAATCCAGTTGAATAGAGATGAAATTAGGTCACGGCCAGCTGATAAGACAATAGCCCATGAATAAATGCTGTTGAGGAGCAGTAAGCCCACTTCACATACTGTACAGGCCAGTTCTGCTTATACAATGCTTTTAAAATAAACAATTTAATGTCGGACTGCACAAAAGACATCACACGAGAAGCTCTTACCGAGTGGAATGAAATTACAACAGTGCCTAATCAATTTGGGACTTGGGCTTTGGTTCATAATTCAGTTTTAGAAAGACATCAGGGAACAGTGTTGTGCTTGATTGTTTGCAGACAAAGGACCTAAAACTGTGTGTATAGTGTGTTTTCATTTCATTCCCATATACACAGAGTAAATCATTATTGTTATTATGTTATTACTATTAACTTGGTGGTGGGCAAATTTACAGAGAAAAAAAAAAAAAATGCCAACTAATATTGATTCAGTCCAAAAGCCAGGAAAAAAAATGTTGCCATTGTAGGTTTCAAGAAATTGAAATTGAATGTTGTTGTTTTTGCATTCGGTCAGAGCAAGTGACGTAGTTTAAATAGTAAAAAGAGACACAGCGGGTGGTCGGGAGGGGAGATGGACGGGTCCAACAAACACAAGACTTTCATCCAGGAGACCGCTGTTCGTGTCCTCTGGGTCACGTTACAATCAGTTGTTCGTTCATGTCCCGTGTTCACAAAGTTCAGTGTCATTGTCAACGTACAAATGTAGCAGTTTTAAGCCCAACCATGTAGTTCTTTCCTAAACCTAACTGAAGTGGTTTTGTTATGTTATGTTTTTTCTAACCTTAACCAAGTAGTTTTGTTGCCTTATCCTAACCAATCATTTCACAACGTTAACCACGTGGCATTGCATTTCTGCAAGCGTGATACAAGGCTGATGTAAAACATATCTTTGGTTCAGAAACATCGACATTCAAGGAATCGGTGGTTTGCAGAAATGTCCAATACCAACATTTTCTTCTGGCTACTGGGTCAATTGATTAATCACTGAACAAAAGACACTATGAACCTGGATACAAAACGTGTCCAGTTACCTCCATAAGGGAAGGGTAATTACAAAGTATGCACAAAATAAGCTAGTACATTTCTTAAATTGAATAAATACTACTCTACTTTTAAATGCTAAAATGAAAAGTGGAATTCAAAGAGATTTTAAGTAAATTTTGCCCTACGTGACTATTTAGTTTGTGTATTCATTGGTTTGACTCCAAATTTGCTAATGACTCACTTGTGGGCTGAAACTGGAGAATATTGGGTTTACCAATATCTGTGGTCTGGAATGCATACAGTACGTGCATGCTGTATATTTCATTATCCATCTGTTTCTAGCTTCCATTGCTGAGTGCAGGCAGGAACGCAGCCAAGGGAAGGTTAGTTATAATTCAGTTTGAAATAGACTTTCAAAGTAATGTGTGTTTTTGAGTTCTCCACAGCACTCCTCTGAGTGAGTCCATAGAAAAAGGCATCATATGTATTATATTCTGGTATGGCATGTTAATGCAGGGACGATAAAAACGGTGTCCTTTGTGCTTGCTGTTAATTTGTTGTTATAGGTTTTTCTTTCAGTTCAGGGTTTTCTCTTTGTAAATGAGGCAACCATTTGTATGTGGTGCTCAGTTCTCAGACTGTCAGCCATTGATCTTGGGCTGCTGGTTCGATCCCCCAAACTCCTAGCTCAGAGATTTACATTTCAAAGTCGTCTTAGCTCAAGGCTACGAATCCCAAATGGCTCCAAATGTATGTCTATAGAAAAAAATGTCACTTGGAACAAAAGTTTCTGTAAAATAGATGCAATGTATTTCTAACAATGGCACTTATAATAATACATTGTAAGAAGAAGTAACCACCAGATGTATGTGGGATATGCTGTTAGGGTTTCTGATGTTGATGAGATAAATGAAAAGCTTTTAAACTTTAAAGCCTGGCAGTCTTGTAGAAAATTGAAATGCAATTTATTAGAACTTGGTGCTCTGAGTGAGACGTTAAAACCATGCTAACTCATCCTATAGGGCTGTATGGAAAGGTTTCCAATTACAAGACGATTTCCAGTAAACACAAGAGCTCTGCAGCACCATGCTGCAGAAAACAACTTGGACAAAGGGAGCTAGCTTGCATTTAAGATAACCGCTTTTCTCTCAATGAAATGACAAAGTCTTTTTCTTCTCATATATGGCTTATAACCAAACCAGACTGTATTGTGTTTACTTGAATGTCTTTCATTTTTCTATTAACACTGAATGGGATATTTCTTGTTTGTCGAGCGTTGAAGCAGAAAGTGCAACGTAAATATGGAAGGAGGGGAGGCTTGAGGAAGGTGCTGGGTGAGGGATGGGAACATAAAAGAGAATGGTGTGCGAGAATGAAGAAGTGCATTTTCTATATATCAATTTTTATTCTCACTGTACACTCAATGCAAAATGGGAAACTCCATAGGAAAAAAAATACTTTTCAACAGTGCAGCTTTTTCCTCTCTTTGCAAGATGAAGGTTGGTGTCTGTCTCTCCTATCAGCAAAAGGACGAGCTCTTGGAGGAGGTGCAGAAAATGCCCCCCAGGCATGTTTGATGTGTTGGATTTCAATGAAGCTTCTCCTGGGCCCCCCCCGGTCAATGAACAGCCTCACTGGTGCGACTGCCTGAACTGACAGGAGATGCCTGGGAGCAGAATAACTGCAGAGGGGATGCAACAAACCGCATCAATAAGATGGCCTACTTAAACCTTTTTTGTGTTTTTGACAATCACATCTGTAACTGGCATCAGGCATCAGGCGAGGGGATCTCTAATGTGGAGTTACTGCAGATATAAGGTAAAATCTGTGGTGAAAATAGTTCTCTTGACTTCCCTGTAGCTCTGAGTCGATTAATAATCAGGTGGAATAAATATGCTCAGATCTCAAAAAACATATAAAATGTATTAGCAGTGCCCAAGGCTGTTAGTGATGTAATTTTCTACATTTGAAGGACTAATTTCTGCTAGTTAACAGTAAGAGATCAGTATTTCAGTTTAGCTTGATTGCTTCCCTTTTCTTGGCTGATTTACCGCATGACCAAAAATTACCTGTATGGTTTGTTTTTAATTATTATTTGGGATTTGCTTTACCTTATAAGTATCACAATGTGTTATGTCAACGGGGAGATATGCTTTGAATAACAGCGTAGTTAAAATGTAAACTGTCAGACACAAGATACCCACAAACACCTTCACCCTTATTGAACCATATTGCAGTACTTTAGAAAACTGTTATTTCTCTCAACCTTTTGAGGAGATCATCAGCCTTGTATGGAGTATATCGCTGTATCAATGTGCGCAGATTAATGCAAGGTTGTGGCTTTCATGTGCATCTAGCCATTTTTAATAAAAAAGAACCTTCCACTGCAGGTGAGCTGCTGTGGAAGCAATTGAGATGAATGCTACGGTCAAAGAGCTACATTTCTCTAAGCTCTCACAGGTCTTTTATTGGCCGATAGTGGGAACATTAGCAAAACACATGCCATTACCCTTGAGATTTTTAGTCTCTTACACTGATGCTAATATGTGGAATAGCTTTTACAGGTTAGTCATAAAATCACAACTACGATCTGAATCGAAGACAGTATTTCTGCCCTCGCCTTTTTATTCTTCTATATTGCCACCCTGCTGCAGCAGCTGTGCTTGATACAACCATCATGGTTTTGTTTGCTGCTAACGGCCTGTGTTTGCTGTGACCCGTGTAAAGGGAGAACAAAAGAGGTCAACCTCTTTGAGAGAGCCTAACCTCGAGACACGCTGCAAATTGGGGTCTTTGTGTATAGCTGCCATTAAATGCCCGCTAGGTACAATCGAGCTATTATACTGTTTCTGCCTTCCGGTGGCTGACCCTGCACAACCCTTTTTCCTCCACTCCGTTTTCCCCCGTCCACCCCCTCACACAAACATACCTGAGTGCACTCTTTTCTGTCTTTCCTAATGCTCCAGTTATCACTCACTATAAAGTAGGGCTGTCAGAGTTAAAGCAATAATAACATGTTAACGCAAATTTGTTTTAATGCCACTAATTTCTTTAACACGTTATGCAATCGATCTGTCGGAGATTGTAGCAGGCTCAGTTTTAAAGCCAGAGTGAAGATACTGGCATCATACGAAACTACAAAAACCTGATGAATCCATTGGTACCAAGTGGTACCATTTCATACTGGCTTGTAGGGAAGGATGTTAAATAACGCTCCAAACTTGCGCTAAATTTTGGCGAGGAAAAACTGTCATGGCCATTTTCAAAATGGTTTAAATGGTACCCACGAGTATCCCCTTTATAGACATGCCCACTTTGTGCTAATCCCATGCAGTTTTGGGCAAGTCAGAGTCAAGTTTTTCATGCTAAATGCAGTACCTGCGAGGGGTTTCTGGACAATATTTGTCATTGTTTCATGTTGTTAATTGATTTCCAATAATAAATATATACATATATTTGCCTAAAGCAAACATATTTGCCCATTCCTATGTTGATATGAGTATTAAAAACCTGAGAAATCTCCCTTGAAGGTACATTTTGAACAGATAAAAATGTGCGATTAAATTGGGATTAATCATGGACAATCATATGATTAATCACAATTAGATATTTTAATTGATTGACAGCCCTAGTAAATAGTCAAAAAGGACGACCCCGGAATGAAACATAAAGCATTCTGCATTATGTTTTTCATCATTCTTGAATTGGCACCCTTTAATCTTTTGACTGAGTAGTAGCCCCCGTGCTTCACCCAAACCAAATGCCACTGGTATAAAAGAATCCAACATGGCAGTTGCAAGAAAAAAACAAATACCTTAAACTGATTCTGATTACTGAGCTTGGAAAAACATGATGATCTTGAACATGCCACAGTAATCTTGATAAGTTTGAAGAGCAACAATGTACATGTAAATATATTTATGCAAAATATCTGACATTACTGCAAGACACTGCTTGTGTATCAGTGTGTGTGTATGTGTCTATAAGAGTGGACAACTTTATTTGCATAGGGCCTTTTACAACAAGGCAATTCCAATTTACATAATACATTAAAAAAGCATTATGGAAAGATATGCAGTATGCGTACAAACTGAAAGCAAGAGGAGCTCAGAGTTTTAAGTAAACAGTGAATATGGAAAAGGGATTAAAACATACATAAAGATTGAGACATTGGACAAGTAATAGAACAAATTGAAATGAAAAAAAACAAAGACAAACTGAACAATTGGTCCAGCAATAAAAATGTAAAAAAGCTGTAATAAGTTTAACACAAAGCACATTCTTTCCAATGATGCTTTACATACACATACATTTAATTTGATGTTAAAAAATGCAACAACATTTTTTTTTTTTTTTACCTGTTTGATATGTTTTGGTTATGTAATTTAGGGTAATATAATTGATAATTTTGCCCAGCCCTGCAATAAACCACAAACATTAATGTTTATAATGAATATTATAGTTTTGTCTTATGATAGGTGTGTAATGAGCCGCTGTGTACATAAACCAAGTAGTGCAATTGGTTAGGTAAAGAGGAATTAGATGTGTGAAGGAATTATTTAATCAACTCTAATTGTCAGTGTGTGTGTGTGTGTGTGTGTGTGTGTGTGTGCGTGTGTGTGCGTGTGTGTGCGTGTGTGTGTGTGTGTGTTTGTGTGTGTGTGTGTGTGTGTGTGTATATATACTGTATGTGTGTCATCAGGTTCTTGCTTTTCCTTCGGAGCATTTCCATAGAATCTCTTAAGATGCACTGGGTCGCTAAATAGATAGAAAGAAAGGATTACAGTAGATTCAGACAGGATTAATGATTTAATCTAAAGCCCACTCTCAGCATGAACTCTCTTCTGAGATCATAACCTCTATTGACCTTTTGCTTCATTTTCTGTTTTATGCTGACTATTAAACAAGGGCTAAATTTATCATGATTCTTTAAAATATTTCAGTGCATGCCAACACGTTCTCACTCCCAACCCGTCAAATACGGTAGCTTGGTCAGTGACCCAATGCCTCAAACTATGTCGCTCTACGTACCCCTCTAGCGTCAGTTTTGCACGACAGTCTTGCATTAGTCAATATCTGCTCGTTACATGCATACATGTCTTTTCAAAATAAATAAGTATTTGTGACGTAGTTAATTAGGCTACGTTACATACGCAACATAAGTTAAGTAAGCTATTTAACATAGCTTGTAACCAATGTATTGTTTAAATAATGGGGCACAAACACCGGCCTCCTGGGTGAAAGTCCTGTGTTTATAACCCATCCATCCACCCGACCTCCTCCCTACAAAAAATGTTTGTTCTTTATAATACGGCACCTCACTTCCTTTTTTACTCTCGCCATAACTACAGCCAGAGCGTCATAATTTGTGAAAATGAACAGGACGTGCGTGTACGTATCTGAGTAAATAAATTAAAGGTATTTAAAAAGTTAACATTGAAAACATTTTACATTTCATAAGTATGTATTTATGTCTCTTCTGTATCTTTCCATTGATGTAACTATTCTCTGGCTTTTTAGCCTTGGTTTGTGTCCATTTACTCTTGGGAACAATATCCGCTCAATTACTCTGGCTCCGTTTTACATTAACCCCCTGAGATCCAGACTGACTTTACTGTCTTTCAGAGGCTCTAGTAGGTTCAGTTTTAGGTCTAGAGTGCAGTCACAGATATCACATGAAACTATAAAAACCTAAGGAATCCATTGGTACCAACCATGTCATGGTAGCATGTCGGCAACCCCCCTAAAAAGACAAAAACTGGTCTATTGTGGGTCTCAGAGGGTTAAGCATTTAGCGGACACTTGACCTGAGCTCATGGGTTGAAGGTGGCTGCCCGCAGATGTAATGAACCAGTGTTTGTTTGGTTTATTTTACAAACCAAAACCATGCTGCAGACTGGGCTGTTGATTCTCAGTGGGATTGGCAGCACTATCTGCCCTCAAGCAACCTTTTTCACATTTCAGGAAGTGTTCCAGTGTTAATATGAATAATATTGCTTAATGCATATTTAAAGGATTTATATGGAAGATTTACCACCTACTAAGGTGGTTGGTGTTCCCTTGTTGAACTATGTAATGTAATCCCTCCTTAATTATTGTGAAATTTTGCCAGTTGTAATCAGAAATGATCCACTATTGTATGTAAAATCTACATAAGCCCATGATATCCAATGACAAATTGTATGTTTTGCTGATTTACATTAGATGCCATACGGAAACAGTTATGACACAATAGTAACATCATATTTGGAAATATATTGAGTAACCACCAGTGGTGATCAGAGCAACATTTTATATTACTGGTTAAAAGCCGAATGGGCTAATGGGCCATTAGCCTTTAGCAAACTGATGTTGCTATGGTAACTGCAGGCATTTACAGTATGTGGTCACAGTTCTGCTAGTGTAGCCACCATGTTTGCTAGCTACACATGTTTGCAGCAGTCTCTAAATTACAAGTGTCAAGTCAATTATGTGTGTCAATCGATGAACATTGTTGGCGTCTACGTAACAATGTACAGGGAAAAGGTCAATATCAGGTGATTCAAAATAAGTCACTGAAATAATTTGACTGTTTTTGTGTTTGTTCATGTGTCACACTTACAGTGCAGTGCATAGAGTAAGCAGTACATGCCAGTAGAGCGTGCACTTTTACGCAGGAAGAATAGCAAAAGAAGGTATCACACACCAATCGAAGAAGCTTGTTCACTGCTACTGCATCAAAGTTCAGCAATTATCGTTTTTTACAACATCACCAAACCTACCAAAACCCATATTGTGCAAGCTTACTTATAGAATCATTCTGCTTCGATACCTTCTGGGACATAACTTACTTTTGTGATTGGTTCACTGTACATTAGCTTTTATTGTTGTCTCACCCTTCCAACCAATTTCAGTCGGGGCAGTAACACAATTTCAATCAGTCGCTTTGAGTTCATAGTATCAGAAAATTGTGCAAACATTTCCATTTCATTAAAGTGCATTCACATGAATTGTCCCCATGTCTCCTTCTCTTAGTGAGCTACACCATATTGGCTGTCATTCATTGCAAAAGATCCTTGGAAATGGGATAATATTATTCTATGAAATGAATACAAATTAAAGGACAGGCTTTTATGTGCAGGCTGAATACGGGTGTTTTGCACCGTGTATGTCATATGAAGAATATGAAGGTTGTCCTATAAACATTAACAACAGGTTGCAAGAGTTTACAAAAGAGCCCCATATTCTCATGAGCATGTAGGGCGGTTATAAGGTTGTTTGTCTGTCTTCTCTAAAGAAATATAGTATGCCACACATCAGGCCACTTTGTATGCACCATTCGGAGCCATTTATAAAAAATGAGACGGAGTGCATTTTAATTACAGTGTACTTCAAAATCCTTTTAAGCAGAAGTGAACTCAACTCGTGAACCCACTCCAGTGAAATGGTAATTAATGAGAGTTAATGGAGTTCCTCCAAAATGTGTTTGGATGTCAACCGAGTGTGAAGTAATACAGATGTGGTAAGAAGTAATGGAGAGAATGTATTCTTTTTTTCCTGTTTGTTTTTTATTTTGACAAGCTAGTAAGGTGCACATATTGTGTTATAATATTTTTGTATAGAAATATCTAATATATAGGGTATTTTGTGATAGATTAAAGTCACTTGGAAAGGAACTGCAATATCAGCCTTAGACTAATAAAGTAAAGTGAGACCATCCATTGAAGTCACTCCAACCCATATGCTCCGACACAAATTGGCAACAAACTCACTGACAGTGAAGTTCATTATTTTGAATGAGGCTGCAAGGTTGACTAATTGGTGCCATTGGTATTGGCATTAGAAACAAATGTAAGTATAAACAGTCCAGACTTCTGATAAGCCAATCTGTGTTCATCAGATTGGTGGTTCAAATGTCCTGTTTAAATTCCACCTTGGAGCAATGTGCTAATGCTTTAATTTGGCTGGATTTCGTAGTGTTTGCAATGGACAGCTCACACAAACGTGTCATTTAATGATTTTACAGTAAAGCCGAACAGCAGAGATGCATTGCAGACTTCTCAATGTGTCTCATTTAAGATGCTTTTTTTTGTTCCAGCAGTGCCAAAACTGGACATAATAGACCTAATGCTCTCTAATGACTTTTATTACTGCTGAAAATGCTACATTCATCGTGGTAAAATGGCTTTGCTCTAATTATGTTTTCAGCAGATGCCACGCATGAATTATGATAACCTGAAACATAGTAAGCTCTGCACGCGGCATAATCCAAAATCTTAAAACCTGAAGGTGCTGTCTGTGATTCATATGTGGACTAAAGGTCAGTCCCACTTTCAAAATTCAAAACACAGATATGGAGGCTGCTATTATTCAAAATTGATTTATAAGCCTTTAATTAAAAAGATTAAAAGAACAATTTAGCATTGCACTCCAATAACCAGAAGCAGAGCTTTCTATGTCCTTGTGCTCTTCTACATCTTACATTACCCACAATGCAACTTGACTGCCGATCACTTTGGTCGGAGATATAATGCTTGTAGTGACTAATGTTACCTGAGGTTCTAGCCTCAAGCAGAGATAAGTAGAGAGGGTTACAGAGGTCTGGTAACCTCACTTCTTTCTAACTTCACACCCCCTAGATTTTTTAACCCCTTATATTCTTCAGCGTCAACCGATGCGTCAACCAATGCTGCAAAGTAATGTCACTTGAGGCAATGTTTCAGATTGCAGGCAACTTTTTTTTGGAACCACAGAACTCACTGAGCATAGATGTCATTTCAGCACCGCCTCTATGCTTCAGCTCTGATATAGACCACAGGATTTATTGTCTACATATAGCCCTGTTTATTATCATATTTTAAAAATGTCATTACATACTGTATTTTAAAAATGAATACAAAACTGTAAATATTTAACATAAGCACTGCACACCCCCACGTTTACAGTATAACTGTTTATTTTTTGGCACAGATTCACAGATTGAAACAAGGCCTAGGTTGAGACTAGACATCTGCTACACTTTCACTTTTCATCCTTGAATAACCTTTACTAAACTAAATGTCTACAGACAAATAAACCTTTCAGTCGAAAGGCTTTATACTGTACAACGGTTTCCACTTATGCAGTAGTACAAACAGACTTTGATGTGTAAAATTGGTGTGCTACCATGCTACTCCAACCAAGTGTGGGCCTCTGTTTCTGGTCATTTTGAAAAAAAAAAAAAAAAAAAAAAAAAATAAAGAATAGAATAAAAAATTTACTTTTACGGTTTTCACAGAAAATTTCACAGAAAATTACTGCAAATGTGCTTTTTGAATTTTTTAAAGAAATTACCAAGAGGGGACTTGCATTCTTGAGCGATGTCTACCTATCAAAGAGGGGACCTCCGTATGCTGCAGTGGAACTGTCTGTACCCATTGTTTCACCTAACAAGTGTTTGTTCACCACAAAGACTTTATTTATTTCTCTCAAAAATTTATAATATGACTTTAATGTTATCAATATTTAAACATTTATCTGTGAAACAAATATCACGAAAGTAATCATGTCCACTTTAATTGAGAGTAAATCATGTTTTACCTGCAAATCAGAAGTAAATTGGCTGCATGCATTAATATCAAGGACTGCATTATTAGCAACATAATTTACTGTATCTAGTCTTTGATTATATAAAATGTTTTCTTGAAGTTACATTTTAAAGATTAATTACAACAGTGCTTTGATTTTAATTTTCTCTTAAGGGAATTCATATTCTCCTCTGCTGGTCATTTTTATGACCTGTGTGGAATGGTGGATAGACATTTTAAAGAGGGCTCCTTTCCATCCTGTAGAATAATATATTTCTTTAGTATTTTCTTTAAATAACTTCATTGGAGTCAGAAGAAAAGAACAAAACATTTCTTCAGGGCATCAATTTTAAACTCATTCATGAATATAGCCAGGTCAGATAAAAGATACTGATTTTTTTTTTGTTTTTTAACAAGGATAATTTGCTAATGTGCTCCATATTCACCCATAATTTCATATTAATGTCGCTTCTGTCAGTTCAAACAGAGCAAGGGAATCTATCTTGATGAGAAAAACTCTATTTTGATATGAATCACAGAATCCATAATTGTTGTCAGAAATGTTTCCTTAACATGTACAGTTTAAATGAAATAGGCACTGACATTCTAATGATGGAGTTACATGCTTCCCATCTCAAATCGAGCAGCATGAAAGGATCTTTAAAGATTGTAAAGACCTTTTAAAGAGGGCTTTTTTTGCTTTCTCTTTAATAATTGAGAAATCAATGCAACAGTTCGATCCCCGGCTCCTCCTCCTCCATATGGAAGTGTCCTTGAGCAAGATACTTAACCCCAAATTGCTCCCAAAGGCTGTGCCATCTGTGTTTGAATGAGTATTTAGATTAGATCCTGATGGGCACCATGCAGGTTGACACCTGTATGAATGTGTGTTTGAATGGTTGAATGCTGACATATAGTGTAAAGCACTTTGAGTGGTCGGAAGACTAGAAAGGCGCTATATACTGGAACTGTAAGTCCATTTGTAGTGTACCTTCTACTCATGTCCATTGTTGCAATGCTGCATCATTAGACAGACGTCAGATATGTTCCATCTTGTTTGTTCACCAATACAATTTAATCTTCATGTGACACAGATTGCAGCCATCATGAAAAAAAAAGTGCACATGAAAGTCTATTTCAAGTATCTTTTTTTCCCCATGACAAAATATATTGCATGCATTTATTTGCATTTCTACTTGTGAACAATGGAATATCACCTAAAGGCTCTCTGGCAAATGATCAAACATTAAGTTATTATTCTCTGTTAAACTTTACACATTACTACTGATATTGGCCTAATGTATGCATCCATGCAGGATAATGAGTGTCACTATATACCATTTAACAGGGGACCAGTGTCATTTTATTCAAACAAAGAGGGGGCTTCAGTCATTCTGTGGAATCCAAGCAGGGACTATCTTGTCCTGGTTGTTTTCTATTTTTCTTCCCTTTTTTTTAAGATTCTAAAATACTTATCACTCTCCTGCCATCTGGGTAGCCCTTTACTTTAACACAGTGTCAAGCACGAAACTTAAGATATCCACTAAAGCTGAGCCTATATATTTTGTTACAAAAACATAATAACAAATCATGTTTCAAGAGACTGGTTTCTTCACCCAGTAGCCTGTTTAATAGCCCCTCTAAGACTGCCTGAGGCTACAAGCCATTCAAACTATGGATAAGTGTTAGAAATGATGTGTCTGAGTGAGTTGTTAAAATCCCTATCTCCAGCAAGCAGGAGTAGTGTTGAGCATGGACTTAAATACTTAAAATCTCACTCAAAACTAAAAATCTTGTAAAATTGCCAACCCAGTCTCACGGGAAGGTGTATAAATACCACGACATTACACGGACATTCCTCTTGCCATGAGTACGCATTTTAGCTTTTTCACATGTCATTTGTACGCCACGGTTTAGGCAAGAAAACCACTAACTTAGGTTAGGGTAAGGGAAAACATCATGGTTGGACTTAAAATAAGTAAGTAAACTAAGTAAAACACGTAAGAAAACAACTATGAAAACGCGTCACACACATCAACAAAAAACGTGAAAAACGTCACTAACGTAATTTACAAAACAAAACACTATTCAAAAACGGTCTCAAACACGGGTCTCCTGGTTAAAGGTTTGATGTTTGTTGGACCCATCCACCTCGTCATCCACCCACCATAATGGTCTTTCTCAATTGTTATACTACGTCACTAACTCTTACCGTAGCATTTATACATGGATAAGTTTCCATTGCAGTCAGTACAGGATACATGACATACAAACTGCCCAGTTGCATAGCAGTTTGTGAAATAGTCACGGAATTTAATGTATTGATTCCCGTACAAAGACATAAATGTCACATTTTTTTTTGTAATGGTCATGCAGCACAAAATCAATTTGTATGTAATCCACATAATTGTGAACTGGGAAGTATAAAGAGCGGGGAACGCCACGTAGGGAGGAGGTCGGGGTGCTGGTTGGGTCAAAAAACACTTTTGCACAGTAGACCAGTGTTCGTGTCCTGTGTGAAACCACAAATCAAAGTTGATTTAATTGCCACGTAACTTCCGTATTTATGTTATGGCACTTCCACAGTTTTTTTTTTTTTTTTTTTTTACTTTTTTTTTTTTACATTTTCAAGCCTTTATTTATAGGACAATGGACAATCTAAAAAGGGGACGATATGCGGAAATGGCTGCAGGTTGCATTCGAACCCGGGCCATCGCACTTAGGACTCAGCCTTGTTATATGGGCGCCTGCTCTGCCAACTGAGCTATCGAGGTGCCCTCTCTTCCAGAGTTATTTTAACCCAAACCACAATCTTTTTTTAAGCTTACTAAGTAGTTTCTGTCACAGAACTACCATACTTAAGTTACAGCACTTTCGGTGTTATTTTAACTCAAACCATGATCTTTTCCTAAACCTAACTAAGTACTTCTATTTTGAAAAGACTGGAGTGGAAATTGACACATGTGTCACGTGTTGTTGAAAGTCGTGCTCAGCATCATGGAAAAAAAGGGAAAATTGTGTCTAAATCAAATAGATTAAATTTCGTGACTATTTCACTTACTGCCGTGAGACTGTGTTGGTAAAATGACACAGTGGAATCAAGAAGGCGTTCTTATTGCACGCTGAAAGCCTTGCGCATTATCGTGGCATTTATAGGCCTTTTCGTGCGAACAGGCTGAAAATTGCACATGCACGGCACAGCAAACCGACATACATCATCATATCATCATGAAAGTGAGATACAACTATTATCATGACCCACATTTCAACTCTATTCAGAACAAGTGGAGTGTACATATGGTGTAGAGCTGTGCTCCTCAAATCTAGTCCTCGGGGTCCAGGACACTGCTGTTTTTCTAACCCACCAGGTGGTTAATTGCATTCACCTGTCATCTCAGGTCAAAATCAGCCCCAGATCACAAACACAGAGTGAAGATTGTCTGGCAGAGTAGAAAGCCAGCAGTACTCTGAACTCTGGGAGCTGGATGAGTGCAGCCATATACACACCTGTGTCAGGTTTTAATTGTGTCAATGTCAAAGCCTTGCATACAAAGTTCAATTTTTTTCTTGTTCTTGAGCATTCAACATCACATTTATGAAGACAAAAACACAATACTTAAGTGTTATGTTATTTCAGGAGCTGCTGGATGCTTCAAAGATGTAGGGACGGTCTGAGAGCATTTGGTTACATA
Organism: Sebastes umbrosus; assembly: GCF_015220745.1. Classification (NCBI taxonomy): domain Eukaryota; kingdom Metazoa; phylum Chordata; class Actinopteri; order Perciformes; family Sebastidae; genus Sebastes; species Sebastes umbrosus. Next base: position 35,988,270 of record NC_051270.1, on the reverse strand, counting down.
AATAAGCAAAACAAGAATGTTTGGTTAAGTGACAACTAGATTCTGTAAGTGCAGATTTGGATTTTTCTCCAACATTCCTCTCAACATAGGAGCTTGTGTTGATACTGCAGAAGATGTCTAATTACACATTCTCCACTGTGACTGAACAAGAAACGGTCACCTGCTACGACATACAGTTTGCAGCTTTCAGTCTACCTTCATTATACTGCACACTCAGCAAAGTGAAGTTGTCTGCTGAAGAGGCAGGCTCATGGCAGTCCTTTGTTCATAATTACTGCAGCTACTCGCACCTCTGCTGTCAGCTAAAACTGGCTCAATTAAGAAAGTTCCTCACATTTTGTTCTATTGTTTCATCTGTTTTCTTTTTGCTATTTTTGTGAGTTTATCTTCACATTTTTACCACACATTTACACAGTGACACACTGCTGCATGACTACTTTCACGATATTACTATTTGTTTACATTTAATTAACCAAACCGTCAACACTTGTGCTCTTTGCTCATTTTAAGTTTAATAAAAATATGTGGGTTGAGTGTGGATTTCATGATATGACAGTGGAGTAAGTGTAGAAATAGAAGAGGAAGTAATAAATTTAAAGTCCTGTGATTTAGAATTTCTATTTGAGTGAAAACAATGTGATTATGCTTAGAGTTTAGCTGTCTGGAGTCTTTTCGTTGATACATGAGCATAGAAATAGAATAGAAAAAAAATATATTTCTTGTACATTAGCTTCAGGTTTTCAGAAAAATGTGTGCATAATTCCATTTTTTTGTTTACAATATAATTTTTTTGCGGGAATGTTGCCACAGACATCCATTTCATAATACTGAAACTATATAAATAATGCAAAACTTTTATCAGTCGGCCAAAAGCTCAATCGCCATTGTGTTAGTGACCAATCAAATCTTCAAGATTGCCACTTTAAAATTACACACTAACATGCTATTTACTACGCTAAGACAGTATGTGAGATAATTAATATGTCGAAAACTTAGTATGAAACCAAAAGTGCGTGAATTGCATACTATTTCCGGTGACATATTACAGTATGCTACGCTGGACACTACGGCATAAATATCCCACAATGCAATGCGGTAGGGACAACAACGTTCATAACAGACGTTGACGGACAGCTCTGTAAAATTAATAACGCTTAAAGTTAAGTGTAAGTATAAGATTTCACTTAGCTACGCCTTATATATATTTTAAATTTATTCAGACGTCGATTCTCACGAACCGTCGTTTTGCTCACATGTTGGCACAGGTTACCATGGTTACACGTCTCCAACCGGCAAGGAGGCTCTCAGGAAGTGACGACGTAAATTACTGCTCAGTGCGTTCAACAAGATGCATAGTACTGTTTATTCACACAAAAGTATGTTGAACAATAGTACACATATTAAGTATATAGTGAATAGTATGCAATTTTGGACATAGCCAACATGTCACTGGTATTGCCAGAAGGAAGTGTCAGGTATAACACTGGAAACTGGTGAAGGACAACACGGGGGGGTTGCTTAGCAACAGGGAACGAGTTTTTTTCTGTCAAAAGGCCTAAATTATTTTATGAAATAAATCCAAGCTTCTATCTTTGTTTTATCTAATGCAAAATGTTTTATCACATGTTGTATAAAAGCAATATGGCTGGGCCTTATGACAAAGCTGAAGGCAGAGTGCTGTAGTTCAGCAGTTCTCAGGTGTAGCGGGGCCTTCAGTATATTTGTTCTTATCACTCTGAACACAGAAAGCACCCTCTGCACAGTTGTACGATTGATCACATGATAATACATTGCGAAACACCAAATCTGGTTTAAAGATCACATGGTTTCGCAGTAGTTGAAGGTCCCGCCCCCCCTCCTCTGCTCTGCTCTCAGATGGCTGCCGTGATGTCTCATTCTGTCAGTGAGATGATGGCCACCGGGGCTTAGCAGCAGGTAGGCATATATTTCTGTTTATTTCTCAGCGCCCACGCACGGTAGCTCTCAACAGGTGATAAAGGACGAGTGGAGGAATCCCGCTAGCATGAGCCCTGTGGGCTTCATTGTTAATAAGACCAGTCACCACCTGCATGTTTGGAATACTAAAAGATCTGCTGCCAGCAAATAAGTGGGCTGTAGAGTAGCTTATATACAGACATACCTTTTTTCCTATCATGTATAAAACTGACTTTTATTGGTGGTATAGGAGTCTAGTTAGCTGTATTATATTGCACTATACTATTAGTAGAATAGGCCCAGTAGTACTTGTAGAAGTATCAGGGTTGGTCGTAGGGTTATTGATGACAAGAATCTTCTAAAGGTAATGTGACTTTATTCAATGCAATAAATACAATTTATTTTAAAGTTACTTTGAGGAACGTTTAACTGGTTATGAAACAGTCTCAATATAATACTGATGCCTCTATATGACCTACATAAGTAAACGAGGCCATCAGAGAAGATTGGCTATTGCTATATTATTCTTAATGCTTATCATCGATGCCACGCATGGGTCGGATTCCACGCAAAGTCATGCAAAAACCTGTAACTAATTATTGTTTATTCTTATTCTTATTATTATTATTACCTCCTCCAAGGAGGTTATGTTTTCGGTTCGGTTTGTTTGTCTTTTTTTCAGCAGAATTACGGAAAAACTACTGGCCCCATTTTGATGAAACTTGGTGGAAGAGTGTAGAATGGACCAAGGAAGAACCCATTACATTTTAGAGTGGATCTGAGTCACAGGGCTGATACACGCATTATTTTTCACTTTCATTATTATTGCGAGATAGAGCATTTTTTTGGACTTGGTGGAGGTCTGCACTTTCCGAGTTAGTATTATAATTGTGGTTGCTGTATTTATTCAAATTGTGTAGATAATTTTAGGATAACATTTTTTTAAAAATACCATCAAAAGTAATCGAACCGTCCACACTTTTCTCCATATCTTTTAAAACTTTTCTTTTCTTTAGGCCACATTCCTGCAAAAACAGGGATTTTTTTTGCTTATTGTTGTTGTATTGTTATTATTTTCTATACACTGCAAATTAGCAAATCAATATATCAGCATTTTTAACACAACATAAAGTAGAGATTGTGTGTAGGAGGGTTCCAATTATTCATGATATTATGAACAATACAATATTATTTCATTGCCTGTTTGCTTTTTTGCTTCCTTTTCCACAGATACATTCACAAGGAAGCCTGCCTATCACCTGTCAGGAGTGTGTGTATATGTGGTTTTACATTTGTTTTGTTAGAACCAATATCAGCTTCTGATCTTAAGAGTGAGGACATTTTGAGGTAACTAATTTATTAATTGTAAAGACAAATGCATATAGGATTCAGTAGGTATTATGTGCTCAAGTACACAGTGCAATTTCATTCCAGTTCTTATCTCATTTGGCACAAAAATAAAAATCCCCAAAATCATCTATAAAAATCCTGAAGAATCTTAGAAAAAAAACATCATGTATATTACTTACTCCATGCATATTATACAGACGTAGGCAAAGTTGTTGGTAACGTTCCGTTAAAGAGAGAAAAACCCACAATGGTCACTGAAATAACTTGAAACTGACAAAAGTAATAATAAATAAAAATTTACTGAAAATGAACTAATGAAAATCAGATATTGTTTTTGAATTGTGGTTCAACAGAATCATTTTAAAAAACAAACTAATGAAACTGGCCAGGACAAAAATGATGGTACCCCTAGAAAAGATGTAAAATAATGTGACCATAGGGACATATTGAACTAAGGTGTGTCCTGTAATTAGCATCACAGGTATCTTCAAACTTGTAATCAGTCAGTCTGCCTATTTAAAGGGTGAAAAGTAGTCACTGTGCTGTTTGGCATCATGGTGTGTACCACACTGAACATGGACCACAGAAAGCTAAGGAGAGAGTTGTCTCAGGAGATCAGAAAGAACATTATAGACCTTCATGTTAAAGGTAAAGGGTATAAGACCATCTCCAAGCAGCTTGATGTTCCTGTGACTACAGCTGCACATATTATTCAGAAGTTTAAGGTCCATGGGACTGTAGCCTACCTCCCTGGACGTGGCCGCAAGGGGAAAATTGATGACATATTGAAGAGACGGATAATACGAATGGTAACCAAAGAGCCCAGAACAACTTCCAAAGAGATTAGAGGTGAACTCCAAGGTCAAGGTACATCAGTGTCAGATCACACCATCCGTCACTGTTTGAGCCAAAGTGGACTTAATGGAAGACAACCGAGGAGGACACCAAATCATAAAAAAGCGAGACTGGAATTTTCCAAAATGCATATTGACAAGCCACAAAGCTTCTGGTAGAATGTCCTTTGGACAGATGAGACAATACTGGAGCTTTTTGGCAAGTCACATCAGCTCTATGTTCACAGACGAAGAGATGAAGCATCCAAAGAAAAGAACACTGTACCTAATGTGAAACATGGAGGAGGCTCGGTTATGTTATGGGGCTGCTTTGTTGCATCTGGCACAGGGTGTCTTGAATCTGTGCAGGGTGCAATGAAATCTCAAGACTATCAAGGCATTCTGGAGCGAAATGTGCTGCCCAGTGTCAGAAAGCTTGGTCTCAGTTGCAGGTCATGGGTCCTCAAACAGGATAATGACCCAAAACACATCTAAAAACACCCAAGAATGGCTAAGAACAAAACATTGGACTATTCTGAAGTGGCCTTCTATGAGCCCTGATCTAAATCCTATTGAACATCTGTGGAAGGAGCTGAAACATGCAGTCTGGAGAAGGCACCCTTCAAACCTGAGACAGCTGGAGCAGTTTGCTCACGAGGAGTGGGCCAACATACCTGTCAACAGGTGCAGAAGTCTCATTGAGAGTTACAGAAATCACTTGATTGCAGTGATTGCCTCAAAAGGTTGTGCAACAAAATATTAAGTTAATGTTACCATCATTTTTGTCTAGGCCAGTTTCATTAGTTTGTTTTTTTAAATGATTCTGCTGAACCATAATTCAAAAACAATATCTGATTTTCATTAGTGAATTTTCAGTGAATTTTTATTTATTATTACTTTTGTCAGTTTCAAGTTATTTCAGTGACCATTGTGGGTTTTTCTCTCTTTAACGGAACGTTACCAACAACTTTGCCTACGTCTGTATGTGTGCAGCAGCATCAACAGAGTGCTGTCCCATTTTCAAGATCAACTCCAGCTCCCTCTCGCTCTGTTATGACAGGAAGTTTAACTTTAGGATTAACTGTTGGATTTGTCCATTAAGAGCTTGTGAAGAGATCACATCCAGCGTGAGGCTACGGCCTACCTCCACTTGGAAGGTCAGGTGCCAGGGAGCAGTTAGAAATGTCTGATGCTTCACAGTCACCTCTTCTGACTGTTGAGTGAAACTATGAAAGAACTCTGAACAATAAATGAAAAGGTACTTACAGGGCCTCGCCTTTCAGCAGTGCAAATGCATCCCCTTTCCTCCTTCCCCTAAGAGCATAGAACACCTTTGCATCCAGATAATGTGGCTGTAATGGACTTGTGAGCTGAGAGTGAATGTCCTTTGGGACGACAGACCAGCAAATCCAACGCAATCAACAAAGTGATTGAAAGCAGCGTATAACTGGAGACTGTCTCTCAGTGGGATTGAGAGTTCTAGGAACCCTTTCAACCTTTAAACCCTTTAGAGGAACTTGTGTGATCAATTGCATGTAGGCTAATGGTTAAAACATTAAGTAAGAATTTGCAACAACAAGAAAACCTTGGGGGGAAAAAATGATTCAGTGTCGTTAAGGTAAAATTCAGATTTTGGCCGACCAATTTGGTTGTGTTTGTTAAATCCTTAAATATTGGAACAAAAATGTGCATTCTATAGTAGGTACTCCTTGTTCTGCTTTATTAGAAAAATACAGAAGCACGTCACCTCATACTCCTTTAATGTGTTGACTTGAGCAATGGATTATTTCTCTCTGCTCTCTTTCTTCCAACTACATTAGTACACCTAATGCACTATTTTCTAACACGCTCCTTCTAGTTCTGTTAAGTCTCCGTACACATTCAACAACCACTACAGAAAGGTATGTAGAGAGGGAACCAAGATGTAGCATTATAAAATACAGTAAGATGTACTTTTTTTTTATCTTGCATTGAAAGATAAAGAAAAATAAAATAACAATAAAGTTTAAAGTTAAGCTCATGGTCAGAGGTGCTGCAAATCGTGGAGTTTGCGGCGCTCACGGTGCGATGGGAGGATGTGGTAGATGAAGCAAGTCAATGAAAAATCCTTCCGAGTCTCCGAATGGAGGCAGACAAGCAGAGTTGGAAGCCTATAGCCTGCAACCCGTGGAGGATGGATGCTGAGGTTTTGTACCATAAAGGCAGTGTAACAGTACTAGGTGAATTTGGTATTCATGTGTTGAGTTGGCTGTAAAGGGCTGTGTCAGGAGCAGCAGTGGGAGACTGGGGCACAAAGACACTGGGCTTTAAACTATACACACATTTTGCAGGAACTCTGTATGAAGTATATAATCCACTCTATGCGAGTGAAGTGGCGAATTAAACATTCGCTTCTGGTGGCAAATCAGATTCGCAAATTTGCATCTTCCCATTGCGTGGAGGTCAACTTTGGTGAACTTTGACTGGCGAAGACGTGTGTGTGTGTGTGTGGTTGATCCCACTTGACATAGCCCACATTCAGCACGAATATAGTCTCGCGCAGCCGATGGTCTCTCGCCTGCATTCGCACATGCATTACCGTGCCCTGAATGTGTCGGGAATTACAAGAGGTTACCAAACTAAATGTGCTACTAAGAAAGTTTAAAGTGTTCCCTACTCCCACAGGCCTTTCTCACTGCAGACATCTTGACTTGTTTTATCAGGAAAAGCACAGGTGTAACTAATAACATTTACGATGGATCTGTTCCATCCAGGTGTTCCAGTAAGTCCTGACAAAGAGCCAGCATGCACAATACCAAGGCCCTGGAACTGGGACAGCTAATTAGTATGCAGCTATCATTAATGTTTTTTAGTTACATCTGTTTTTGAGTGCAGTCTGTACTACAAACCCACACAGCCATGAGGAAGGTTTAGTTAGGAAAAATTAGAAACACACCTGTATGGATACCATGTATGTTAACATTGTATGGCCTTTAAGGATTAAGTAATTACATCACATGGTTAAGGTTGGCAAAAAGATTGGTTACTGTATAACACATGAGTCATTTTGCATTATTTTGTTTATATCAATTTCTATTATTTTTGACCAATAATTACACTTGAACTGAAGCAAGATTTCTCTAACGGAACTGGCTTCGTCTGAATGTTCCCATGTTTTTTCCACCACAGTTGTTATACACACATTTTAGCGAACAAGCCTGATCAACCCGATCTTATGGGAAGGAGTATAAATAGCCTGATATTTTAAGGACATTCTGCGCAGATTAGGTTTTTTGCTCAAAATAAGTAAATAAACTTAGTAAAATACATACGTAAACATAAAATATTTACAGAAAACACATCACAAACGTCACAAACATCACAAACGTAACGTAACTCAACAACACTTTGGGACACAAACACCAGTCTCCTGGTTTCCTGTTTGTTGGACCCATCCACAAACAGCCTTTCTCACTTTATATTACACGTCACTAATTCTGAGCGTAGCATATTCACGTAAATGCGTTTACATTGCAGTCAGCACAGACTACATGTTGTGAAATGACACGCAAAAAGCAAGAACGGCGTTGTTATTGCACGCAAAATGGCTTATAAATTGCTGTGTCATTCATATGCCATTTTGTGAAACCGGGCTGGCATGATAGCCTGCAAGGTGATGCCAGCTTCTTAAGCAACTGTACCACTTGTGTCATCTCGGTGCAATACTTTACTTTACTTTACAAAGCCTCTTTTGAAAAAATATTGCAGTATTCTGAAAACCATTCATTCATTCCTCCCTGGGTGTGACTGCTGCTCACTCCATTTAGATGACTAATATTCACTGTGCTGCACTAGAGAACAGAAAATTAAATTATTGTGTTATCTGGCATAGTCAGAGCTCCCAGTTCTGTTTCCATCTCTGTCTCCCTCGCCTGTCTCACCCACACTGATTTACTCAAAATCATAGAGCGGTATAGTAAATGTGACAATTGTGAGACATGGATTGGAATCAAATTTGGCACAAATCAATCTCGAACAAAAACAAGCGTAAGAGTCCCCCCCCCCTATCACCCTTACACCTCTGTGTTTGACTATTGGTAGAATTTATCTTTTTAAATTATATAAATACTGTATATATATATATATATATATATATATATAAATTATGAAATGCGACTATGCAAATCAGGTTGTTAATTGCTACTCTCTAATGGCTCATTAACTAAAATGTGTCAGTACCATCACATTCCGGACACAGTATTGTGCAAGACATTCATTTAATGAACACATTATATCACATTTTAAAATAACATACCAGTACTTACTGATTTATTTAGTTGAGAAAAATATAAATGTGTTATTTTGATGCCTTTCAGTAGTTAGTTGTGTATTTTGGGGAAAGAACACACATAACAGTGATGTTTTAAATGTTATTCACAGTAAGGTGATGTTACATTTTGAATAATTTATCTTTAATTGCTAATCATTTTTTGCAAGAATTCCATACAAAAGTAGGGATGAAAACTGTATATTCTCCCGTGATGGGAAGTGCTACGCTACCTTTACATAATTGTTTCTGCTCTCATTACAACATGTCAGCTTCATCATGTGTTTCAAAGCTTTAGAGAATAATCTCTATCTCTGCCAAGTGGATGCCATGTGCACTAAACATACGCATTCATTAAAAATGTTCACCCCGGAGAGCATGACAATGGCAGCAATGAAATGAAGACCCATGAGTGGTGTGCGAGTTCATTTGATACCTTCCGTAATGAGGAAGATATTACGCCTCTTTGACAATGTGGTCTCTTGTGTGAGCTTGGTCCTAATACCCACTAATGAACTGTGGTTGTCAAAACCCACAATCACTGTCAGCGGAGAGGGAAGTACCCAACAGGGACTACCCTCTCAATTATCTCTACTAGTATTGGTATGCTGCACCATTTAAAACCATTTAAAAGAAAATACTATGTAAATGAGTCTGTGCTGGACCTTTCTGGTCTCAGCTGGGTTTTTCTATCTTTGTAATATTTTAATTTGCATTGGGGACAGTGGTGTATATAGGTTTTTGGTTGGGCACCAGGGAGGGCAGAGTAACTTTTAATGATAGATTATATTTGGTTTAAATGTGTCCCATACGACCTTAATTATCCGAAATGACCTAACTGACCTAAATTCATCTAATCCAGCAGGCTGGTCTCATACACTGTTCGTAGTTATACCTACAAAAAGTAAAGCACTGTAAATTGTCTAGGTCCCACAAAATCAATTTCTGTGTTACCCACGTAATTGTGAACCAGGAAATACAAAGATCAGCGCACGCTGCATAGGGAGGAGGTTGGAGTGGAGTCTAAAAATTCCGGACTTTTGCCAAGGATGCTAGCGTTCGTGTCCCGTGTGAAACCAGAAGTCAGTGTTGAATTATTTGTCATATAACTTGCATACTAAAGTAACACTTTTGGAGTTATTTTAAGCCAAACCATGATATTTTCCTGAACCTAACTAAATAGTTTTATTGCCTAAACCTAAGGAAGTGTCACAGCTCTGGCCTGGTCTCACTCTTCACTCTTCACTCTGCACCTGTCTACAATCAACCTAATCAACCCACAGTTCAAGAACACCAGTTTTCCTGCCAGTCCTCGCCAGATTGTTCTGCCTAGTATGTGGTATACTCTCAGCCGCTCTGTACCATTGGTTACTAGAGTGATTCTTGTGCTTTTTCCTCGTGCTTCCTGTGTTAACATTGTGTTCTCCTGTGCTCCAGGATTCCAGTGCCAGCCTCTCATCGAGCAATCTTCACACGCCGCCTCAGTTCATTCCCCCTGCCATTCCAACCTGCTCATCATCCTGCCTGTCCCCTGCCTTCTCCAGCGCCCCTCATCACCTTTTATTACAATACATCCACCTTACTTTCAACCAACAACCCAGCTGTGTCTGTGTGTGCTTCATGGGTCCTAAACAACAGCCCTAACAGGAAGTTGTTTCCTGTGAAGACGGAAACTTAAAAGATTGTATGCATGTAATTTGCGGAAAGTGACATGTGTTACTGGACATTTGTAGGAAAACAAACAAAAAATGAGAAATAATTTTTTCGTAAGGTATCATATGAACCGTTGTATGTAAATATGTTGCCTAGGGAGAAGATTTGGTTGCAGGGTGGGTCCAAAAATACTGGAATTTCATCCAAGAGACCATCATTCGTGTCCATTATGAAACCAGAAATCAGTGTTGATTTATTTGTCACACAACTTACGTACTAAAGTAACGCCACTTCCGGAGTTTTTTTAAGCCAAAACATGTACCATACCACCATTGTATAACAATTTGTTGCGTATAGGGAGTAGATTCGGGTGGAGGGTCGGTCCAAAAATATCGTAATTTCATCCAGGAGACCAACGTTTGTGTCTCGTGTGAAACCAGAAGTCAACGTTGATTTATTTGTTAGGTATCTTGCGTAATTGAATAATGCCACTTCCAGAGTTGTATTAAGCCAGACCATGATCTTTTCCTAAGTGGTTTTGTTGCCTAAACAGAAGTTGTTTCCTGTGAAAACGGAAGTTTATTTTGAAAAGTGCATGTAATGAGGACATTTGTAGGAAAACGATCATGCAAACCGTTGCATGAGAATCCCTTGATTCTTGGCTGTCAATATTTAAGGAAAGTGGAACTGTTTGTTTGTGTCGGGATCATGCTACACTGATCAATTCTTCCTTTATGAAGCTCTCATTCACCCACCCATTCACACACACACATACACTCACACAGCTGACCAGCTCAGGGTTGTGTGTCAAAGACACCGGGGATGGAACCACCAACCTTCCTCCGGAGCCCCTCTGAGGGCTCTTTATCTTGCTCACATGACATTCTGTGGTAGCACCACAACAATCAATGACAAACTGTAGATGAGACACTTGATCTCATTTTGGATCATGACCCCCGATGAGGATGAGAATATTAAACCTAAAAATATGATGGAGAGGACACCGAGGTCAATACTGAACATTATTCCGACGATGTCAGTCAACTGAAGAATCGATACAGAGAGGCACATGCCATCTGCAGCACCATCGCGTACCACACTTGCTTAAGTCGATTTTGATTGACAAGCATAAACAGAAACCCAAGCTAAAGGACAAATAGAAGCTGCATATTTAATAATATTGTGGCAAAACTTACTGTTTGGAGCATACTTTGCATGCAGAAAAAAATTATGTTTTACAGAAAATAATGGGAGAGAGATGGGGAATGACATGCAACAAAGGTCTCTCGAGAGACTTAAACTGGGAATTTTATGGTTCGTGGTCAACCCTTTACACTGCTAAGCCACCAAGGCATCCCAAAAAAACAACAACAACAAAAAAAAAAAAAAAAACAGAAGTTGATTATGGTACAGGATTGGTTTGAAAAGTTTGTGAGGACATTTTGGTACCTGTTTTGCCATAAACATGGGTTGCCATTGGAGTCCTTCCTACAGTTATTGTTGACAATCCAAACTTCTGTAAAGGAGCAAGCTAACACATATTAGAAAATGTGATACTCAAAACGTAGTATAATTGCCCAGTTTAATACCCCATTATTATCTTCTTTTGTAACAAAATATTACCCCACTTTAAGATTACTCTAATATTACCCCATGCTTTTTTAAATAAAATATTTCCCTGATGTGAGATTATTATTTTGATTTATTTTTGAGTTATCTTAAAGGAACAGTGTGTAGCATTTAGGGGGATCTATTGGCAAAAATGGAATATAATATTAATAAGTATGTTTTTTTAATGTACATATAATCACCTGAAAAAAAGAATTGTTGTGTTTTCATTACTTTAGAATGAACAGTTCGCGGAGCCCACCGGCATATTTCTACGGTAGCCCAGAACGATAACATTACTCGCTCAGGAGTTAACCCCCGTCACTCTACTCAGCCACCAGGAAACACGACATTGAGGAGCAGCTCCTCGGTATTGAGGAGCTGCAGTATATGTATTTCTGCACAAACTGCAACTTCCACTGTACATTCCCTTGATATCATCAAAGCTAAACTAACTCTGTTTACTGCTCCAAATTATCTACAGCAACTGTCTCTAGATAAGGCCATTCGCATTTTCACATCGGCCACCGTAGTTCTCCTACACGCTTGGCACATAGAGATGTTGCCAGCTCTTACATACTGGACGTTTAACATGTTATTTGGCTATTATTACGCAGCAGTTATGTAAAGGGATATTGCAATTTGTTTGCTGGTCGACTGTCACAGGTGTTCAAACACTAGACGGATTTGAACAGTGAAGTATTCATGACAAAACGTCATGAAGCCACATCCTGCAATACAGTATGGCAGTAACAGATTGCTATATACTGTATCGTAGTGTGAAGACAATGGAGTAGAAGCGCTGCTGGGTCTCTGTGGTAATCACATACAGGTGCTCTTTGGATCCTTCAGGTGTATTGGGCTCATTCAGTCCTGTGAAGGGCTCATTGCATGGGTGAAAAAAAGTACTAAATGCAAGTCTCCCTCAAAAATAATCCAACATTGCAACCAACATATGTTGATCGCAATGCATTGGTAATTTTAAACAATTATTGCTATGTAAAATAAAGCCATTTTAATTTTGTTCAAACACTACAGTGTGCCTTGGATTATTTTTGAGGGAGACTTGCATTTTGTACTTTTTTTCCACCCATACAATGAGCCCTTCACAATACTGTATCGTAGTATTTGCATTTACTTTGGACAGGACTTTCTGCAGGATCCAGCCATAACTCGTGGCATTTTTTTCTTTTCTTGTGTAAATAACTTGGTTTGCATCCAATGGTTAAATAAGGCAACAATAAATACTAATTAGCATTCCTTCCCTGCTCTACATACGTGCTACATTTCCCTGCTCTACACACGTCTCACAGTTTTCGCCGCCTATATCCTTCTCCCCTTATTGTTCTGCCTACAGGGGCATAAAGCAACTATGCATACATATCTGTCATCACAAGCAATAGTGATCGGCAGCCTTGCCTATCCATTATTACCCATGAAATTCAACGAGTGAAGCATAAAATTGAAATGAAGAGCTGATCTGTACTGTGATGGCTCATTTCCTTATTCCACATCTCCACATTAATTCTAATTATGCCCAAGCTGTCCCCACTTCCCTTCTAGGAGAGGTTTCTGTGTCAGGGTTTCTGTCAGAGCTGCCTTCCCATGATGAAGTAGCAGGGAGAGCCAATATTCCTCACTGCCAGAGATAGGCTTCACACACATCTGGAGGCCTATTTATCAGGCGGCGCCTCCACCGGCACAGGAAGACACACATAGATGCACCTAAACGTGCTCAGAACAGCACACAAACAAAGTGCTACACAATATGTACATACATCATGTGCAATTACCATACATACATGATTACACATTGTATTACTCACTGGTGTTTGGAGTCGACACCCGTACACACCGACCCACGTCTTTACATTGTTGGGTAAGACGAGAGATTCTAGAGCTAAATCCATCCAAAGAAAGGAGCACATCAGCTGCTGCCAAGTGGCAAATATTCATTATATGAACATACCCAAATGTTAAATAACGAGTCCAGTTTGTAATTCTGGGCAATCTTGAATGTTGCTGTATGATGATGTTGTGGTTGGTTGTTGTGGTGGTGTGGATCAGCTGGCTGGATATAGTTGTGGGTTGGAGTAAGAAAAGACAAATATTTTGGTAAAACGGTGTTCTCTGGAAAAACTTTACTACTCCATATTATATAAAATATGCTTTTGTTTCTACACAATAATTATAAATGATGTTACACGTGTCAACCTTTGCAATGAGATGACTTGCCATTCAGGACAACCCGTTCTCACTCCCAACTCGTGAAATACCGCAGTTTGGTAAGTGCACCAAGGCATCGGAATCCGACGCATGGAGGCACCCTTTAGCAGCAGTATGTGAAAGCCCGGTTTTCAACTAACTCCAATATAAATCCACCCACAGTGTTATTCGACGGACGGAACAAGTGATGTAGTATTAAGAGCGTCCTTAAGAGAATTCCCTATGTGGTGGATGTGTCAAACAAACACAAAACTTTCAACCAAGAGACCGGTGTTTGTGTCCCGTGTGAAACTCAAAGTAACATTGACTTATTTTGTCACGGAAGTCTTTAGTTACATGACTCGTCAGTATCATCAGTCCAGTGAAGTTAACGTCAGACACAACCGTTTTCTAACCCTACCTACGTGGTTGTGTTGCCTAAACCTAACTTTCTGTGAAAACATAAGTTTATTTTGAAAGCACACTATGCATGTAACGAGCGTATATTGACACGCCTTCCATGGTCCGTCCAAAAGCAACGCAAGAGGGGTACCCCGTGTGTCGGTGTCGGTCTCGGTCTCCGATGCTGAGAGGCACTGATCAAGTGGCAGTATTTGTCGAGTTGAGAGTGTAAATGTGTTTTTCAGGGTGGTTATAGAGGATTAGCACTGTACAAGCGATGGTAGAAACGATGGTAGTTTCTTCCATTTTGGACATTCTATACCTCAAAGCTCAGCACTGTCAAGACGGTTTGCAATTGGTCAACAGCTCCAATTTGCAAATCAAAGTTGAAGCCAAAGTCTACATGCAAAAGCTCATGCAAAAGCTCTACACAGATTTACGTTTCCTCTGCAGCAATTTCATTGAAATGGATTGATTTCAGTCTGAAATGTCTCTGTTATAAATGCTGTGACTGGGCCCTGAGTCATAGTCACTGCCTGGTGATACCGCCTGAATTAATCAATTTCTCTTGAAGGGAATTTACTTGGCTTTTCTGACTGAAGGATTCCTTCTTTTACTGTAATACCTCTGAAAATGCCTCTAAAATCTCAGAGTGACTAGTGTATGGTCCATGTGAGAAAAATATTAATTTACCGTTGCAATATTTATTTTGTGATTGTCAGTACAAAATAATCACTTTGGAAAGACCACCAAGCCAAATTCCATTAAAAAAAAGGAAGAAACCTTACTTGTAGCATTATTTATAATATGTTTAAATCGTGAATAATTTGGGTAGCATGCAAATGAAAACAAAAGAAAAAAAACTTTGTTATTGTGTATAAAATACTCGCTAGTGTCCACATGAAATAATGGTACATGGACAACCAATATCAATGATGCTTTTAAGGATTGCAAAGAGCTGTGTCAGCACATGAAAGCCTCAACAGAGATTACTGTAGATTGTCAGTTATTTGGGTAAAATGAAAATGGGAAAAAAAAGTAGTAGAAACAAACCAAAACAATAATTCCTACCATAAAATTGCCACCAGCCAAAGCCATAAAGAATATGCTGAAGTGTTTTTCTGACTGAGTGAACTGCAAAAAATATATGGACATTATTGTTTTTTCTTTTTCTTTTTTTTTTACTGTATTCTCTCTCGGTATTTCTCTCGCATCATCTCATAAACATTTAATTTCCGTCTCTTCAGCCTGAGCCGGTACTCAGGACAGTCCCACACAAAGTCAAATTATATGGGCCACTGCTTCACAGACAAATGCCTAGAATTAGCATCTGAATATGCATTGTGCCCCAATCTCCCACACCAGCAAATTTTAATTTAAATATACAACCTTTCTTGAGGTCTGAACTGGCTCGCTCAAATGAGTCCAGAGTACCTTTTATGTTATGTCTACACATTTTCATTGCAGAGTTGCTCAAGGTTACAAAAGGCCATTTGTTAAACTGTAATGGATTTTCTAGTAGTTGTTATATTCTGTGATGAAATTGCACACCGAACGACCGGCTGAACTGTCTTGATGGATGATTTTTCATGAGGCTGCATTATGTATAACAAACCGCTCTTTTTGTGTTAGTTTTCAAACTGTGCACTCACAATTTTCAATATTTCATGTAATTTGGAGAAATGTTTTCTGTCAGCTCCCACTTTCTTGATTGGATGGTTTCTCTCAACCATTCCCAAAAACAATCACATACTATGAGAACCTGGTTTAGTCTTAAAGGGTAACTTAGGTTTGTCTCATGTGTTTGTGTCTAACTGACTAATAGGGACAACATTTTTTTTAAATTGGTCCAGTATTGAGGGATAATTAGATAAGATGCAAAACAAGCTATGAGGGCAAATGAGCAGTGTCAATGTAACATTACGTTCACTATTGTTATTATACTGTAAGTGTCTGTCCAGCCTGGTCTCACTAAATACTAAATGGCGTATGAATGACACGCCAATTTGTAAGTAATTTAGCGTGCAATAACAATGTCATTGCTGCTTATAGGTGTCATTTCACACCATGTAGTCTGTACTGACTGCAATGTAAATGCATCAGCGTGAATATGCTATGTTCAGAGCTAGTGATGTAGAATAAAAAGTGAGAAAGACTGCTTAAAGTGGGCAGAATGGGAGGCGAATGGGTCAAACAAACACAGGACTTTCAACTAAGAGACCTGTGTTGTCTTGACAACATGTTGTCACAACATATGTGACATGTTTTCCGTACTTATGTTACGTTGTTTACGAACATATTAACTAAACCTAACTAAGTGGGGTTTTTTTGCCTACATGTAAACCTAACTGCAGCAGTTACCGTAGTTTTGTTGGCTGACCGTTTCACTGTAACGATGTGGCATTAAATGACATAAAGCCTAAAATGCATTATCATGACACGTAGTGTCAGTAATACCAAAGAAATTTCAAATAGGTTATTTATCACTTAATTAACATGAGATTTGCAGACCTGTAAAATTAAGTGTTAACAAAAATATTTTAGTTTTGGTGATGTTTATAGAAATCTTGCAGGAAACAAGTAATTGAGAAGGCAAGTGTGAGTTTTAATGGCAGGCTAGTCTAAAGGCTGTCCTGAGCTGAAACTGAGCCTCATTCCCAAGATCACGGGCAGCTGCCTGGTACAAAGGGGGATAAAAGACAACAAACATAGTCCAGGGCCACACCTGTGCTGGCCTTAAAAGGGATCAGTAAAATTTAAAATGAATCCTATTTCATAGGAATGTAGGAATGTATAAAGATAAGATGTTTTCTGTGAAAAATACAAGATGCTGCATTCTGAAAGAGTTGAGGTCATTCTTATTCTCAGAGAGGCCATAGATAATTTATTTTTCTCATCTACTTAAAAATCACATACTGTGCAGTGCAGACATTTATAAGATGATGACTCTAATGCAGAATTCATACCAGGCAGCAGCAGCAAAGTGTGTCTCGCCACAATAACAACATTTTTCTGCAGCCGGGAGGCGTGTTCATGTGTTTCAGTTGGGAAGAGATTCTTTGTAACATGGGTCAACATGTCACAGGTTCTGTTTATTGATTAGCTTCCGGTACTCAACTTTAGTTTGGCCGCACTTTGCAACAGAAAGAAAAGCCCACAGCTCGCTGAGCTCGGGAGCGGCCGCCGCAGCTGTTCATAGAGATGCCAGCTCACCACAGGCTGTGCTTTGCCGCTGCTCCGGTGTTAATTCAATGTAAGAATTAGTAAATACTTTACAATGAAGAAAAATCTGAATCAAAGATCAGCATCAGATTAGTGGCTGTTTTAAATGTTGGCCTAAAAGTGTCAAGTTATCAGTTTTGATTCTGCTTTTGTCACGGTTAACATCTGACATTTGACGTACAGATCTTTATCACACATACGGCTATATTTTATTCAGATCAATACAAGCTATTTAACTTAATTAAATTTCTTTCTGTGCTTTTTCTTCAGCGTGAAAAAAAACAACTTTAAATTAACTTATGTGCACAGAGAGAAATACACAGCCCACACAGCACCATGGAAGGTGTCAGGTCAAATTTAAATAATCGACACGGTAATTGGCTATAATATGTAAATTTCGGGTATTTAATTAGAACACGGTTGCCTGCAAGTTGCAGAGAGGGCAAGAGAGAGAAGAGAGAAGGAGGGAGGAAGAACAATACCACATCCACAGGAGGTTATAAGAGGTTATTTAAAAATCTTCCACACCAATTAATCACTTCCTGTGTTGGGGAGAGATCAGTGGACCATGACCACTGTGTCCATGCTCGACACCGGAATTTAATTTGGGCAAATCTTAAGTGTCTAAATTAGGGGAAACATAACTGATTCACCTTCGCCTTGGAATTTTGGCTGATAAAACATGCATTCCTGTTTTTAATTTGAAGTTTTCATAAGTTACCCTCACGCACACACATACATACGTATATATAAAGCCCCTTAATAGATAGATAGGAGATAATAAATAGAACAAAACGGGCCAAGGCTTTTCTCAGGCAATTTGTATGTTATTAACTGTATTTTAAGTAACCATGTAATATGCAAACATTTTCAGGGGCATAAAGTGTAAATGTACTCTCTTTTTCATACCCCAGATTAAATATGGTGTCTTGAGTTCTCTCTCCTTTTCGCTCTGTTATCCTCACAAGGTCAGTCATCACCGTCATTAACCCAGTGAACTGCTGACCTGAGAGAGTATGTGCGATTCATTCTGCGCTCTGCAAATTATCTGGCAAATTAGCTCTGCCAAAGTCAGAGCGAGGCAATTACCTCAATCGTCTGAGAACTCCAATCAGAAATTCATCTCCATGACTAACACACGGACCTCCTCCGTGCTCATTTGGGTATATTTTTAGGTTATTTCCTTTCTTTTTTTCTTTTCTTGGTCATCATGTTTCTCTTCATCACGTCAGGGTGAAATATGTTTCTCATTGGCATCTCTGGGTCTACTTACTGTAAGTACAGTGTGCAGTATTTCAGTGCATGTGTCTTAGGGGCATTTTGTATCCATGAAAATTAGATTAATTAAATTAATATCTTATTAATATCTTATCCAAAGGGTGTCAAATAACGAGGCATTGTCACGGCTGTCTGTATTTGGTACTGCCGCACACGGCACCCTTTAGCATCATTATAAGACACACTTGGCTCTCCATAAACTACAATGTAAACCCATCCATGGCAACAGTAAAGGCTCAGAGAAAGTTCGCCGGGAGCAAAAACACACTATGGACAGGAGGGAGTGGAGGTGGATGGGTCCAACAAACACAAGGCTTTAATTCAGGAGACCACTTTTTCGTGTCCCATGTCTTCAGTTTCACTTTCACGGTACAATGTTTGTTTGTGTCCTTTGTTCACAATATTCAGTTTAATTTTCACTTTACAAACTTAGTAGTTTTAAAGGTACCGTTTGTAACTTCTTACACGTATAAATCATTGTGGGTCGGTGTCCCATGCGCGCTCGCGTGTGGCTACACTGTTCAGACTCAGAGTCCAACACAAACTACATGGAAGCACCAAAACCGTAAAGTTATATCTAGTAAAGCCCGTCTTGCAAAACAGTGTTGACTCTTCCTGCTTCGGCCCCCTGGTCAGAAGACACAGGGGAGACCGTAGCTTTGGTCTCCAGGGCCGGAGTCTCTGCTGTACTCTGCTCCGCTGCCTGCTGGCCTTCACTCACACGCCACGCTCGTTCTCGCTCTTTCGTTCCACTCTCACGGTCATGCGCGCACACTACACACTGCAGAAGAGATGGTTTAGCTCTGAGAATATCTAGTGAATGTACAGTGGAAGTTTGTGCAGAAATAAATGCTGCAGCTCCTCCAGACCAACAGAGGTTTCCCGTGTCTTGTGAAGTGACGGGGCTCCGCAGAGAGAAACGTTATCGTCTCCGACCAAAACTCCGGTGTCTCCCCTGTTCCCTCCGACCACGGTCAGGAGGCTGAAGCAGGAAAAGCCAACACTAGGATCAGCATTGATTCATGGAGAGACCTTCATCTGGTCAGCTAACATTACTGCCAAGCAGCTGAAATATAGAGTGATATTGTGTTTTAGCTGACGTGTGTCGCCCCTCTGTTTTGACCGATGCTCATTCATGTCTATGTAGAGCGAGAGCGAGCAACAGGACGCTGACTTTTGTTGACTTGGCCACAGGTGTCGCTGTTAACAAGCAATTTCTGGTTCTTACGTAGAGTCCCTTGGGGATACCTAATTTTAAGAGGAAAACAACATCAGATACTATATGCAAAATATCTACAATAAAGGGAATGAAGTGAAAAATAGTTCAGAAATCGATTTGAAGGGTTAAAAGGTTCCCTGCCTCTGCTTTAAAAGCCTTGATCACATTCTTCTTTCTTCTGACAAATCGGACTCACTGTTCCACATTTATCTTTAATTACTAATTCAGCAAGACCCTCTGAGCCATACCACCTTGCTCTTTGTTCATTCTTACAGGCATTCTTCCCCTTGGCCTTCAATCTCCCTCTGCCACCTTTCACATTTCTCTCCCTCACAGTGTCTCATTTTTCTCCTCATATTTACTCCTTCTTTTTCTCCTTTTCATTTCCAGAGAGCTCGCTCCAGTGTAAGAAGAATCATGGCTCTGGTCTATGCAATCTATCCTGTCCTCCCCCCCTCAGTCCTTTCCCTCCAGCGCTCTTTTCATTTATCCTTTTCATTCATTAATGACCTGCTTCGACTCTCTTTAACTCCAGCACGCTGGTCTATATTCGAGAGACAGGTTGATTGAAGGATGGTGCCCTCTGTTAAGCACCACTTGAATGTGATTGGCCTTGAGAGGCATTGTGTGGCCTATTGCAACTCACAGAGAAAAACATAATGTGAAAGAGAAAGTGAGAACATATTGACAAAACATATGCAGTAATGTCCAAAATCAGAAAAGGATTTGAACTCAGAGCTATATACAGCTATGAGTTCATGTTTTTTATACGCAGCTTCAATAGCGAGTTTCCTTCCTGTGCTGCAGTGAATGAAGCAGTACATCGACTCTCTAGATCAGTGGTCTCAAACTCAATTTACCTGGGGGCCGCTGGAGGCAGAGTCTGGGTGAGGCTGGGCCGCATCAGGTATTCCACAAAAAAAGCTTTGTTAAAAAAAAAAACAATCTTCTCAAACGTCATTATTAACAGTTCTTTAACTTGAATGGGTTCTTCTGAACATGAACGGTTCTTCTGAACATGAACTGTCCTGAACATGAATGGAACATTGAAGAACATGAACGGTTCTTCTGAACATGGCCTCTATTGCGTCTCCCACTTTTCCTGAAATTGTCTGTGCTCATCACCAACCTTTCTCTTCACTGCAGGCTTTGAAAAAGACATGATTGGGGCTGTGTGACAAGATATATATTCATTCCACTTGGTGTCACTCCGCAATAAAGTTGTGCCTGCTGTGTTTGTGTTGCTCTGCAATTACACCACCAAACCGCTAGTTGGCGGCGGCGTCTCTATGAGTTTCCTTCTTCTTCTTGTACTACAAACAGAAACTGAACGGAGTTGGAGCTAATAACTGTTGAACCACAGAACTTTTACTGACATTACTGCAACGCCGAAAAGAGAAAATATATCTGAGTCGATTTGTGTGAACAAACATTGAAAAGATGGAGGCAGAGAGAAGTAGAACTTGGTCCTGGCCGCTCAGCAACGCTGAGAGACTGGACCAATCACAGCTGTTGCGGTCTGCGTCGCCGCGACGTGTAGTTACATTTCTGGAGAGGTGCACGTCAGGCTACGGCGTCGATTCAACGCAGAAGTATAAATCAAGCTTTAATCAGGCTTATGCGATGTTACACGGGCGCCGCCATAGTTGTTGTGAAATGTTTCTCTGCTTGCATCAAGCCCGGCCGATTGCCCGCCCCCGGGAGCCATATACCCCACTGTGATTGGTAGGTTCGTTCAGCTCGGGCTCGCGCAACAAAGGGACCTTCCACGGCAAACTGCCATTCACATAAAACTCGCGGGCCAAGGGCGCCTGGTTAGCTAAGTTGGTAGAGCGGGCGCCCATGTAACAAGACTTGGTCCTGACCGCGGCGGCCCGGTTTCGAATCCGGCCTGTGGCCCTTTCCGCATCCACTCTCTCTCTCCCCCCTTTCCAAGACTCTATCCACTGTCCTGTCAATAAAAATGAAAAAATGCCCCCAAAAAAAAAACTTTATAAAAAAAAAAAAAAAAAAAAAAATTTGCGGGCCGCACTAACATTAAACTTTCATATCAAGGTGGGGGCCACAAAATATCGTCTTGCAGGCCGCAATTGGCCCGCGGGCCGCGAGTTTGAGACCCCTGCTCTAGATACATCAAAACTATGAGGACAGCTGTAGGCCACCCTGTTTGGCAAAGTAATGAATGGTTTCTTTAACTTACACTTCCAATACATCTGGCAAAAAGTTAAAGGCCTAAGATGCTATAAAACAATAACAAAATATAAATGATAAGACAATTTAATTGTTTGTGAATGTGAGCGTGAATGGTTGTCTGTCTCTATGTTTCAGACCTGTGATAGCCTGGCAACCTGTCTGGGGTTTACCCCACCTTCACCCAATGTCAGCTGGGATTGGCTCCTGCCCCCCCCCAACCCCCCACCCTCCCAGCCACGACCCTGAATAAGCAGTTACAGATAATGAATGGATGGATTTATTATATTAAATGATATATTAAAAAAAACATAAATGTTATAGGAATAATACAAATATAAAGGACAATCAATGAGAAATCAATGCTCTTTAACACAGTTTTGGAAGAACCTTTAGGCCACTAATCCAAAGAGTCATTACCTCACAAACAGAATCACAATAATAGCCATCCATTCATTTCCATTTGAACTGTTGCCCACACTTTGGGCTCCATTGGGTTAATAGAGTCCTTGGCTGTATACGTTGTCCATCCAGAACGACAAATATACACATTTTTTGATCCGATGCCACTGTTTTCGTCACTTTATTTTTGGCATCGAAACTGCTATAGTTACCCATCCACCTCAACTCCCGCCCGTCAGGTGTTTGTCTTTTCGCTCCTTAAGCTACGTCATCACATTGACTCCCGGCACACTTTCTCAAAGCGTTTACTGTTGCCACGGATGGGTTTACATCGCAGTAAATTGAACGCCCAGTGCGTTTGGTATCGAACGCCGATGCCGTTGACAAAGCCTCGGTATTTGATGCCCTAGGAATGAGAACGGGAGGCATTGGACTGACAGAGGAAGCTCACACATAAAGAGGAACAGGGCAAACTCTTCTTAAAAATGCCTTAGCTAGAGGATACAAACTTAGGACCTTCTTGGTGTGAGTTCAGAATTAAGCCTCAATGATTATGGTAAAAATGACAATACATCAAATAACATTAAACATTCTAAAAAAAGTGCTACACTGTACAAAGGTTGATTAAAAAGGAAGTGGATGATTTAGATGCTTTGTTTCACCAGTCCCTTTTTGGTCCCTTTTTGGTTGGAGTGCCCTTTCATGAGGATATGTCTGGGCCCAATGAGACACATCCATGCTTCATTGTTGCCCTAATATCATACCAAAGTGCCCTTCTCGTCCCCCACATGCTTCTAGTTGGCCCAAGTGCCTCGTTGGTAACCCTAACTGTTGCCCTTACTGTAAGCGAAGTAGAGGAGCTCCTTTTTCCTTTATGTTCGTGGTCCTCAGAGAGTCTGCGCACGTCTCTAGAGGCCAGTGACACTGGCCGCTGTCTAATGACCACCGAACAGTTCTTCCAGCAAAAAAAATGAGGCACCAGTCTAAGTGCAGAGGGTGCCTCACTTCTCACGTCCAGGTCAACATCATCAGATGAGGGCTGGAGAAAGAGCCAAAAGTGGAAGCCCGACATCATTGGTCAGTATTTTATATACCCCGGGAAGACACTGCAGTGAGTCTGGGGAAGAAGTAGCAGCGCTGCATAAAGGAGAGCAGAGATGAGCTAATGTGTGAGAAGGCCGTTTGCAAGTTGTCAGTGAAGTGAACA
Organism: Sebastes umbrosus; assembly: GCF_015220745.1. NCBI lineage: Eukaryota > Metazoa > Chordata > Actinopteri > Perciformes > Sebastidae > Sebastes > Sebastes umbrosus. The sequence goes on along the minus strand of NC_051270.1, from coordinate 35,964,460 downwards.
GTGGAAGACAAGAATCTATTAAGTAGCAGACTGTTCTTTGACACTGCCAGCAATTTGCTCCTCGAGGCTTGATGTTGCCATCGCAGTGAGTGGCCTCTGCACTTTATAATCAGAGATGCTGAAAGGCATTATTTGAAATCCAAGTGAAAACACATTGCCAACGCTTAAATAATTCAATCTCAACCTTCATGGTGGCCACAGGGCACATTCATGAAAAATGATTAATGCTATGTGTTATATGTTTATGCCCCTATGAGTACAATATGTCATTTTTTGGCATGATGAACGATTCATAACACAGTCCTGCCTCCAGTGGCACATTCTGAGTAATATACCAACTTATTCTCATACAAGGGGTCGCATGATATCTTACAAAAAAAATGATTCCTCCTTTTTCATTCATTTTCCTATGAATGTACAGAAACACAAGTCAATTTTACGCTCTTTACATGCATACAGTCTATTCAAAATAAACTTCCATCTTCACAGCAAACAACTTCCTTAGGTTTAGGCAATAAAGCTACTTACCGGTAATTAGGGTTCAGGAAAATTTCGACTTAGTTAGGTTTAGGCAACAACACTATTTAGTTAGGTTTAGGAAAAGATTGTGGTTTGGGTTAAAATAACTCTGGAAGTGGCGTTACTCAAGTACGTAACTTACGTGAGAAATCAACGTTGACTTCTGGTTTCGCACGGGACACAAATGCCGGTCTCCTGGGCGAAAGTTCGGTAATTTTTTATCCACCCCGACCTCCTCCCTACGTGGCTATTGCCGCTATTTATATTTCCTGGTTCATGATTAATAATTACACACAAATTGATTTTGTGGGATATACACAAATTACAGTGCATTACCTTCCATAGGTATAGCTACGATCAGTATATGACAACAGCCTGAAAATACATATATTAAACATACTGCTTATGACATTATCGTGCTTCAAATGGAAATTGAATAAAAATGGTGTATCTGCTTGCTCTTTGAGTTACAGTAGATATCCACTATTTTGTTTAGATTTCGTAATTTACTCGTGCTGAATTTGGACAGCAAAATTCCTCAGTTTGACGGATACAGTTTGATTGATACTCTCTATTTGGTGTCTCTCCCTCAACTCTTCCTCATAAAAAAGGTACACAGACAAAAGAGATGAGAGTGACTCCTAAAATAGGGCTGCTTTATAACAAACAGCATGCAACAGTGGACATGACAGCCTCCCACTCCTCTCTCCCCTTCAGCCATAAGTTAACAAAGAGTGAAGACTGCACAGAACTGGAACGCTTTCAGAGCACTCACACGCCAAAATCCCAGCCCTATCTAATGTCACCCTTGAGTTCCAAGGACTGAATTTAATTTCCAAACACAATGCTTTCAAGATCTATTGTCATTTATTGTGAGGTGAGAACAACTAAGCATTTATCCATTAGAGAGATATTCCTCTGGCAAGCATGGGTTTGCATAACGTGCATCATTTATCAATCTCAGCTGAGACAGTGGACTATTATTGTTATGCCTACAATCATCAAGACCCATAGTGAATATAAAATTGGATAATAAAGGATTCTGTTTTCTATTGAGCATACAAAAAGAATTGCTGCAGCTGTGTCCTTGATTGTGCTTGACTAGGAAGAGCCACTGAATGTGAATAGTCATATTCAGTGGATCCAATCAAAGTACTACTCACGCTCGCTGAATGCTGCTTGTAATGCGCTCTCAGATCTGTCAAACACTGAAGGTTAGACGAAGTGAAAACAGAGTGATGAGAATATTGAAATTAGTGAAAAACCACACAGATATCATACGACCATTAGCTCGCACCGTGAGTTTATTTGTTAAACTGCATATCTATGTGGATTTTCTTACTGTACAGTCGGTAATTACTACTAAATTACTTATAGCTGAGGAGATAATTGAGTTAATTTTGGCAGAAAAAAAGCACAAAACATGGAATAACAACCAAGTCTCCAACAACATTACAGTCCCATACAACTTAACTGCATACAGACGTGGACAAAATTGTTGGTACCCTTCCGTTAAAGAAAGAAAAACCCACAATGGTCACTGAAATAACTTGAAACTGACAAAAGTAATAATAAATACAAATGTACTGAACATTAACTAATGAAAATCAGACATTGCTTTTGAATTGTGGTTCAACAGAATCATTTTAAAAAACAAATTAATGAAACTGGCCTGGACAAAAATGATAGTACCCTTAACTTAATATTTTGTTGCACAACCTTTTGAGGCAATCACTGCAATCAAGCGATTTCTGTAACTCTTAATGAGACTTCTGCACCTGTCGACAGGTATTTTGGCCCACTCCTCGTGAGCAAACTGCTCCAGCTGTCTCAGGTTTGAAGGGTGCCTTCTCCAGACTGCATGTTTCAGCTCCTTCCACAGATGTTCAATAGGATTTAGATCAGGGCTCATAGAAGGCCACTTCAGAATAGTCCAATGTTTTGTTCTTAGCCATTCTTGGGTGTTTTTAGCTGTGTTTTGGGTCATTATCCTGTTTGAGGACCCATGACCTGCAACTGAGACCAAGCTTTCTGACACTGGGCAGCACATTTCACTCCAGAATGCCTTGATAGTCTTCAGATTTCATTGTACCCTGCACGGATTCAAGACACCCTGTGTCAGATGCAGCAAAGCAGCCCCAGAACATAACCGAAAGTCCTCCATGGTACATTAGGTACAGTGTTCTTTTCTTTGGATGCTTCATTTTTGCGTCTGTGAACATAGAGCTGATGTGACTTGCCAAAAAGCTCCAGTTTTGTCTCATCTGTCCAAAGGACATTCTCCCAGAAGCTTTGTGGCTTGTCAATATGCATTTTGGCAAATTCCAGTCTCGCTTTTTTATGATTTGCCACCTCCTCGGTTGTCTTCCATTAAGTCCACTTTGGCTCAAACAGCGACGGATGGTGCGATCTGACACTGATGTACCTTGACCTTGGAGTTCACCTCTAATCTCTTTGGAAGTTGTTCTGGGCTCTTTGGTTACCATTCGTATTATTCGTCTCTTCAATTTGTCATCAATTTCCTCTTGCGGCCACGTCCAGGGAGGTTGGCTACAGTCCCGTGGACCTTAAACTTCTGAATAATATGTGCAGCTGTAGTCACAGGAACATCAAGCTGCTTGGAGATGGTCTTATAGCCTTTACCTTTAACATGAAGGTCTATAATTTTCTTTCTAATCTCCTGAGACAACTCTCTCCTTAGCTTTCTGTGGTCCATGTTCAGTGTGGTACACACCATGATACCAAACAGCACCGTGACTACTTTTCACCCTTTAAATAGGCAGACTGACTGATTACAAGTTTGAAGATACCTGTGATGCTAATTACAAGACACACCTTAGTTTAATATGTCCCTATGGTCAAATTATTTTCAATCTTTTCTAGGGGTACCATAATTTTTGTCCAGGCCAGTTTCATTAGTTTGTTTTTTAAAATGATTCTGTTGAACCACAATTCAAAAGCAATGTCTGATTTTCATTAGTTAATTTTCAGTAAATTTGTATTTATTATTACTTTTGTCAGTTTCAAGTTATTTCAGTGACCATTGTGTGCTTTTCTTTCTTTAACGGAAGGGTTCCAACAATTTTGTCCACATCTGTATGTTACAAGGAAAACACATTTTCTCCTGGATTACGGCGTGTTTTAAACAGTTGTAAACACATGTTTAATGCTGTAAATTGAAACAAAGCAAAACAAAAAGGTTTAGAAAGCATCATGGTTTGGCCTAAAATGAATCAAAATTTAAACAAAATAAAACAAAAAAACACAACAAAACTACTTTGCTAGGTTTAGGCAACAAAAATACTTGGTTAGGTTTAATAAAATAACATAATGGTTTGGCTTAAAATGACTATTTTTGTTATTTTATTAAAAGGTACAGCGTGTAGGATTTGGCAGATTGCAACCAACTGAGTACCCCTCCGCTCACTCCTCCCTTTCCAAGACTTCAATATCATGAGCCACCGAGTGCAAAACCGTGGTAACGCCGTTAGCCTCGGCCATCCTAACCATATTGACAGTAGTTTAGGAGCAACAGAAGTTAGACTGCAGCTCACGTTATAGCAGTTTCACAAGCTTATCACAGAACTACGGTGGCCATCAGATAAGGTAAAAACAGGAAAGGCTCTCTTTAGAGCCAGTGTTTGGTTTGTCCGTTCTGGGCTACAGTAGAAACATGTCGATGCAACATGGCGGACTCCGTGAAGAGGACCCGTTCCCTATGTAGATACGAAGGGCTCATTATAAGCCAACACATACACAATTCTTAGTTTCAGGTGATAATAAACAAATTAAAACATAGTTATGAATATTATATTACATTTCTGCTAAGACATCGCCAAAAATGTTTACTCTGTAAACTGTTCCTTTAAGCTACGGTCATTAATTTTGCACAAGACACGAACAGCAGTCTCATCAGTGAATTCTCTGTGTTTGTTAGCTTCATATTTAATGGACAGGTATGAGAGTGGTTTTGATTTCCCCATCTCTCTGCCCAAATATTCCTTTAACAGTTAATTTCTCTATTCCAAACTATATTGTATGTCATTACTACTTCTCTGAAAATATAGCTCTCTGTAGTTTTCAGTTTTCTATGCAGCCCTGACACATCCAGCATGCAGTCCAATGAGGGCCTGGAGAACACGAGTGCTTAACAAACATGGCAGTCCACCTCTAAGCTTGCAGTCACCTTACTCGGATTACCTAAATGCTTAACTAAACACAACATAAACGCACTCAACTGAGAGTAAATATTTATTTTGTTACTATTAGGAGATTTAGAGATATAATAGTGGCCCAGAATGTAAAAGAGAGCAAAACACAACCCAATGCTAACAGGTCAATACAATATTAATTTTAACTTTAGATTTTGCCTGCTACTGCTTAAGCTCAAGTTTGGAAAATATTGCAGGGGTGACCTCATTTATTCCCTTTATTTCAAAACTGGAAAAATGTTAAACTTGACACTTAAAAAAAGGTACAAGGTACTTCATGGAGAGTAACACAGACTGATGTGTCCCACAGAGCAGAAGGTGTCACAAACTGAAGAAATAATGATGTTAGATTATTTTCAAATGAGGGTTTCGTGAAGTTCAACTGCATATTTTCTGTGTAAAAAGAATGACCATCTCCAGTTCATCAAGGACAAGTGCTCATCATGATTGTAAACGGGTTTGAATGAGGCAGTGATGAAAATAATTGGCTTGTGATGGTACCAGCTCTGACGGTACATTGTAGTGTGGGGCATTGTGTAAAAGTACAAGGAATGAATGAAATTTCAGTGCAAGACTCATATCGAGGTGGCACTGTGAATACAGTGTGGGTGTACTGTAGGTGTGTGTGTGTGTTTGTGTTCTTGTATTTGTTACCTAGTGATGACCAAAACAAGTTTTTAACCAACAGAGTAAGGACATTTCTGGAAAGTGAGGACATTTTGGACGATCCTCACTTCTTCAAAGTCATGTTTGAGGTTTCAGACTTGGTTTTAAGGTTCAGGTTAGAATTAGGTTTAGGTTAGGTTTAGGCGGTCGGGGTGGAAGGGTGGATCAAAAAACACCGGACTTTCGCCCAGGAGACCGGTGTTTATGTCCCGTGTGAAACCACAAGTCAAAGTTCATTTATTTGTCGCGTAACTTCCATACTTAAGTTACGACACTTCCGGTGTTATTTTAACCCAAACCATGATCTTTTCCTAAACTTAACCAAGTAGTTTTGTTGCTCAAGCCTAACCAAGTTGATCTATTCCTAAACCTAAACTAAGTAGTTTTATTTTGAAAAGACTGAAGTGGAAAGTGACATGTGTGTCACGTGTTTTTGAAAATCGTGCTGAAAATCGTGCTAAGCGTCGTGAAAAAATTAATAAATTAATTAAATAAATAAAAATTTCTTGACTATTTCACAAACTGACGTGATACCGTGTTGGATGGTTAAGGTTAAGGCCCAGACACACCAAACTGACATCAGAGAACTAGTGGCGACAAAGGCCAACTGTTGCGTTGCCTCATGTCAACTGTGTCTTGACCAAAAAGTTGCACTTCAGAATCAGAATCAGAATCAGAAAGGTGTTTATTGCCAGGTGTAAGGGGTATACACGAGGAATTTTCTTTGGCTTTGTTGGTGCGAGACAAATAGTATAATAACAAGAATTAAATAAAACATTAGAATAAAATAAGAATAAAAATGTACAATTTACAAATAAGCTATAAAAACAAACATGATATAAACAGATAGTGCAAATATTGCCGGTGTGCAAACAAAACAATCAGGTAACAGAGGGAGAGAGAGGGATACTGTAGGGGGTGGTATTGAGAGTGTATGAGAGAGGGGGAGAGTCAGTGTCGGGGTAGGGGGGTGGGGGGGGCGGGCCGTAGTGTGTGTGTGAGGGGGAGACAGTCACAGGGGGGCGGATGGGCTGTTGGAGAGCCCCACTGCCATGGGGAAAAAACTGTTTTTGTGGCGTGAGGTTTTGGTCCTGATGGACCTTAACCTCCTGCCAGATGGTAAAGTCTGAAATAGATGGTGTCCAGGATGGGAGGGGTCGGCCACAATCTTCCCTGCCCTCCTTAAGGTCCTGGAGGTGTACAGCTCCTGGAGGGAGGGAAGGTTGCAGCCGATCGCCCTCTCTGCAGCACGGATGACCCGCTGCAGCCTGGCCTTGTCCTTGGCGGTGGCTGCGGCGAACCAGACAGTGATGGAGGAGGTGAAGATGGACTCGATGATGGCCGAGTAAAAGTGCACCATCATGGTCTGTGGCAGGTTGAATTTCTTCAACTGCCTCAGGAAGTACATCCTCTGCTGGGCCTTACTGGTGAGGGAGCTAATGTTTAGCTCCCACTTGAGGTCCTGGGCGATGGTTGTGCCCAGGAAACGGAACGACTCCACCGTGTTAACTGGGGAGCCGCGCAGGATGAGGGAGGGGAGCGGGGCTGAGTTCCTCCTGAAGTCCACTGCCATCTCCACTGTCTTCAGAGCGTTCAGTTCCATGTGGTTCTGGCTGCACCAGGATGCCAGATGGTCAACCTCCCATCTGTAGGCAGACTCATCACCCTCGGAGATGAGGCCGATGAGGGTGGTGTCGTCTGCAAACTTAAGGAGCCTGACAGATTGGTGTCTGGAGGTGCAGCCGTTGGTGTACAGGGAGAAGAGCAGTGGGGAGAGAACGCAGCCTTGGGGGGGCACCGGTGCTGATAGTCTGGGTGTCGAAGACTTGCTTCCCCAGCCTTACGTGCTGACTCCTGTCTGTTAGAAAGTCAGTGATCCACCTGCAGGTGGAGTCTGGCACGCTCAGCAGGGAAAGCTTGTCCTGTAGCAGAGCTGGGCTGATGGTGTTGAATGAGGAGCTGAAGTCCACAAACAGGATCCTGGCATAGGAGCCAGGGGAGTCCAGGTGCTGGAGAATGTAATGAAGGGCTAAATTTACTGCGTCGTCTACAGACCTGTTGGCTCTGTAGGCGAACTGCAGTGGGTCCAGCAGGGGGTTGGTGATAGTCTTTAGGTGGTGGAGCACAAGGCGTTCAAAGGTCTTCATAATCACAGAGGTCAGGGCGACGGGTCTGTAATCCTGAAGACCTGTGATCCTTGGCTTCTTGGGTACCGGGATGATGGTGGAGGCTTTGAAGCAGGCCGGCACCCTGCAGATTTCCAGTGATGTGTTGAAAATCCCTGTAAACACTGGAGACAACTGGTCTGCACAGTGTTTCAGGGTTGCAGGTGAGACAGCGTCTGGGCCGGCTGCCTTGCGGGGGTTTTGTCCTTTGAAGAGCCTGTTGACTTCCCCCTCTTTGATGGACAGAGGTGTGAAGGGGGGGAGGGGTGTGCACAGGCTCGGTGCTTGTGGAGAAAGCTGGGGGGTGCTGGTGTTAACAGTGTTAACTGCTGGTGGCTGATGGCTGGGGGGAGAGGAGATGTAGTCAGGACTGGCACTTTGTCTGTCGAATCTGCAGTAGAACTCATTCAGCTCATTTGCCAGTCGGAGGTCATTCGTGGAGTGGGACGGTTTGGGCTTATAGTTTGTGATCTGCCTCAGCCTTTTCCAGACTGAGGCTGAGTCGTTGGCTGAGAACTGCTCCTGTAGTTTCTCTGAATACTGCCGTTTGGCCTCCCTCACCGCCTTGCCAAACGCGTATTTAGCCTCTTTAAAGCCCTCCCTGTCACCACTCCTAAATGCCTCTTCCTTAACCAAACGAAGCTGTTTGAGTTTGGCTGTGAACCAGGGCTTCTCGTTGTTATAGTGAACCCTGGTGCGCGTCGGTATACAGCTGTCCTCACAGAAGCTGATATACGACGTCACAGCCTCTGCATACTCGTCCAGACTGTCAGTGGCGGTCCTAAACATCTCCCAGTCCGTGCAGTCCAGGCACTCACGCAGATCCTCCACCGCCTCGCTGCTCCACTTCTTGGTCGTCCTCACAACCGGTCTAGCCAGTTTGACCCCCTGCCTGTAAGAGGGGATGAGATGGACCAAGACGTGGTCGGAGTTTCCCAGCGCAGCGTGGGGAACGGCGTGATATGCCTTACTAATGTGGCAGTAGCACTTGTCCAGCGTGTTCTCCTCTCTGGTCGGACATTTAATAAACTGTTTATATTTTGGGAGCTCCTGTGATAAGTTCCCCTTGTTAAAGTCCCCAAGAACGATAACAAGAGAGTCCGGGTTTTTCCTCTCCACCTCCCGTATCTGGTCGGCAAGCAGCCGCTGCGCGAGCTCCACGTTAGCCTGAGGCGGGATGTAAACATCGACCAGAATGAAGGAGGAGAATTCACGGGGGGAATAAAATGGTTTGCAATTGATAAATAAGGATTCCAGATCCGGAGAATATGTCCGCAGAAGCACTGTCACGTCCTTGCACCAGCCGTCGTTAACATAGAAACATATTCCCCCTCCTTTTGACTTGTGTGATAGCTCCGGGTCGCGGTCGGCTCGGAACAGCTGGAAGCCGGGAAGCTGCAGCGCAGAGTCCGGTATAGTTCCACACAACCACGACTCAGTAAAACACAAGACTGAAGAGAGGGAAAAGTCTCTGTTGTTTCTCACCATCAGCAGCAACTCGTCCACTTTGTTGCACAGTGAGCGCACGTTGGAGAGGAATATCGCAGGCAGCGGAGTTTTCAGTCCTCTCTGTCTGAAGCGATTCAGCACTCCAGAGCGCTTTCCTCTCCTGCGCTTAATCGCTCGGCCGAGGGCCACAGCTCCCAGTAAAATGTGCATTAAATCCGCTGAAGGAGCCAGAAATGTGGGAAAAAGATCTGCTGGGGTGGATTCCCTGAGGTTCAGGATGTCTTCTCTAGAGAAAACAATCCGTGAACTTTCACAAAAAACAAAAGAAATACAAAAAAACAAGAAAAACAGAGCGCACCAATTCGCCGAGGCAGCCGTAGTTAGCGCCATCTTGGATGGGAAGCTTGGATTGATCATAACGGAAAAAACTACAGCTAACGGCCAACTAGCACGTACGTTCTGCACCTGCATGAGAGTAAATAACTCCCCATACCAGCAGGTAGCAGTGGTCTTGTCATTCAAAGAGGGAAACCGGAAGGCCTCTGGCTGCGGATATACAAGCCAAAGTTATGATACATATATGAAATAAAGCGTAATTTGCCGACTATTTTCACACCACTCTCACTCACCACTTAGCTTCCTTCCAGATGGCCATGTCATTGTGAAAATATCCGTGTATTGGAATGATCAGATGAGATGAAGATGAAAGATGAGAAGAGCCTTCTGTGTTTGTCTTTTGTCATTTGCTTACTTTCTTCACTTTCGAATGATTTCAGAGCCTTAGGGTAAAGGACTAGGGAATGCATTATATCAATTAGGGTCCTCACAAAGATAGAAGTACAGGGATGTGTGTGTGTGTGTGTGTGTGTGGGGGTAGGCCTTATAGTCAAGCATACAACTACATTTGACTGCAAGAGTCAAGAGGTAATGTGGAAAAAAGGAAGTTAAGAGGTAAGGGAAGAAACATAAGCCGATGTTGTCAGGCATAAAGTCGACGTTTATTGATAAAGGACAATCAGCACAGACAAAAAAAGAAACACGCGCTACAGTTGGCAACAATGATGCAGCAAATAGATACAAAATGACAGAGTCATGTCAAAAGAGGCAAGCAACTAGTGGAAAAGGGCTGTGGATGGCGCCAAAATCAACAAACAAAGAAAACAAAACTGTGACAATCTGTTAACTTAAATTTACAGCTGACTAGCTGGTAAAATCCTCGAAATATCAACTAGAAAAAAGAAACTATCCTTCCTACACTAATCATAAAGAACACAATAGTGGCAGCCACCCCTTTACCTAGTGACTCTAACAAAAGAAATGTCTCCAGAGAAGCATAGCGATGGACTGGTGACACATGAATCTATAGTACCTTATTCTGCAAGCCCCAAACCAAGTTTTTTTTGTCTCAGAATTGCTGGGTGGTAAGAAATACAGTCAATTCTATCTTATCAATTTTACATTTCACTTTAACAAGGAGACTACTCAATTTCAGGATTCGCTTACAGCTATATTCCTTTTGTCACTCTACATGTTTTTTTTTTTTATCTCGGGGAAACAAGACAGCAAATTTCATCAAAATGTAATCTCTGTGCTGCCTGGGAGATGGATTCAGAGCTAACACTATGAGTTTTGAACGAAAAAATGTGCCCTAATACCCAGAGAATCATCCTGGGTTCTACCATAATCATTAACTCTGCCAAAAGCCCTCTTTTCTCTCTTTATCAATTGATTCTCCATGGGGCTGTCCAACTCTCTGCAATTTTATATTAGGTGACTTACAATCTCTCAACTCTTGTTTATTGCTATGGGAAAATAAAGTCAATTTTATTATAACAACTTGCGCATCACAGGGGCATAGTTGTTGGATATGAAAGTAGAAATTTAGTTCCACTCACTAACTTTTACCCAGAAAATGTGCTTTCAGTTCATTTTCTGTCCACACTTGGCACGCATCTGCCTCTAGTGATTATTTTTGTTGTTCATTCAGTTGGCAGTAGTGTTCTGTGTAGATACCTACTGCAGTCATGGAAAGCTTCTCATGTTTATTTATTAGTTTTATGAAATGATTATGTTTCCAGGTAGCAGAATGTGCTGGACTAGTAAACAACCGCTGCTCAATTTGTGGATATTTATGATGTTTTTCCAACCTGTGGTGTCAATAGTGTATTGTTGCATCTAAACAACTATTTGCATGTTGCAAAATAAATAAATAACAAAAAAAATGTGACCAGATGCAGGCATTGCCGACTACAGCAGACATTAAAGCACAGTGCAGTGCTTTCTTTGTTCCCAAATCCACTAGTTTGCTAACCAAACATGCCAAATTTATTAATTAGAGTTCTGCATCGTTGCATATGTGTGCTGTTGGGACCACTAACATCATTGATGGATGCCATCAATAAACCTGTGCAGTATTGCATAGTGGCTTTAAAGGGTTGGTATTTTTCAACCTGGACCCTATTTTCCCATGTTTTGTGTCTAACTGACTTATAGCAATAACAATTTCTGAAATTGGTCCAGTATTGAAGGAGAGCGCTGTAGACGGCAGCTGCTCACAGGCTACAATATGGTGCTATTGGGGCGAGCTGGTGTCTTCATTGTACGTCCACTAAAAGTGATTATTTTTTCCATGACATGCTCTGGTTGTTGTTGTGACTGACATTATCTCATTAAATAAATATCGCAAGGTGACAACAGTGGAATAGTGAAATACATTCATGGTGGAAAACGCGAGTGCCAGCCGGGCAGAGTTTGTTGTGTTGGAGTACAGAAAGCATAGCTTAGTGTTATCTAAGGCCCTGTTCAGACCTGGCATTAACATGCATACTCAGTGATCGGATCACAAGTGGACAGCTCTAAGAACAGGTGTGAACGCAGCCAAGACACATTGAGGACGCATTGAGATCGGATCTTTCAGACCACATTCCGAGACTACATTATTTTAGCAGTGTGTACGCGAATGTGTCCTGGGCCACATTAAGGACCGCCTACACAACTGACATCCCGCTGGGATCCGTTGGTCTCTGCGCTTCTCAGGTGAATAAAGGCAGACACGCTTGCATGTCAGCATGGCCTCTGTGCTCTACTGTATCCTGTTGGTATAACTGTATTTTATTAAAATATATCTTGTTTATAGGCTACATATCTACAGACTATCAGAATCGGCACGCAAAGTGCATTATTATCATATTGCGGGAGATGTGTCGTGTTTTCGTTACGCTGCCATGCACGGACCCAACCGTCCGTCCCTCTGCCAGCCTGCCCGACAGCTCTCTGGAGCCTTGTGCCCCGCTGTTGTCTGGCAAAAGCAGAGGCGCCGGCAGCACAGATATCCCCGGGAACCGCCGGTACAATTACCTTTTATTTTGATGTTAATACAATGTACCAGAATTCACGAATATGTAGGATATTAATACAGACATTCATGTAATATTACGTCATAACGGCTGCTGTATTGGCCGTGTGTTTACTACGTGTTTATTTACATATATAGCGGAGAAGTGAGATCGGATCACAAGTGGCCACTGAAGACGCACGTGGAGACGCATTCTAATGCCAGGTGTGAACAGACGTACTTAAAGCTGTCCACTTGTGATCCGATCACTGAGGACGCATGTTAATACCAGGTCTGAACAGGGCCTTAAAGATTTTCAATGTCACGGCTAAGGTTTTTCAATTTGATGGCCGCCCGTATTTATCTCAGCCAGAGTATACGGATATTCAGATTTCACAAGGAGACTTCTCCTTCAAAGGTACTTGGATAAAATGACCAACAGACCAGATCAAGCGCAAGGTTAATATCTCTGTGGGGTCCTTTCCATAATGTTGTCAGCGTTCTCCTTCAATGCTGGACCAATTTCAAAAATTGTTGTCCCCATTAGTCACTTAGACACAAAAACATTGGAAAAAACGTAATTAAACAGTAACCAAACCCATTAGCTCGTGTCCCCTAAGCAGTCATGTCACTACTGCAACACCGGTGGAGCCTTTCCAAGGTTGTTCCACTATCCCTTACTAAGAATGTGTCTCATGCTCATGCGCCTTCAGTTCACCTTTTCTGTTTTCACACACGTCTTCACTTTCCTCACTTCTTCAATATCATTTCTCTTCTCACAGCAGTGTAATGTCCAGCTGGGACCCGGAGGAAACCCAGGACTTCCTGCTCCACAAGCAACGACGCTACGACAGTGCCAACAGGGATATCGCTTTGTTCTTTCCCAAATAGTGCAACAACCCCGGGGCCATGCAGTGACACAACACCAAACAGGACATCCAACAAATAGGATACCCGTGTTGGCAAAAGAGAAGCGTCCTTGCTTGAGGGTCATGAAGTTTTGGGGTTGCCCCTGGTCAGTCTGTTCTCATACACCGTTCTTCGCTATACCTACGAAAAGTAAATGCACTGTAATTTGTATATATTCCACTAAATCTGTTTGTATGTAATCCAACCAGGAAGTATAGAGAGCGCCAAACGCTGTATAGGGAGGACTTCAGGGTGGATAGGTGGGTCAAAAAACATCAGACTTTCACCCAGGAGACCGGTGGTTGTGTACCTTTTGAAACCAGAATTCAACGTTGATTTATTTGTCATGTGACTTAATTACGTACTTAAGTTACGCCACTTACTTTAACCCAATCCTCGATCTTTCCCTAAACTTAACTAAGTAGTTTTTGTCATGTAACCTCTGTACTTAAGTTACGGCACTTCCAGTGTGGTGTAACTTAACCATGATCTTTTCCTAAACATAAGTATGAAGTTGTGTTGCCTTAACCTAACCAAGTTGTTTCCTCTGAAAACTGAAGTTTATTTTGAAAAGCCTGGAGCGGAAATTGAAGATGGACATTTGTCAGAAAATGCAAGAAAAATGAGGAATAACTTTTTGTAAGATATCATACAAACTGTTCTATGAGAATATGTTGCTCTGGTACTAAAGGTTGTAATATGCTTTCTTTGCAACAAAAAGCATAACCAAGTGAAAACATCCCCGAGGACAATGCTATTCATAGGAGGAGCTGACTGGATTGACTTAACTGTCTTCACACCTTCCTCCTTTCAAGGTCTAATCTGAGTCCATGCGTTGCCTTTCCCAGGATGCAGAAAAGCTTGAGTGATCATCTGGATCACCAAGTTAATTTTTTCCCCATAGGGACAAGTACAAAGCCTTCATATCTAACATAAAACAACTCCTATATATTGCCTTTTAACAGTGGCACTACATGTAGCAGGTACTTTTCCTTCATAGTGACACTTTGAATCTAATGGTAGTGGCAGTTTGACCTTCTGTGCCCTCTTCACAGAGATAATGACAGGTTGGAACAGGACTGGAAATGTCACTGCTGTCACTCCTGGGCACTGACCATTCAGCTTGGCTTGTACACTAATGTAAACATACAGAAGGGTGATGTACAGTATCTAAAACAGAAGCAAAAAATAAGTTTATTCAATGTTACGTTCAATCGTTTTCTTTTCAGAGGTTGTGACAGGATTACTCATTAAAATTCAACACCTAAAGCTTTGAAAGATAACAGTGAGAACATTGAAATGCCTGAAGAAATATTCCAGGCTGTGGCTTTTTAGCAAAAATCAAAGGACATTTAAGACTTTGTGACTTTCAACTCAAGTACAGTCAATGCCAAGGCAAAAAGATAAGCGCGGTATCAATGACCAAAGGGTCTAGATTTGTGTTACAGCATTGCCAGTCCCAAATGTGTTTCCATGCTCAGTCGGGTAAAATCATGGTGTTATGTTCAATGGAAGGGGGGATAGTTCAAGAGAAATAAAAGGCAGTCTGGTGTAGGAAAAAGGTGGATGTGGGAGTTTTTTCTTCCCCACAGGTAGCTTCAACTTTCCTGGAACAGGAAGTAAAGAAAAAATACCTTTTTAGTTGAGAAGTTGATTTAATCTTTAAAAGTGCCGATAGAAACACAACACACGTTTTATGCAAAAGGATATTCCCCCGCGGAGTATCTTGTAGAGTTGGTTGCCATGGGCGAGTTTCCTGAAACTTCCATCGATAGACAGGATATCATCGATGCAGAGCGAACAGGAATCAAGCACAGGTTGTTACAGCAGGTTCAGCGGTTTCCCTACACACATACGACCTCTGAGTGTTTGACTGCAGGGAAAGTCAATGAGCGGCTCCGCCATTCTCCTCCACCGTACGTCTGCATGACTAATGAAGTAAGCCAAGAAGGCTGGGGCACGACTCGCGGAGAAAGATTAAGAAAGAAAGACAAAAAGCCTCCTCTTCTGAGGGAGAAATCGTACTCTTGTTCAATCTGCCCACATTACCTTGCACCGTTACCCGATATAAGGCGACACACAATGCGGTCAGTGTTGATGTGGTAGTGTACAGAGAAGGAGAGAAAGGACAGCAGCCAGTGAGAGGGGGTGGGGTGAGGGGGTTGTGATTGAGCCACTGAAGTGATTGTCTCCCAAACAATCCTGATTAAAAACTGATGAATCAAGTACCGTCATCAACTAGACTGTACTGTAGAGGGCGTCCATAATACATTCAATGTTAATGGAAAAAATCAGGTCATGGTCGCACGTTTTTCTTGCCCAATAGCAAAGTACACAATCTGTCATTGTGTGCATTGGTGTTTATTTAAGATTAAGGGTCCTTAATGAATGTTTCATGCAGACTTTCTTAAATTTCTTAAATTTAGGATTACATTTAGTGTGCTTTTAAAACCTTCTCCTGGACATTGAGGCCGACCCAATGCCCTTTTCTTGAAAAGTTATTGCCTGTGATTTTGGCATTAGGTCTGCTCAGTTTTGGATGGATTTGGGCCATTAGAAGAGACAGCCAATAATATAAGAATAGATACTTAGTAGTTAAAAAAAAATATATAGTTTAAATTCATCTGAAGTTCCCAGACTGTACCTCCGGTTGATGGTCTTTGTGCACACACTTTTTAAATAACATACTTTTAAATATTTGGACTTGTGGGAAGGTATCAAATATTTTCAAGTGAAAAGGCTCAAGTCCAAGTGAAGTCACGAGTTACTGATGTTTAAGTCCAAGTTGAGTTGCAAGTCTTTTTTGATTTTGTGAAGTTGAATCCAAAGTCATCAAATTTGTGACTGGAGTCCAACTCGAGTCCAAGTCATGTGACTCGAGTCCACACCTCTGGCGTAGCTTAGTGTTATCTCAAAGATTTTCAATGTCATGGCTGAATATTTAGCTGATTTCAACAATGTGGATGCGACGCAAGATTTCAGAACGAGACTTCTCAGAGAAAGACACACAACAAAAAACAGAACTGATCAAGCAAATGGTAAAGAAAAAAATGTTTTCTCTGTAGGTTCCATGCCATAATGTTGTCAGACACTTGTAATAACAATCTGAGCAAAATCTGTGGCAAAAACAAGCACTTTTAGTGGACGTACTGAGCGATTACATTGCAGCCTGTTTAGCGGCTGTCGTCTGCAGCGCTCTCCCTCAATACTGGATTAATTAAAAAAATTGTTGTCCCCATTAGTCAAGTTGAAAGATACCAAAGTTACCCTTTAATGTGACAACCTTTTAATTTCAATAACATGGCACCTTCAGTACTCAAACACTTAAGTCCTTTTCTGTCTTTAAGCAAAAGCCACCTGAGAGATTCTGCTCATACCTTCATTCTGAAAGGATTTTAGATAACAATAGAAAAGGAATTCCCCGTCTAGGGCACTGCTTTGAAAAGTTGAATAGAGAAACTCACAAGAAGTCAAACATATCTCACATTCCTTTATCCACTCTGTCACAGCAGTATTCATACAGAGAGAGGGTGACAATAGTGGTTGGTATTCAAGTAGCTTAGGCACATCTTCTCCTCCATATAGTACTTTGCTGGGATGTTTTATACACAGACCTTTTGTGGAACATTACCTGCTTACAGGGGCATAGTGTTCATGTGTGAGCAAGACAGTAGGTGTGAGTGTGTACTTGTACAGCTATCTTTGTGAGGACCAATTTGAGTTTTAGACCTTCAGAGTGAGGACATTGTTGGAAAGTGAGGACATTTTGGCCGGTCCTCACCTTCGTACAGACCTTCAAAGGCCTGTTTAAGGTTTCAGACTTGGTTTTAAGATTCAGGTTAGAATCAGGTTTAGGTTAGAGTAAGGGTAAGAGTTGGGGTCAGGCATTTACTGTAGTTGTCATGGTTAAACTTAGGGTAAGGGGCAAGGGAATACATTATGTCAATGAGTGTCCTCACAAGATAGAAGTACAGGGCTGTATGTGTGTGTTCAAAAGGTTACTCCCCAAATGAAGTCCATTGCAGACCATTGGCTATCTGATTAAATGGCTTAGGAGTATTTAAATAATTTGAATTACTCTTACTGCACAGTGATTGCGGTTAAGTTTATACGTTGGCGGTTGAAGAGCTGTACAATCATCATCATCAGCAACCGTGATTAGCCATGATTTCAATCTCCCAATCAACACACCCAGACAGAAGATTAGCGGATAATGCACTTAATCAAAACGCAGACGTTTAACTTTGGAGTCTGACAGAAAAATATCTTATTATCATTAAGGTATGTTCATTATTGTAATCAGTCACTCGTGGCTCTTGTTTTGCTCAGAAGGAAATACAGCTTAATGTTTTTGGATTCATTGTCACATTGCATCTGGAATAACAAAAAGATAGGAAATAAGCCAGTTATCTACAGCGTGGTTCCACAAGTAATAAAAGCACCTGTGGCTCCCATTAAATAATCTTCCCTGATGACATTTTAACTAACTCTGCTGTGTCTAAACAGACTTTAGTGGGTTTAAATTGGTCTTTTGACACACTTTATCTTCTGATAAGAGGCCTCCTCCAGCCCATGACAGCAATGTCTCATCAAAATGGGTCATTTTCTTTTCCTTTAATTTCACAGTCATTTAATTCTGACCCGTTTGAACCCCCAAAAGCCTGAAAAAAAAATGAGCATCCCAAATATAAACACTGCAGAAACATTTTAAAGTGTCCTCAGGGAGATGGAACAAAACACTATTATGCTCATGTGTACGACGCACGTGTGGGCTCTTTTTTTTCCAATCGTAGTAAGCACAGACTCGCAGATGTTGAAGACAAAGTGCTCCGCTTCCTTCTCTGCTCTCATGTGGCATGTATAAAATGGCCAGAAGAACTGGTAGTCTGCGCACAAACTCAATATTCCTCTCATAAATCTTTCGGTGTCTTAATAGAGACAAAGCGCAAGTGGGCATCTGGGTCGCAATTCCATTGAAGGGGTGGGGAATTTGTTTTCCTTTGCGCCTCAAATGCTCTCTCCTAGTTTGGGGATCAATTTATCGTGCAAATAAATGATCCTTTTCTTTTGTTCTTTTCTTGTGTTTCACTGTGGCACAATAAATTGAAATTGTTCTGCAGTTTTGACATATACTGTAAATTACAGACTTGGGATAAGAGATTTTGCAGTCCATGAAGCAGTGGGAGTTTTTTTCCTCCTCTACACTGTGCTGGTTTGAGTGCAGAGTCGAGGCGGATCGGGACCGCTGTTCTGGTTCAAGAGCGCGGCAGCAGAAACCATTCTCCTCTTGAGTGTTGTTTGGTAAGATACTCCCTCAACTCCCACACACATAGATGAAAAGCCTTGCCTCGACTTGTCTTTTTGTCAAATATTGGCACTTTACTGAATGCTTCTGCTGATTCTCCACCTCCAAACATCTGACAGATCTGATATGCTTCCGTACATTTAAGAAGATACGTCCCACTTTATTATTTTCACCATCCACTATTGTCTTTCAGATTATCCTACATTCACACACCATCTTTGTTTTGCAGCCACTGCAAATCAAAACGACCTGTCCCATAATTCATTGCAGCCGAAAGAGAAGGTGGGTGTGATTTATCTCTGGT
Source organism: Sebastes umbrosus (assembly GCF_015220745.1). Lineage (NCBI taxonomy): Eukaryota > Metazoa > Chordata > Actinopteri > Perciformes > Sebastidae > Sebastes > Sebastes umbrosus. Next base: position 35,945,598 of record NC_051270.1, on the reverse strand, counting down.
GATTAGCATAGAAAAGGGAAAAAGGTGTGTTAGTGAGAGGAGGAGAGGGAAGATGAGGCCTTTTGAATGTGACATTCCAGGCCTGGTTCACCGGTTTAACTGAAGCCACATAACGGGTCTCGTATAACCTTTTCTTTTTTACTGTATCGCCATGGCGACTGCTGAGGTAAGCAGTTGATCTCATTAAAACAGGATCTTAGGCTGGCAACAGTTTGGAAGTTGTCCTTGAGAAAAAAGAAACAGCAGCCTTGGAATGCTAGCGCAAGTCTCATGACAAAAGGACGCCTTTTTGGCAATTTCCGTTTTTATTCAACAAACCTTTAAGGGGGGTTTTGTATCGGGCCTCATTAGCATGATAATGAGATTCAGGAGGACACAGTACAATGTCGCAGGGCAGACCTTGATATCCTGCAAGACGAGGCTCTTGTCCAGATTTCCTTGAGTAAGGTTCTGATATTCTTTGCGTGCAGAGTCTATGGCCATGTGTTGTGAATCCAAGATGTTTTAAATTGTAGTAAGCTGCCCACACAAATAATGGCTGATATTTAACACACTGTCACAAGAAACACATTAGTTAGGGTCATATTTTAAGCAACTTTAGAAATTTCCATTAAACATTAATTAATATGTTTCTGCTAACTATGATGTAATGCATAAATGTATATATGATATACACAGACCATGACATGAAAATATACAGGATATGACAATTGAAACATTATCGGTCTTAACTTTAGGTAAAAACTGGAAACAGCTAGTCCGGCACATAACCCCCCATAAAACGGTGAATTGTCATTTTTAAGGCCTTTACATACTGGGGGTGTTTTTTTTCACGAGATTAATTTGCACATCCAATGTGTTCTCATCCCAACACATCATATACCGACACTTAATCAGATCCCTCGGCGTCACGTTTAGGTTGCCGTAAACACGTGCTTAATGTTGTGAATTAAACAAAAACATTTGCTTAGGTTCAGGCAACAAAACCACTATAGTAAAGGTTTAGGAAAAAACAACATGGTTGGGCTTAAAACTACTATCTATGTACAGTGAAAATGACACTGAACGTTTAGCAGCTGATTGTAACGTGAAGTTTACAAACAGCGGTCTCCTGGATGAAAGCCTTGTGTTTGTTGGACCCATCCACCTCCTAAAGGGTGCCTTTTGGGGTGGTATTGAACGCCGACGGTTGTGATAAAGCATCGGTATTTGACGCCCTGGGAATGAGAACGGGTTGGCACATCAATACATTTTTTAGAACTGTTGTTTTCGTCATGAATACTTTCGCAATGAACAAGAATATTGCATGGAAAAAAGGCAACACATTTATTTCGGAACAGCTTTTGCACTGCGATAAAAGCATCAACCAATCACATTGTGCGGAACGGGTTGAGTTACGCCTATTTTTATGAAACAACACGGAGGATCCTTAGTCTGAACCAAGACGGCGACCAGGTCCACTCCTTCCGTTCTTATCTTTCACAATGTAAGCCCTAGACTTATAATATTTGCAGGTGAGTATTTAGCATTTTCATTTTGTTTGTCCATTCATTTGTTTTCTGTATGAAACTCATGATGCCTGATATTTCCAAAGCATTTAGCCAAAAAAAGAGACGATTTATGGGTTATATAGAATGTGTTTTAGCTAGAATATCTCCAAATTGATTATCTTTTAAAAAGAAAACACAGGACAATCCTTCAATCTACAATTTTGAATAGAACTTAAAAGGACCACAGGCAGTAGAGTTCTTTGGTTGGAAGTCTTTCCCATATACACACTGCGTTCATCACATTAATGCATTCACAGTAAAACGGATTCCAGGTGCGATCTCTGTGTGTGTGTGTGTATGTGGTAACAACTAAGAATGTTGTAGCTTGTGTTTACTCTCGGGCTACTGGCATTCCCACCTGAGCTTTAACTGCTGTGGCAGGGTTTTATCAAAGATGGCCGTCATGGTCAGGGTCAGCTCCCCACGGGAAAGCAGGGAGGGTAATCCTGTTAGAGGTGTTATTATCACCTCTGACAGCTACACACATACTGTGACCATCTCAACTGCAACCGTGTCAGCTGAGCCACCGAGTCCTGCGTTTTGCTAAAGTATACTTTTTTTTTCTATTATTGGCATCAAACTGTGTGTTGCACACACCATCTCCTGACATTTGAAAATACCAAATGTCACAAGAAGATGGTCCCCATATGTTCTCTGCTGCTCAGTATTTAAAATGCAATAAATGTGTCTGGACAACGCATTCATTGTGAGGTAAACATCAGGATATATTCTTATACATTAGTGGCAGTTTGTTTGGCAGAACATGGTCGGATTTACTTTAACAACAACTACAAGATAAATATTTCAGTATTTTTTTGCCAAAACTTTTAGCTGCTGTGTTTTTTCCAGCCGGTAATCTGAATAGTAATTCTGTTGACAGACAGTTCACTGCGGTGGATGGATGCCACGGAGACCTCATCAGCTTCGCTCAGGAGATGTTTATATAACTACACGTAACGCTTCAGATACCTTCTGGAAATAACAGCTTGCTTGCAATCAGAGCTTAAAGCTACCTTGACAATATCAATCTTCTGGGACTTTGACACTGCCTGCTCATTTAGTGTTGAGTGACACATAAGAAGTAAATAAAATTCATTATTTTAGGTGCGCTCTCATGAGCTGTGGAATGAACAAAATACACTTTACTGACTCAGAGTTTCCGAAGTGCCTCGTGAATGTGTATTGGAGGACTGAGTTGAATTGTAAATATTTAGTATTAAAAAGTCTTAGTGGGTTACATACAGTTAAAATGTATATGTACAGTATGTGGGGGTTGGCTGGCAGGTGTCAATAAACACTAAAGGAAATCAGGATAACGAAAACATAGTTCCAGTCAACAATTAAACCACCAATCTCAGTCACTGTGCAATGTGTATTGAACTACAGGTAATGATAACAACAATACTTAGGATGATATTGTTAAATAAATGTCTGTGGTATCCTACACACAACAAAAAGAAGAAAAAAAAACCTTTCTAGTTGTGCTCAAAAATGGAAAAAAAAATGATGTCATCAATAAAAGTGTAGAAGAATAGAATAGACATCTGTATTGTCCACTTGGAATTTGTCTTTGGCTTCACAGCACTTAAAAAAGATTAACAGACATACAGTAGATACAGCTTCCTTTGCCATGGGTTAAATTACATGAGATAAAGAAAAAAAAAAAAAAAGTAACTAATAGCCTATGTGGGTCAAACAATTGTGATGAAAGTGCTAACATATTAACAATTTATACATATCTTAAATAAACATCATACAAAACAGCAGCAGTCACTAATATCTAATGAAATAATTTGTCAAATAAAATGACAGATAATAACAAATCAAATTTAAACAAAAAGTCTACTGAGTTATTGATGCGAGCAAAATAAATGTAAACATATTCAAAATGCTCTTGGATGTTAGGCCACTCGTGTGAATTTAAAAATGCATGTGTGATATGTATAACAGGATATGTTTTTCAGTGTAGGGAATTATATTTACAAAATAATATCTGACTATCATGTATTTGTATAAAGGTTCCATGTCATGCTTCTTTATGGTTCAGCCCCAGATTCTGCATTTGGATGAGTTGAAACGGAGCACAGTTTTCTGCCTTTGGATTGCTGGAGTGCTGTTCATTTTTATAATTGATTAGTCTCTGCACCACACTGCAGCAATAACAGCATGCATTCTTAGACTGACTGGTTTCTGTTTTTAAATGACATAAAAAGATGCACTGTAATGAAGCTTTTATGAATGGTGATTATTACCCATTAAGGCTTCATTAAAGGTGCCAAGTGTAATTCCTGCCCACATGCTCCAAAAAAAATAGGGGTCAGCATTTCATCTCTACTACTGGGTCCATACAATGTAAATATACAGTCATCAGTTAGAATTATAAAAAAAAGTAGTAAAGAAAAACTACTAAATAACAGCAGGGCAAGAATATGCAAAATTCAACCAAAGTGCCAAATTTCTGAGAGCCAGTCAAAAAACACTGCTATCTTATAATCTTCAGGTGTGGCATCAGTCTATAGTTTAAGTTAGCCATCTATGTGTTTGTGCCACTATCCGGGGAATGTACAGTCCGTGTACGCTATGATAGTTTGTTTATTGGATTAGATCCAATGTGGCAGAAACAAGAAAAAGCCGCTCTTCTCCCATCAAAGTAGTTTCCTGGCGGTGGTGAGGACGAAACGAAAATATGAGTCGTTTTCTTGTTTCTGCCACATTGGATTTAATCCAATAAAGCTACAAAAACGTACACGGACCGTACCTTCAACGTGATTGACAAGCCCTCGGAGCAGCTGTACTTCTTCATTCTCTAATGTCGGACAGAGGGCAGACTGGACGCTACACTGACTCACTATCGCCTCTCGAGGTACAAGTGGTATTAGTAAGACAGGACGGGCCGGGGCTAGCTGGTTAGTATGCTCATTTCCGTATAGATATCTGCAACACAATACATAGATGTCTTTGAAATAATGTCAACAAAGTAACCTCTTCACATTCTGTTGATAGTATTAGTTCATTTTTTGAATGTTTTAAACTAAAATTCTGGCCACATCTTACACTTTGCACCATTAAACATAAATGTGTTATGAATGGGAAATGTAAATTTCTCTCAAAGAAAAGTCATAAATTGACTGAGTGGTAAGTCAGTTTTACAAGGTGCCATCTCATTCACTTTGTGAAACTACAGAATTCAATCAGGAGCAAGACTTTAAGAGGCAAGGACAAGGTTTTAAAAACCAGAGCCTACACCAGCGTTTCAGTGTGAAAGGAGCTTTCCATTTCCCATGAGAGATCTATAAAAATGTCTCACGACTGCCGTCTAAACGTTGCTGCAGAGCCACAGGCTGATTGGCACACTCTCTGCAGAGTTAGCAGCTAATGAAATACACAAATGTCGACCGAGCGCCAGATACGCCAAACTCTACAGCACGCTGAAGACTGATACCCACATCTACCAGCCGCAAACAGCTTGTTTGATTTGAGAATATATCTATGTGGGTTTGATAGATACAATTTCTGCGCATCACACATGCTTCAGTGTGTGTGTGTGTGTGCGCGTGTTTTACTGATGTTGTGGGGACATAAATGTGTTTACACAGTCACTGTGGGGACCTTCTTTTTGGGGATAAAATGCAAGTCCCCATAACTTATATCATTACAATTTAGGGTGAAGATTTGGCTTAAGTTTAGGGTTATGGATTAGCCAAGTACCTTTTTGGGTAAGTCCCCAGGAAATTAATGTAAGTCAATGTAATGTCCTCTAAAGTGATAGAATCATGACTGTGTGTGTGCGTGTGTGTTCCTGCACATTTATTTGCTACTGCCTGTGAATGCTCCAGTGTATCAGATACAACAGGCACACAGAGTCATTCTACATCTCTATCTGATGCTTTAACAAGTTGAGTTGTTATTCTGACTGCAGTGTGAGTATTCGCTGGCTCAGATTGGGATAACAGATTGCCTCGGGTGTTTGGACTCCAAGATTGCTATTAAATCCACATTGATAAAACTAATCCTCTTGCTGAGCCACGTTGAAAGCCATTGTAATATACCTGATAAATATAGCCTACCTGTGACACTATAGAGGTTAATTGTAATATGAAAAAGAAAATCATACAGATCATGTTCATTTATAGCTTAGCAACTGTAGCGTGGCTACATTTCACTTATTACACTGTCCACTAATGGATTAATTGTACTTATTACACGGTTGTGTTGAATACTCGATTCTGATTGGTCAATCACGGCGTTCTGTGGTCTGTAATTTCTGTATAACAGACCGTTGCCATGGGCGCAGCTCTGATGTTGGACTCTGGCGGACCGTTTTTGTGTAAACATATTGATTTCTTCAGTAAGTAGCCGTGTAATAAGCTGGATAATGTACAGCTAGCGGGTCATGTTGTGAAAGAATCCCCTTCAGGGCGATGAGAGACAACAACAACCGGCTCGCTGTACATTATCCCTTACTTAAATTTTAATTTGAAATTTAAATTGTTTCTGGAGCTAAACATCTAACTGTAAATAAATGATTATGTCAACTGTCATCATTGTGTTGGATTTTATCCAACCCAGTTTCCTACAAAATTACATTCACAACTAAACTGCATTCTCAATTATGTTTGGAAACATATTTTCTCCCAGAACACGGTAGCAGTTTTAAACAATTTTAAACACGTGGTTAATAAATTAAAACAAAACAAAATAAAGAAAGACATGAAAAATACTTAGTTAGGTTTAGGCAACAAAACTACTTTGTTAGGTTTAGTGAAAACATCATGGTTTGACTTAAAATTACTGTTTGTTACGTTATTAAGTTACGGACATAAATTGAAATTATTGAACGTTGACTTTTAGTTTCACATGGGACATGAACAGTGGTCTCCTGGGTGAGAGTCCTGTGTTTGTTTGACCCGTCCACCATCCCAACCTCATCCCTCGGACTCCGTGGACTGTCATTACAAATGTGTCATACATCAGAAACAAACATAATCTGCGTCAATATGTTTCCGTCAAAACATATTTGACAATGTTTTACTGTATGGAAAGACAATTTTTTGGAGACAGGGCTGATTTTAACTAGTGTATTTATTTGTTCACCTCATTAGTTTTAATCCTGGAGCACAGTGTATGGTTGTGTATTTCCCATGCTTGTCCAACATAAAACACAGTTTTGGAGTGAACCAATGACTTGATAGGACAGGCCAGTATCTAGCTACTTAAAACACTCATATATTTTCCCCGGGAACTGAAGAACCAAAATGGAGCTAAAATATGATTTATATTAACAAGTTGGCCAGAGAGACACATTTAATTAGGAGGTTCATGTTGCTCTGTATCTGTTGTACAAACTGGTAATACAAATCAAAACCAAAGCAATATTTAGCTGCTTTATTAGTGCAAATTTGACCAGTCTATTTATTCCCCATAAGCAGCCAATGCACCATAAGACATAAAGATGTAGCTAGTTACAGTAATAATATTGTTAACAGTGTGTGAATGTTTGTGAGCCAGCTAAGACACAGACTGTAACAAAACTAATTTGTTTCTGATATTTTTGTCCGGACAATGTAGTTTTTCTCTTCTGTCTTTTGTTTGTGGTGACCTACAGCTCAGGTTGAAACATTTCGAGTTTACACTGATACGCCTTCCCCTGGATTTGTGACACCTCAAGCAAATTCACATCTGTTTATTTCCACTCACATCTTTCAAAAGAAATTATATGTAATCCTCAGCCTGGTCTACAAAAAATTACATTCCCATACAACCAAATTGCATTGTCAATTACGTTTTGAGGGAACGCATTTTCTCCCAGATTACGCTTTTATTTGACTCATCAAAACTAGGTTTAATCAAGGTTTGCGTAGAAAGGAGGTCTAGGTGGATGGTTGGGACAAACACAGGACTTTCACCCAGGACACCAGTCATGTCCTATGTGAAACGCAAAGTAACATAATTATTTTAACCCAAAATATGATCGATTACTAACCCTAATCAAGTAGTGTTGTGGCCTAAACCTAAAAGTAACCGACAATGCAGTCTTGAAACTGCAAAAGCTCCACGAGCAATTAAAACACTATAACTTTAAAATACATGTATTTTTGGTTCGGAAACGTTGAGATTTAATGTATCTGTGATTTGCAGAAATGCACAATGCCAAAGTTTTATTCTGGGGACTTGGTTGTAATCCTACCGCCTTTTAAAATGTACTATTCTTAAAAAGTGCTAGTGGTCAAAAATAATTTGATGCAGCTTTAACTTTTTAAAGGACAGTAGTATACGGTATTTACAAACATGAATTGCTACGTAAATGACTTGAGTGAACTCTTTATGAATATTTCACAGAAGTGATAATGATATTAGTTATTATGCAAGGTGAGGGCATACTATGTACGTTTGCCAATGCTATACTCAGGATTCTTTTAACTTGTATGTTGAGCTAGAAGTAAAAGCTTATTTTAAAGTGTGCTTATACAGCTCAGAGTGAGTCATTGTGCTTCTTGTCCTTGCTTCCTAGTTCAACAAGCTTAACATGGTTGCCAGAGCACAGCACTGGCTATTTTCAAAAGCTAAGCTAACCAGCACCTTGCTGTCCAACAGAAAACAGGCCAACTGTGTGTCACCTTGTCTGCTTCATGTTTTGCCTCACTGCACTTGTCCATGTCCTCAACGGTGTGCCCACCATTTGTGTTACTGCTACTCCACTGACGCTGAGCATTTCTTCACAGTGAAGGCTGCTGTTTCAGAGAATCATGCCTATTGGGACACTGAAGAGTCAATGACCTGCAACATGATCCGGAGGTTGTGCATGGTGTGGTGATGTTAGGTCACAACAGGTACAAGCAGACATAGTGTTTATAGTAACCCAACCTACTGCCAAATGCCCTCTTTGGCTAATACCAGACTAAAGACATAAAAAAGTGATATTATATTACTGGTAGTGTTAAGACAATGCTCCTGTTCATGCCAAGCCTTGGTCTACAACCAATGATATCACAATTTCAACCTCGTCTCCTTCAAAATTACGTTCCCATGCAACTAAGTTACGTTTCGAGGGAAGCGTATTTTTCTCCTGTATTACGGTCACAGTTTTAAACACAAAACAAACAAACAAAAAATGCATGTTAAAAAACATCATGGTTTGGCTTAAAATAACTATGTTTGTTACATTATTTAAGCTACGGACGTGAATTAAAATTAGTGGACATTGACTTTGGTTTAACACAGGGCACAAACAGTGGTCTCCTGGGTGAAAGTCCTGTGTTTGTTTGACCCGTCCATCACCCCGCCATCCCTAACCCCTTTCCTACGTGGACTGTCATTAGAAACGTATTTATGATACGTCAAAAACAAACGTTATCCTCAAAAAATATGTTTTCCTCAAAACGTAATTCACAATGCAATTTTGTTGTATGGGATCAGAATTTTTAGGAGACAGGTCTGCACTGTTTTCAGTGTCAGTTCCAGAGTGACTTCAGGAGGAACTCTGAACTAAATAACCTTGATGTACACCTTTCTTTTTTTGTGTGTTTCTTATCACGTCATAACTCAAAATGTTGGTGATTTACTTTGCAAGTTACAAGACCAGTTTTTTCTTAATTGGTTATTCGTACTGGAGAACGCTCCACACGGAGCCTATATTTGTATTTTGTTATGTTTCATTCTATAACTGTTGCCTTTAACCCTTTTAATATCAAGAATTCTGAATTTCTTGGAAGGTTGGGTTGCAATTCCTTTTGTAATTTAGTTTTTCCATGCCTCGTTGGCTTAGAAAATGTTCCTCACATTGCATCACATAGATGCCTTGGAGCTCATACTTGCTTAACACTAATAGGTTAATTGTTGACTATATTTTGATAATGTTTGGTAAGCTTCATGCATTAGAGACAATGGGCCATGTTGTTACTGATAATACTCAGTGACTTTATGATAAGTAGGTCATTCCTGCAAGACAATAATGTAATAGCTGTTTTACTTTACCTGTTGGGTTAATCCATGTGTAAATTTGTTAATTTGTGTTTTTCTCCTAAATCCATTGAATTAAACATCCTCTCTGACCTGATTGTCCGAGTCACATTTATACTTGCCAAACCAAACCAATTACATTTCTGAGTTCTTATTCAAACTTTTACAGTAATACCTCAACTAACCTTGCTGTTGTTGGAACCAAAATATAAAAATATAACTGTCCTTGTCAATGTAACTGCTGATCTCACTGTCGTGTCTGTGGAACGTTTGCGGCCTCCATCAAGATAAATGAATGATATAATTCATGATGACAAATGCATTTCGCTCAAATGTTATGTAATATTCATGTAACATGGTTATATCAGATTCATATATGTTTCATTTGACTGTAGCCTAATAATTTATACATATTGTGTAATAAAATATGATGTTCCTTATTTGGAGCATATATTGTTCCTTCTGCTCCATCCAGTTAAATACTGAATAGCTCTTTTTGTTTTTTTAATTGACCCCCTGTCCATTGAAATTAATGTGAACATCCCCAAATATCAATATACCATCTGGAGTTACATATTGCATAAGATTGTGAACAATAAATAATGTTAAACTGTTTAACATACTGTATGTAACTGCAATACATTTGCAAATTAAATTTGCTCTGTTGTCCTTGGCGTAATTCCACCTCTCAAGTGGAAGTCAAATAAAAGTGGAGCAATGCTTATTCCAGTCCGTGAGGAGTGATAACAATGCTGCTCACTGTTTTTTTTTTTTTTTTTACAGTGTGGGAATCTTCTAGGTAACTGAACTTCTGGTGAACTGGAACAATTTTGGCACTGGGACACCCTAGAATATGTCTGACTCCTCGAACAAGTTTGGCACACACACACACGACTTCTACTGCCCATGACTCCTTGCACTGTGATCGTACAGTGGCGATGAAAAGAAGGAAACTATATAAAGTAAAGAGACACTGGCGGGTTCAGGCAAGCCCCATGTTTCCCACCTTGCAGCATGTGAACAGCCACAACCGCCAATCTGCACATCGCCTCGACTGTCGACCACACCGCTCCCAATCAACCCTGTCTGACATGTTGGAAATTGACCAGGGGATGATAGTGACAGTGCTGGTGTGGAAGTGGGGGAGTGAAAGAGAGAGGCAGGGAATTACAGGGAAGATTTTATTAACAGAAAAAAAGAGGGAGTCTGGGGCATGTTGAAAATGGAGAGGATATCAAGCTGTGTTTGCATGGTAATCCAGTAGAGCCGATAGAACGTGGCTCAGCCCCGAAAATCCTCTGTCTCTTCTGTAAGAGATTGCTGCCGGCCAGGCAAGCTACCAACGAGGCCTTTGGAGATAAAAAAAAAAAAATGTGTGTGTGTGCACATGTGAAAGCTCATGTTTTACACATACCTACCCAGCTACTGTCAGTGTGGGCTTTCTCTCTGTGTGTGTAGCGACAGCATCCAGACAGGAAATTGTTGCTCATATCAGCGGCCGTCCAGTAGCTTTTGGTGAAGGCGGAGGGAGAGAGGCGTTGCACGGCTGCCTGGTTGTCCCCTTAGCCCTGAATTTTGGCAGCCCATCAGAGGCGAACAGATAAGGCCTCACACATGCTTCATGTTTGGTGAACTGGCAGTAGGCTGTGCGGAGACAGATGTGGCCAGGTGGGAGGAGTGGACATTGCGCTTTCCATCTCCTGTCTTTCTCCATTTCCTACGGCAGGATGCTGATTTACACCACAGTAGCAGCATCTAATTTGTATGAATAATGCATCTCTTCTCCCTTTTTCTACTACTAGCCTCTCTCTCTCTCTAGCTCTATCCTTCTAACAAATGCTGCACAGAAATAGAAATCCAGCTCCAACAACAGCAGTGAGGTTTAGTCACACATGTAGCCCAGAAGTACAAAAATGGATCTCTGCCATTAAAACTAATGACTTTAATTTCTTACCTTTTAATGGCGAGAGTGCAGTGCCATCCGTTTTGTAACAAATGCAGAAATTAGTATTGTGACGCATAAAGAACATTCTGTAATATCAAAATTCAGCCTTGGTCTCACTGAAAAGACTCGCAACCTTTTTGATTGGATGCTGTGCTCTCAGAATAATATGCGCAAACCAATTATAAGCAAGATAGAAAAATTATGCTCTGTTCCATTATTCAAAAAGTCACCCTTCCATCTTTAAATGTCACACATTACCTTTCAGAAAGTATTCAACCGTAATTTGTGATGTTAAGCCTAAACTGAAAATGGAAAAAGGATTTTTTTTTTTTTTTATTTAATCGCAGATCTTCATAGGATAGCCAAAAATAATAAAAAAGCTGAAATGTTCTATGTCAATACATATTCAGTTCCTCTTCTCGCCTGAATTACTGGTAAGGTGCATCCGGATTAATTTGAACACACTTGAGTTATTGCTTGAATGGAATCATCTGTAGATATTTTAGATGATGAGTGAGAAGTACTGACTCGAGAGGTTGAATACAAAGTATGTAAAAGAGTGGTCATTTACAGATCTTTCATTGCCGTTCTGTTGCTAGGGCAACAGCTTTGGTCCAAGTTTACTTCCTGTCAGCTACTGCATTAACAAACATTGCAACAGGAAATGCACAGTGTCCTGTTAGAATGTTTATGTTGTCAGGTTTGAAAAGGTGTATAGCAAAATGCAGTATGCCAAAACATAATACACTAAAAAATATGTCTCTTGAAGTTTCTGAAGGCACTGAATAGACTAGGGTTATTGTTAGGGGATGATTCTAACTCAACACAAATCTAGAAAAAGAAAAAAAAAGATATATATATATTTGTATGACTTGATACAAAATTAATTTAATGTATGCAGAAATAGCTACATTTTCCAGAAAAACAAGAAACATGACATCATGAAAATGAAATCATGGACAGAGTGTGAATATAGTGTACGTACTCTATAGATATCAAAAACATGTCTCCTTGGAAATAGAGAGCTGCTCAAAAAAGATGGAAGAGGTATCAACTGGAGTTAACGGTGCCTAAACGGACAGCATGGGCTACAGTTAATGCACATGCCATGTGACCACATCTAGTTTTTTAAATAATACATTAGCAACATACCAAATGCATTTGGAGAGCGTAATGGATAATGTCGGAAATCTCTTTTTCCACAATTTATGTCAGCGGTTGCTCTCATGATAGTGGTCATGGTTGTCCTCAAAGACCAAATCTGGACCTGCAGTATTACATGTGAGTAATAGAGATTTGAAAATTCTAAATTATTTAAGACCATAAATCCCATGAAAATACAGTGGAGCTGAATAGTTATACATTTGCATTTGTTATCAACAGATGAGTTTTAGAGGAGGCTCTCCATTTGTAAAAGCATTATATGTGTCAATAAATCATGAAGCTCTGTGTATGTAGAGACCAAGGATACTCATCAGCATTTTACTGGGATCGATATATGATGTTAGATTCATAAACCAGCAAAATTCTGAGTTGCTTCTGATATGTTTATACTTTGTTATTAAATCAGCTCTTTGTGTGAAAAGCTTGTCTTTCTCCTTTTTCACTAGGCCCTCTCACCCAAAACTGAACAGTGTTTTTGTGTCTGTTTAATTATTAATTTCAGTCCAATGTTTTAGTTTATTTGATGCATTATCATTAAGGTGCATAGTTGACACAAGCTTGTTTAATTTGTTTGTTGTATGGGTCCATAGGATTTTAGTTATTTTGCCTGGGATGTTGAGGTGGACCAGCTGCTCAGCTGCTCAATCAAGGAAGGGGAAACAGGTTTGCCTCATTATGTCCTGTTAGCAGGGAGGAGCTGGGCCCTGCTAAGATGTAGGATGATAGGTAACATAGTCCTGCAATAAATTACATTCTATAATATTTGGTGTGCTCATTGGTATGGACGGGTGCGCATAGATAGATTGAGATGTCAGCAGTAACTTAGAGATCTTGTATTAAAGGTATGTTCATTATTCTGTGTGATTTGGATGCTTGCTCGGTTTAGCTCCCACTATACTTCCCAGGGCAGGTGGTTTGTTCCAGTTAGGTGAGGCTGAGAAGGTAAAGTGCCATCCACTGGAGTAAAGAGGAGAGAGGAGTTGGCAGCTTGCTGTGAGGCTGCAGCTTTCTTTTGTTTGGTGTTCTTTTGATTCAGTTTAAATTAGGGCTGTCAAAGTTGACACAATGATAACACGTTAACACAAATTTGTTTTAACACCACTAATTTCTTTAATGCATTAATGCATTTTCGATTTTTATGTCCTAGCGGGCTCAGTTTTAAAACTAAATTACTATACTAAGCTAAATAACAATCCAAATAATGCTCCAAAATGATGCTAAATTTTGGCGAGGAAAGATATATGAATGACAATGGGTACTATGGGAACCCACAAGTCTCCCCTTTACAGACATGCCCACTGGACTTGAGTTTGCCATGTTATGATTTGAGCATATCTTTTTATGCTAAATGCAGTACCTGTGAGGGTTTCTGGACAATATTTGTCATTGTTTTGTGTTGTTAATTGATTTCCAATAATAAATATATACATACATTTGTATAAAGCAGCATATTTGCCCACTCCCATGTGGATAACAGTATTAAATACTTGAACAATCTCCCTTTTAAGGTAAAAAAATTATAATTGTTAAATTAATTGTGATTAAATATTTGAATCGATTGACAGCCGTAGTTTAAATATAGTTTTATAGTTTTTCATTTTTTGTACTTTGTGTCAGTAAACTTTTTGTTTATAAATGCCACTTTTCTGCACTACTCCTGCTTATCAAACTGGTTCTTCAAGATCCATTTTAAAAGCTTTCTGGTACCAAACCACCTCATCTGCCCTTTATAAGGGGTGGCGGCGCTACAGTTTGTACTCATGGAAGTTGACACCAATACAAACAACTAACAGTTGTTTATGACATAACACAATACCATTACAGCCTCAGAAAGTTATCATAGAATTAGTTGTGCAAGTGTGGCACACACACAGTTCTCGCCCACAAAGTTCCTGGTGGGATGGAGGACTGGTTCACCATGCGTTTCAATCAATACAAATGTCTGTGGGTGGGAAGCCGGCGGGGGATTATATCCTTGTTTCTGCACTCGCAATTCCTATCGTGAAGCCTAGTGAAGCTGCTTGCTGGCAGATGAAATGAAGCAGCTGATAAGACTGTGTGAGGACGCACACAGTTATGTCTGTCTGCAGCTCTATTCAAGCCAACACTAGAGTTAACTGTGACAATTGACTGTGCATGGGGAATTATTGGACATTCTAAATTAGGAGGAAAAAGGGAAAGATAATAAAAATAAGCTGAATCCTTTTTGCATGGTCTTAATGAAAAGTCAACATTCTATGTTTTACAAAGGCAGCATTTTTTTAAATATTTGCTCATTTGTTTTACAGTGTTTCTATTCTATATCATTGGCAGAAACGTAACACCTGCCTTTTTACTGAGAAAAGAAAAAACGCAACATTTTCAGTGTCCCATCACAAATCTGTGGGTCTTGCAGTTAACAGAGCAGAGACAGTCTCTGAGGTGTCCATTCACATATTGGTTCCACCTTTAGATACAGTATGATTTTTCTGCTCTCAGTTTTTTTTTCAGTATGTTACAACCATCTGGACAACTGCATGATCAGAATACACAAAGAGAACACAGAAGAATTGACCTGTAAGTGTAGAACAAATATGGTCCAGTGTTTAAAACGACCCGGTCTCCATCCCAACTCGTCAAATACCGCCGTTTGGTCAGTGCCCCTCGGCATTAGAAACCCACACACAGAGGCACCCTTTAGCGACAGTATGTGACGAACCGGTCTTTCAACTAACTCCGATGTAAACCCACCTGCGGTGTAATTCGACGGTCAGCGCAAGTGACGTAGTATTAATAGAGAGTCCATTCAGGGCGAGCGGGAGGGGTGGTGGATGGGTCAAACAATCACAAGACTTTCAACTACGAGACCGCGGTTTGTGTCCCGTGTGCTAAAAGTAACGTTGACTTATTTTGTCACGTCAGTCTATAGTCACGTGACTCGTCGATATTGTCAGTCCCATGAGTCACTAGTCAGTGAAGCTAACGTCAACCACGACCATTTTCTTACACTAATTAAGTGGTTGTGTTGCCTAAACCTAACTACCTGTGAAAAAGGAAGTTTATTTTGAAAGGACACTATGCATGTTACAAGCGTATATTGACACGCCATCCCCGGTCTGTCTAAATGTAAGAGAGGGGGACCCCGTGCACCTGTATCCGATGCCGAGGGGCACTGACCAAGCGACGGTATTTGACGAGTTGGGAGTGAGAATGTGTTGGTTTAAAACACCTATACATTAATGATAATTATAACTCATAAAGGGACTGTTTGTAACTTTCTAAGCGTATAAATGTAGCGGGTCGGCACACATGCGCGCTCGCGTGTGGCCGCTGTCTCGTCTCCTCTGTCTGCTCGCCTTCACTCAGACAGCGCGCGCGTTCTCGCGTACTTGCTCCACCTCTAGACGTGAATGCGCGCTCACTCCACACTGCAGAAGAGTCAGTTTAGCTCTGAGAATATCTAGTGAATGTAGAGTGGACGTTTGTGCAGAAATAAATGCTGCAGCTTCTCCAGACCAACAGAGGTTTCCCGTGTCTTGGGAAGTAACGGGGCTCCGCAGAGAGAAACGTTACCGTCTCGTTACCGACCGGTTGCCGGTGTCTTCCTGCTCTCTCCGGCTGCGGGCGGAGGGATACGAGTTTCTCGCTGGGGAGCCCCGTTGCTGAAGCCTGCGCTGAGGCAGGAGAAGCAAACACAGTATCAGCATTGATTTATGGAGAGACCTTCGTCTGGTCTGCTAACATTACTGCCAAGCAGCTGAATTATAGAGTGATATTGTGGTTTTAGCTGACGTGTGTCGCCTCACTGTTTTGAGCGATGCTCGTCCATTTAGAGCGAGCACAAGCACGAGCCCGACGCTGACTTTCGTTGATTTCACGGCCACAGGTGTCGCTGTTAAGAAGCATTTCTGAAAGTTACAAATAGTCCCTTTAACTGTGCTCTAGTGATAAAACTGAGGTTGTTTCGGCTTGGCTCTTTCACTGTTAACGAACACTACTTAGCAATGCAAATAAGCCTGTGGTGTTAAAACAGCAAAATTAAAAGCTATCGACGTCGCCTGTGACTCTGTCAAACACTATAAAGAGAAACACTTACTTTAATGGATTCAATATTGATTTTACTTTCGTTTTCAAGGCATCAATACACCCATCTGTACATCTTTACCAGTGAGGATGCATTTGAAGGAGCTGAGACAACACTAGGCTGAGCACTGAATTATGTTGTCTATTTTTTTTTTTTCATATTCAAATATTTACAATTGATCAAAGCACTATCAATCCAACAGTATTATTGTAAGCAATTGTGACACCACTGTTGGGTGCATTTTAATTACCAACAACCTTCAGTTTCCTGCCTGTTTTTGAACAAATAAATCTTTCTCATCATGCAACGTCAGTGAGTTGTTTCAATGCAACAAAAAAAGCAATTAATTTCTTTCTCAAATTTCATTGTGGAAAACTTTTTTTGTTGACTCATGGACTCTGGACTGATAAATGCTCACAAATTAGTTACTGTTATTGGAATTATTCATGAACAATGGAGCCATTCAGTTCATTTCGGCTTTGCAAACTCAAAAAGATGTTTGTATAAGATGCTTCTGTATCTCAGCGGAGCAGAGAAAATTGATTAGCTGCAGAAGAAATGTCAAGAGCCGAACTGGATGTTGAATGATGAAAACGTCCTTGACATTATTCCGATCCCCGTATTATTTCCTACAACGTAACCTACAACCTCTTTAAATCAGGAGGCTAATTTGGGCTAATGTCAGTTTTACTGCCCTGTCATTGTTTGTGGATCAGCCAGCAGTTATTGCTGTCTCTGTGACACTTCATTACTGCCTAATTAGTATTCTGGATTAATTGGCCGTCTTGTTAACTTTAACCTCTAAATGTTATGATAAAGCTGCTGAGCAATTAAAATGAGGTGGGTTAGAGGCCGTAGAACTACAACGGAGAGGAAAACTGCAGTTCTCAGTGGAGGGGAAGGATGGTGGATTTATCAGGTCCAAACTAATATCTTGCTACCTTTGCATTGTAAGAAAAGCTCTGCTTACTGCTGTTATTCGGAAGCAACAATTGTAAGCATCTGCTACCTCGTATTTCATAATTGCAAACACCTACTGCACCATAAAAATCAAAGTGTTTAGAATATGAAAAGTGTTGATTACATGAAAGCCTGGTGGGCCTATGACGATAAAGGGTGTTGGTATCAGACGCCAAGGGCCATGACAAAACATTGGTATCTGATGCCCTGTGAAAGAGACCGGGCTGGTCTGTCAGGAGAAAAAGAGGAAGTCGGATGACATTATTATAAGTCCACATAGAGAGGAGGTTGGGATGGTTGGATGGTAAATGGATGGATGGATGCATGGATGGATGGATGGATGGGTCAACAATATATCAGACGTTAAAACGAGAGACCGCTGATCATTTCCTGCTTCCTACCGGAAGTCTCTGTAAGTTTCTTTTAACTATGACCACGACCATTCCCTAACCTTAAGCAAGTGGTTATTGTTGTAACCATGATGACAAAGGTCCCTTAATCATTACAGTTGCTCTTGTATAAACATAAAGAAATGTAAGAAAATAGAAATAAAGGAGTAGGTACCGTGTATATTATGAACATAATGCTAAAATATATACACAATAATACAATATAAACACAATAATGTAAAGAAATGAGACTAAAAGAAGTATGTACGAATATTTGCATTAAGACGTGCAGTATGTAGCAAATAACCACAGTGCAAATAAGTGTAGCGCTTTCTGCACCTTTCTATAAAGGTAGCGCCCTGTGTTCGTAAAACTTAATTCTCAGGTTGGCTTTAGTTAAACCCTTATTCCTGTTGTTGCTTTATTTTAATAACCCATAATTATTTCCTCCCTATTTATTATATGTGACTGCACTGTGGTTATGTTTATACCTAATAAAAATCACATAACAAATATGTCCCCAACAATTTACTCAATTTATTAACTAAAAGGGAATGATATCAAAAATATGTAAAATGAAAAAGGTTCACAATACTCTCAATAATAGTATACCAAGAAAATAGTACTTTGACCTTTCACAGAGATAAACAAGTCAGTATTAACCCAAGTCAATCTTCTATGTTCCTTTAACCTTCTGGGGTCACTAGCATATACACACGTGGACAAAATTGTTGGTACCCTTCCGTTAAAGAAAGAAAAGCACACAATGGTCACTGAAATAACTTGAAACTGACAAAAGTAATAATAAATAAAGATTTACTGAAAATTAACTAATGAAAATCAGACATTGCTTTTGAATTGTGGTTCAACAGAATCATTTTAAAAACCATCTAATGAAACTGACCTGGACATAAATGATGGTACCCCTAGAAAAGATGTAAAATAATTTGACCATAGGGACATGTTAAACTAAGGTGTGTCCTGTAAATAGCATCACAGGTATCTTCAAACTTGTAATCAGTAAGTCTGCCTATTTAAAGAGTGAAAAGTAGTCACTGTGCTGTTTGGTATCATGGTGTGTACCACACTGAACATGGACCACAGGAAGCTAAGGAGAGAGTTGTCTCAGGAGATCAGAAAGAACATTATAGAAAAGCATGTTAAAGGTAAAGGCTATAAGACCATCTCCAAGCAGCTTGATGTTCCTGTGACTACAGCTGCACATATTATTCAGAAGTTTAAGGTCCATGGGACTGTAGCCAACCTCCCTGGACGTGGACGCAAGAGGAAAATTGATGACAAATTGAAGAGACGGATAATACAAATGGTAACCAAAGAGCCCAGAACAACTTCCAAAGAGATTAGAGGTGAACTCCAAGGTCAAGGTACATCAGTGTCAGATCGCACCATCCGTCACTGTTTGAGCCAAAGTGGACTTAATGGAAGACAACCGAGGAGGACAAAAATCATAAAAAAGTGAGACTGGAATTTGCCAAAATGCATATTGACAAGCCACAAAGCTTCTGGGAGAATGTCCTTTGGACAGATGAGACAAAACTGGAGCTTTTTGGCAAGTCACATCAGCTCTATGTCCACAGACGCAAAAATGAAGCATTCAAAGAAAAGAGCACTGTACCTAATGTGAAACGTGGAGGAGGCTCGGTTATGTTATGGGGCTGCTTTGCTGCATCTGGCACAAGGTGTCTTGAATCTGTGCAGGGTACAATGAAATCTGAAGACTATCAAGGCATTCTGGAGCGAAATGTGCTGCCCAGTGTCAGAAAGCTTGATCTCAGTTGCAGGTCATGGGTCCTCAAACAGGATAATGACCCAAAACACAGCTAAAAATACCCAAGAATGGCTAAGAACAAAACAGTGGACTATTCTGAAGTGGCCTTCTATGAGCCCTGATCTAAATCCTATTGAACATCTGTGGAAGGAGCTGAAACGTGCATTCGGAGAAGGCACCCTTCAAACCTGAGACAGCTGGAGCAGTTTGCTCACGAGGAGTGGGCCAACATACCTGTCAACAGGTGCAGAAGTCTCATTGAGAGTTACAGAAATCACTTGATTGCAGTGATTGCCTCAAAAGGTTGTGCAGCAAAATATTAAGTTATGGGTACCATCATTTTTGTCCAGGCCACTTTCATTAGTTTGTTTTTTAAAATGATTCTTTTGAACCACAATTCAAAAGCAATGTCTAATTTTCGTTAGTTAATTTTCAGTAAATTTTTATTTATTATTACTTTTGTCAGTTTCAAGTTATTTCAGTGACCATTGTGGGTTTTTCTTTCTTTAACGGAAGGGTACCAACAATTTTGTCCACATCTGTATGTCACCCTTTAATGTACTTGGTCTAGCCCAAAATAACATAAAGCAGTACCAAAGGATATGCAATGAACTCTTATGATTTCTTTTACTTTCACCAAAAATAACCTGGTGGGCCCACACACACACTCTCACACACACACACAAGCCGGCAAACAGAAAAGGACCATTAATGAAAACAACCCCGTTGCAGGCCTGGTCGATGCTTGGGAACGTGGTGGCCAAAAACAGTTGAGATCGTTTCGCTCTAACAGAGCCAAATAAAAGCTGAGTACTCACGTTAGCGTAGCAGAGTTTGTATCACAGAGTCCTAATGTTGCACCTCCAAGAGTAGTGCAAAAAGCTAGAAAGGCTGATAGCTGACCATGGCAGTCCGATGGGTGAAACCTTCTTTCTCCCGCGTTGCCAGAGGAGCTACCAGGCTTTTATCCAGGTCACCTGGAGCGCTCTCTGGGCAGTCCAGAGTGTCCTTCAGGTTGCTAGCTAGGCTAGTTAGCTAGAAAGGCTAACATCGCAATATCAGCTACTGCGTTGATAGCCACTTAGCTACTCGCAACGTATACATTTGGCGTTTCACTGGCTTGAAGTCCTAGGCTCTAGTTTTTACAGCACTATAACTTACAAACACACTTTAAACCATAAATCTCTAATTACTACATCTCTTTTCTTCTACTAGCTTCTCTCCAACCTCTCTATTGCGCTGCTCCCTCACTTCTCGACCACCTGCTCCTCGCTAGTCCCGCCCCACAGCCAATCACAACCAGGTAAAGTGACATGACACATAAACAACCAATTACATGTAATAAAATTAAACCATATAGGTTGTACTCAAAGTAAACCACATGCTCACCATTACACTGCAACCAACCTATTTAAAGTGACACAACATACTGTATGTGTTTATTGAACTGAACATGTAAATATTAACCAAAACATATTTATTCTGAGCACAACCACCAGGAAACTGGTAGTAGACCAGGAAACCAGCCACAATGGCACTCAGGGGCAGAACAAATTGCCCTGGGGCTACATAAGTAAATACAAAATGCTAAGAAGTTAACCCAAACCACGATGTTTTTCTAACCTTAACTAAGTACTTATTTTAACCCAAACCATGCTCTTTGCCTAACAATCAACTTGTCAGAACATAAGTATTTTGTAGTTTAATATGACGATTTGTTGGCTACGATGTCTTAAAGCCATGTTTCAAACCTCCTTGGTTTGAGTGTTTACCTCTCACAAGATATAACATAAGGTCAGCTTTGATCTAAAAGAAAATAACTTACTGATATGTGTTGAGAATATTAACCGTGCAATTAAAAAATAGAGAATTTACTTAGATATTTATACTATTTATACTTATGTTCTATTTATGCCTTCAAACATCAAGAGAGGATGCCGACCTCTTGTTTTTGGCACTATTCACTGTGACCTGGATCTTTGAAGATACCAGTTGATTAATCTCAGAGTGTGCAGAGGGGGCAATTTGTATGTTTACTGACCATGTGTGATTTAGACAGGGTTTTTATCTTTCTTTCTTTATTTTAAAGGGCAGCCAAAAATGAATTCATCTAAAACATTCCACTGAGTAATCTCCTTCCGTGCACGCGTCGGGTTAAAAACTGACAGGTGATCGCATCTCGCCGCTTGTCACAGTTTTCTCTGCAGCTCTAAATCCAGCCGCTGAAGGTCAGATTTACGAGTCTGATTTGGATAACAAGAGGCAGTCAGTCAGTAAATCAGGTCAATGGACATAATCCAATATAATCCACTCTAATCTCACGGAGTACTCATGGCAGGAGATTACCTTAGTGATTCATTTTAATTGCTACGTTAAAATCCCGATTTGGCTGCATATGATTTGTAAATCTAAAAATGAAGGGGACTGGGATGTGTCCTGAAATGGCAGCGAGAGTTGTGTTAGTTTGTTCATTAACAGTCTGCAACCATTTGTTTAATTTCAATAAATTGCCCCTAAATAAAATATCTAACCATTCAGAACCAAATACGACAATTAGTCTGCTTCATTTTGCTATTTACAGCATGGTTTAACTGCTTCACTGGATGCTCTTATTGCTTGTTTAAATGCAGACACACAGAAGCACGATGCCAAGTAAAACCACCAACTGGGTGCAATTCTATCAAATTGAAACTAAAAATAACCCCTTTAATCCCCCAACAGAAAATACCCACTAATCTCACCAAACATACAACTAAACAAAAGGATTCAGACCACATGACACCACTGCAGTCTGTTCACACCACGCCCTCCATCAGTCCCCCATCAGCCACAGAACCACAGAGCTCGTAGTAGAAAGTACAGTAATGATAACATAAATCTCTCTTGTTAGCTTATAACTCACAAACAAATATTAATATGAAAATCCTTAAGGGTACAAACATTCTGTTCTGTTTTAACACTAAAACAAAAGAATGTATTTGGAGGGCTTTCATTGCATAGATTACTAATCCAACAAAGCTAGTAAATAAAACAACAGCTGAGTGTGACGTCGGGTCTACTGGGTGGGTCATCAGTGCAACTAGCTACAAGTGTGAGATGGGAGTGCTTTGGGTATAAAAGGCGAGGGCTGCGGTCGAAAAGTCTTTTTTTTGCTTAGGAAGGTTCCTAACGGAGTGAAATGAGCTGTTTGAATTATCTAAACGCTAAGGAAAGGTGCTTCAATGCTTCCTTTATTATCTCCTTTAGGATAGGATACACTGGACCACCCTTTACCAAAGGAAAGGAAATAATGCTATCCCACAATTCCTTGCGGCCGCAACTTTTAAAGCGACGCACCATCCTGCCGTTCATGAAAACAAACAATATTATCAATATATAACAATATATTATTTTCAGACAGTCATATGCTAATTGGAATTCATGTTGATACATATGAGTGGACAGTGACAATCATTTTGTTTCACTTTATTTCCAACAAGTAACAAATAAGTAAAAAACAACAACAATAACAAATAAAATGAACAGTAAATATATAGCAAACAAATCATCAACATAAATAAATATTACGTTCAAAAAGGGGGAGGAAAGAGATGTACATTTAATAAAAATAACTCAATATTTATCATATAAACTTTATGGTAGCCTATAGGTTATTCCTTTTCTATTTCAATTCCAACCTTGGAAATGAAGTGATATTCTTCACTGGTTGTCCACGTTAGGTCAGATAATCCTTTATTATACAGTACGTTGACAGTATCTCTCTTTCACATACCGCGGGTCAAGTAGCCTGCCACTGAAAGAACTATTTAACAATGCACGGAGGAAGTAGCGCCTTTTATAGTTCATCTTCAGAACATTGTAGTTTTACCACGGCAGAATAACACCCGCTGTCGTCGCATCATAATTACGGAGCAGTAATTGTGATAGTAAAAGACAATTCTGGTGTTGAGAGAATCCGACTGCTCTTTCACTATTACTAAGTCCTTCTGAATTCTCCTTCACATCTTTCCTTGACCTCATGACGTTTTCCATCGAGTTCAAAGAAAAGTGGTTAGTACAAGACATTAGGACGTAATTTTTTTTAACTTTTCGACCGCAGCTCAGTTCTCCCAGGAGTTCTCTGTCTCTGTCTTGCTGGGCAGACTTCCATGTGATTTCACAATGCCTTAGTAGACTTGTTGTACTTTAAACACTCACATTCATCACTCATCCAGGCTTGCTTTACACCACCAACTCTTTTCACATCCTTTGACGCCTCAATCAATTTAATTGGCTTTTATAATCGCTGTGTGTGTCTCTCAATTGTTAAAACCTGAGCCAAGTTTGTAACGTATCAGCATTTTAGCATGATGTCTTGCACACAGACTGGTTTCTTCCATGGCAGCTAGAGAGTCAAGCCTGCTTCATTCTAATTTACTTCAACAATATTTTTGGCAGACTGTTAAAACCACTGGTGTAAGGTTTAATCTTTCCACACTTACAGTAGAGTAATTTATCATTCTAATTCAATCTGCTTGTCATTTATTACTTCACACTCTGCAACCCAGTATCCACAAGAGAATGTTAGTTTAGCCCATTACATGTTCTCTATAGTAGAGTAGGTCAGGCTGCTCGTAGCTGTACCTACTAAAAGTAATGCACTGTAATTTGTATATATCCAACAATATATTTTTTTATTTAATCCATGTAATCGTGAACCAAGGCTTATTGAAAGAGGCTGGGTCACAATCTTAAGCTATGGGTAATAACACATAGGAGCTGCAGTCGTGTGTTGCTATTGGCTCAATTTTGGCAAGTGCAGACCAGATTTTACTGATTCTGTGCTGTACCCCAATGATATGATGTGATGATGACACGTGACACCTCTTTTCACCCTCCTTGTCGTGAATCAAGAAGTATAAATAGCGACAAACTCTGCGTAAGAAGGAGGTTGGGATGGATGGATGGGTGGGTGACAAAAAAGACCAGATGTGACACGACCGCTGTCTGTGTCTGTCTGAATTACTTGTCATGTAACTTCCGTACGTATGTGAAGCCACTTCCATGTTTTAATCTAAACCATGAACTTTTCCTAAACCTAACCAAGTATTTCAAACAAAGTTATTTGAACCCAAATCACAATATTTTCCTAAACCAAACCAAATTGTTTATTTGCCTAAACCTAAACAAGTTGTTTTCTTGTGAAGACGGAAGTTTCTTTTGTATAAACTGCTTGCATGTAATGAACGGAATTTGCCACGTGTTGCTGGACATTCGTAGACGAACGCACGAAAAAATAGGAATGACTTTTCGTAGGATATCATACGAACAGTTGTATGAGGATATGTCGTTAGGTAATGTAGCTCTAGGGTGTAGTACGTGTTATCCTATTGAGGTGGCTGGAACAGATCCTAGCCGACATTGGGCGAAGGCGGGGTACACCCTGGACAGGTCGCCAGACTATTACAGTGCTGACACATAGAGGCAGACAACAATTCACTCTCACATTCACACCTACACAGAGTCAACAATTAACCTAACCTACATGTCTTTGGACCGTGGGAGGAAACCTGAGAACCCGGAGAAAACCCACGCTAACACAGGGAGAAGATGCAAACTGCACACAGAAGGGCCCCAAGCCGGGTTTGAACTCGTGACCCTATTGCTGTTAGCAGTGCTCACCACTGCACCACCATGCTGCTCTGCAAGGGGGCTGGAGCCGATCCCAGCTGACATTAAGCGAAGGCAGGGTACACCCTGGACAGGTCGCCAGACTATCACAGGGCTGCTTTGTCTTCATGCACTCATATAAAAATGATCATTATGGACTCCAGAGGAAGACTATGGGTTCACAGTGGGCCTTTTCAAATGATTTAAAATTAGTATTTAAATATACTTAGGAATTGGTATTACTGCCACCATGTAAAAGTTAATAGTCCATGTTCCATGCAAGTTGAGGATGCAATGTGTTTGTCTCTGGCATTTGTCTCAGGTGCATCATTTGAGCCATATTGCACATGAGGTGGAATGATCAGCCAGCGACTGAACAACAGAAAGGATTTGTGTGTTTTGACACAGGGGCACAGTTGGCCTGGTTGGAGTGTCCTCCTGTGTCCTACGTATGTGGTGAACTGATGAATGCATTCCTGTTGGGATGGAGAGGCACTTGCATGATGAGAGCAGTGGGTGGCAAGCTGGCTCCGGAGGAGTCACGCCACGTCAACCTTCTGGGGATGGATGCAGTGCCACGGGTCTTCCAACGCTCCAGTCCATTGCTGAGTGGCATGTCGGTGAGGGCACACAACTGAATGATTGTGGCTCACATCAACAGGCAGCTGGGATTCTCAGCTTCCCTCCATTTCAAAGATGAAAAGACCCAGGGGGTTGAGCTTTAGAGAATCTTCACTATTTCAAAGTTGTCCACATTCCTGGTGTTTAAAAAATCATGACTTCCTTCCCAAACTGCACCGGCTCAGTCCATATCTGCATGCAAGGCCATACATAGTCTGCACATTCCACCATAACATGTGTGCATCATGTTGATTTTGGTGAGAGGTCAGTATTCAGTCACCCTCTTTTTTTATGAAACAGTTTCTGCAGGCAGCGAGGCTACAAAGGCTGACTGTTTCCCCATCTGTCCCACAGTGGGATCTTTCTGTGGTGCTCGGGGAGCTCTCCCATGAGCCATATGCACCCGCTGAGATTTCCCCTTAAGTTGCCGTCTATGAAAAAAGCCCTGTTGCTGGCGTTAGCTGCAGTGAAGCATGATAGTAATCTATATGCTCTGTTGGTCCACCTGTGCTGAATTCTCGTTTGAGGGCTCGCAGCAGTGCTTTGTTCCAAACAAAACTGTCATGCGTACCCACGAACACAGCACATTAAAGTCCAGAATGGGGCTGCTCTATACTGTTTTTTTCTCCCTCCTCTCTCATTTATGCTACAGAAAGGCAGGGCAAAGAGTAATTGTCTGTGTAATTTGCTGGCACATGTGGAGTGTGATTCGTACTGCCAGTCCTCTATAAAGTAAACTTAGTCTACACCTATTGACACAGCATAGCGGCACAGCAGTTTGTGAAATACAGTAGTCTTGAAATTTAATGTATTGATTTGTGTACATAGACAGAAATTTGGTGGTGGTCAGCATGAAATTAATTTGTATGTTATTCACGTTAATTGTGAACCAGGAAGTGGCAAACGCCACACAAAGACAAGGTTGGGGTGGATGGGTGGGTCAAAAAACACAGGACTTTCACCCAGGAGATGGTGTGTCGTGTGAAACCAGAAGTCAAAGTTGATTTATTTGTCATCTAACTTCCGTATGTTATGTCCAATTTAGGTCTAGGTGTAAGGGAAGCAACATGAGCCGATGGTATCAGGCATAAAGTAGCCGTTTATTGTTAAATGCACAATTAAAAAGGATAGAAACAGGCTGCAGGCAATTTACCAACAAGTTGCAGCAAACAAAAGCAAACACAGGTGCTGACGTAAAATGTAACTTACGAACGGGCTTCTAATGGCGCCAAAATCAATAACTTAATGAAACAAAAACGAATGCAAACTAGAAATAACAATCACAGCTGAGCTGGCAAACAACTAAGTATAAACAAGAAATAAAACTCTATTTTAACTGCTCTCAACACTAATAAACAAAAACACACGAATGGCAGCCACCTCTTTAACTAGTGCATTACACAGAGGAAAAGACTATCCAACTAGCACATTACTATGTGACCTAAAACACTTCTCTCTAGCCCAGTTCCAACCAAATAACAAATGCTTCTATACTACAAAGTTAACCACACACAAAGAAGCAACGAGGTGGACTGATCAAGCATAATCACAGCCACCCTTGTCGTTCATCTCCGGTCCTCTTTTAAATGATTTGGCCGGTTCTCGCCCAGACCGCGGAGTGGTAGATACAGCGGTGCCTCTATCGGAGGCAGGACCACAAATGGCGGGAAACTGAGGGCATCCACCTAAGAGCGGTCCGGAGGCGTGGCCCTGAAAGGGATCCCCCAGACGTGACGTCATCTCGGTGAGGTTTTGTGACTATTTCACAAACTGCTGTGAGACTGTGTTGATTGACAATGCCCCTAACATATAAGACAAAACCGATTGAGCTTTAGACAACAATGAGTAAAGTTATTGACATTTAAGGGTTGACAATTAGCAATACATTTTCCAGGGCAGTATTCGGCTTGTCTCGTAATTCTGATATCACATACAGTATATATCCCTGATATGGAACATACTATAAACTGTGATCAGTGCGGTTTGACTCAGAGATCTCATCATAGAAACAATGATAATCTAATCAGTACTGAATCTGATGCATCATTAGAACTAAAACTGGTTCCATCCGTTTCCGTTTAAGAGCTAAAAAGTACTGATTTTCCCACTTTGCAAAGGAATATATTAGAAATGAATGGTGATTTAGTAAGAGAGAAGAACCACATGGGCTCGAAACACTCGAAAAGTAATTGGAATTTTCAGCACTTCTTGCTATGACGGCGTATTCATACAGTGCACCTACACACTATTGATTTCTGGGTAATTTATCTCACTCACCGTCCAATTTCAGGAATGGCCTCACTTATGAGTACACTCTTACTTTGGATTATTTGAATAGATGTTGAAAATGGTTTCACCTGGAGAGGCGATTATGACTTGATGAGTCATTTGGTCCCACACTCCAATGTTCCAGCTTTCGCTCTCGCAAAATCAACAGAAGTCCCAATGCCAAAAGCTCATTTTAATTAGTCAATCTGAGTTCATTACCTCAGAAACGTGTCCCATTTCTCTCAGGGCGACGAGGTTACCATATGAACGCTCATCCTAATGTCTCTCTCCCCACCTGAGTGATTTTGCAGTATGAACCGCTGTCCCCCACGGGTGCTAAGGTACGTGTGGTGCAAAGTGGAGACTAATTGGAAATGATCGCTGACAGAAGCTTGAGCCACAGGGTCCCTTAATGATCCAAGCTGCACTTGGATCAGACTGAGCCCCCTCTCTACCTTAGAAAGGCATTTGGAGCGGATGACAGCAGCACAAGCCCCGTTGAGGGACTGAGGGGTTACAGCTATGTTGTGTTGCACAGCTATGTTATGTTGCATGGTGGGAGCGAGGGATGGAGGGCGCGGGTGTAAGCAGATGGGAGGGGAGCCTCTTTGACAGATGAAAGCAGACCGAAAATTGAACTGGTGGTTAGCTTAGATGCCATGAAAGAAAATGTAGAAGTGTGATTTAGGATCTTCTGCTAAGAGCAGGAGACAAACTGCATGTTCTGGTGACAGCTTTTTTAATACCATTTACTTTGAAGCTTAAAATATGAGATACTTAACTTAAAAAATATATAGAAGCACATCATCTGCAAAGATGTTTCTCTTGTTTACAGGTTTGAGTGACAATATGCAAGCTGTAGACCACTCAAATGTTAAAAAAGGTGTTCTTTGTCTGTGTCAGTCCACCATGTACAATACAACCTTGTCTCTTACAAATTTACATTCCCAAACAACTAAACTGCATTCTTAATTAACATTTTGAGGGAAACATATTTTCTCCCGGATTACGGTTGCAGTTTAAAAACTAGGGCTGTCAATTGATCAAACATTTTTTATCTGTTCAAAATGTGGGAAAATATGATTGCTTTATGCAAATATATGTATATATGTATTATTGGAAATCAATTAACAACACAAAACAATGACAAATATTGTCCAGAAACCATCACAGGTACTGCATTTAGCATAAAAAATATGCTCAAATCATAACATGGCAAAACTGTAACTTGCCCCTAAACTGCATGTGATTACCATAAAGTGGGCATGTCTGTAAAAGGGATACTCGTGGGTACCCGTAGAACCCATTTTCATTCACATATCTTCAGAGGTCAACGGACCCTTTTGCCAAAATTTTGTGCAAGTTTGGAGCGTTATTTTGCCTCGTTCATGAGCTAATATGACATGGTTGGTACCAATGGATTCCTCAGGTATTTTAGGTTTTTTTTTAGGAGACAGGGCTGGTACAATCCACGTTATTCAACACACTGTAAATGGCACTATAAAGCACAGTGTCATGGAAAATGAATTTGTCACAATTTTATGCCCAAGATATAACTCTGGCAGTATGTGTGCCAGCTAAACAGTACAGTAGTTAGTTAGTAGTTAGTTATAATTATATCAGAATGGAAAGGATGCCCAACTTATCTGGCAAGGACATTCAGAAGGGTCCTCTGCTGTATACTTGGCACCAGCACATATCACTATGTCCTGTGTGGGAACCTCAGTGATTCATCTTTGTCAAATTTGGATCTGTTCCTCTCACTAGAA